>NW_017728947.1:94391633-94393979 GCF_001723895.1 Crocodylus porosus
AGCAGCTGGAGGGGGATGGCACCAGGTGGGACAGCAATTGTGGGGCTGGGGTGGGGCATGTGGGCCTTGCAGGGGGTATGGCAGCACCTCTGGGGGCCATTTGGCCCTTTGTTGGGAGGGCATACCCCTTGTGTGGGGGCCATCGCCCCTGTGGGAGGGCAGTAAAATACGTATTCATGAATTCATGAAACGTATTTAGAGTTCATTTTATTATTATAAGAGACTTGCTGTAAGATATATCAATAAAACACTGTCCAACTGATTGCTGTCTCTGTCTTGCTCTCTCTCTCTCTCTTTATAGTGGTCTTTTGTTTTAAATGAGGAACGTGGATTTGGGGGTATTTTCCAGAGTGACTTTGATATTTTTTTTTTTTATCAGGGATTTTACAGTTTTCCAATAGGGAACACTAGAATTACTGCTATGGAGGCCAGTAGCAGGCCCTGCTTGCTCAGAGCTAGCACCTTGGACCCAGCCGGCTGTGGCTGACCTCCTGAACAAATGGGGCCAGGAGGACATGCTTTGACAATTCAAAGCAGGCCACCACACCCAGAACATCTTCTGGGTGATAGCTGCTCAGATGGCTGAGCAGGGGGCACACATGGTAGTAGTGCCCCACAGAGGCCAACCCTGCAACCACAGCCCACTGGCAGCTTGCCCAGAGGGGCAGATGCCTCTACTGGCTCTGCAGTCCCCATCGAGGTCTGGGAGGTGCACAGCAGGTCACAGCCAGGCAGCAGCCTCCACTGCCAGACTGCTGCAGTGGGTAGAGGGTACAGGAAACATTCAGGGCTGCTTCAGCAGTCCAGCTGGCACAAGGGGTAGTATTCCCAGGTACCAATTGGCTGGGCCCCAGAAACTTCTGAGAGCTAGTAGCCCTGAGCTACTTGCCAGGGCAGCTTTTTATACTGCTGGGGCCATGACAGGGCAGCTTTTTATACTGCTGGGGACAGCACAGGTGCTGGCTCCGGGCTGTAGTTCCCCCTGGCTGCAGATCCAGGATGAGCCAGGCAGGGTTATTTTGCCCTAAGTGTCACAATTTACTCCACAACAAAGTGCATGTCCGAGCATGTGCGCTGAAGCAAAAAGCCCTGGCTCAAATTTACACTGCTTCTATTTGAGCTGCTGCAAGTACACGTGCTTGCATGTGTGGACGTGCCCTATGAGTCTTCTATTCTTCACTCCAGTCTCAATCTATTTCTCTGCCTTTCTGCTTTCCAACCATATAATACAACCCCTATTTGCTCACAGCCTCATTTACCAATTGACTTAATTCCTCACTGAATTAAAATCTACCAGCCCAACCTAGCTCACACTATCTCTCTCATCAAGCAACCCCAAACAGTTTCTTGGAAACCTTCTGCCCACACCTATCCTCCAGGCTGAGAACCAGTTCTTTCCCCATTTAACCTTTCCAGAGCTCAGAACCACTCCCCCAGTTCTGATTCCTTAGAATAAGAGATGCAAGCCTCCCACCAACACAAAGCCATATCCTCTTCAGAGCCAATTCCCAAGCTCAGATGTACTCCCGTTCTACCTGGCAACTACTACCAGGCTCAGAATAACCCAAGCCCCACAAGCTCAGAAACCCCTTACTTGAGCATAAATTTAAAAAAAAATAAGTAATGCTGTTGGGAGAACTGAGACCCTCTTGTTGGTAGAGACAAAGGTGAAGCTTATATCTATTCCTGCTCCTTCAGGTGCCTGCTATAGGGCCAGAAGTTTTCCAGCTATGTGTTCTGCAACCTTCAGGGGTTGGATAAGTTCCTACCCCATCAAGAGCTCCCAAATGGCTGCCAGTAGCATTGCATTCTTCAGTAAATTGATCAAACTGTGGTTGTGAAGTTACTGGTGATTCTTATCCTGATTTAGCTATAAAAAGTTGTTGCTACCTATAGCTGCACCCATTGCATATACTCTGATTACCAGGACCTTTAGTTCAGCCAGGAGACCAGAAGATTTGCATGTTATGGGCACTGCCCACCCAACTGGCTCTTATACATGAGGGCCCTGTGGTGGTCCACAACAGTCTGGCGTATAATGGAGTGAAATCCCCTCCAGCTGTAATAGCGGCAGTCTCCATGCGGGGAGCAGGTGATGGGGATATGGGTCCCATCTAGGGTCATGATGCACCAGAGGAATCCCAGGGCATGGAACTACTCACCACTGCCAGGGATCATGTACCCAGAGTACAGTGTCCACCAGCACATAGATTTCATAGATTTAATAGACATTAGGGCTGGAAGGGACCTCGGGAGATCATCAAGTCCAGCCCCCTGCCCAAAGGGCAGGAAGTCAGCTGGGGTCATAGGATCCCAGCAAGATAAGCATCCAATTTACTCTTGAAG
>NW_017728947.1:94394499-94446022 GCF_001723895.1 Crocodylus porosus
TCCTCCCAAGGTGGAGAACCTTGCATTTTTCGGTGTTAAACACCATCAGGTTCTCGTCCGCCCATTTGCTGAGCTTGTCCAGGTCATCCTGGAGGGTGCCACACACCTCCAGGACAACCTCCCTGGTACTGGCCTGGCTTATGCCAAACAGGTGGCTGACATACCACAGGCTGGTGGGTGTCGCCATCTTAAGCAGGGTGAGGGTCAGACAGGAGTCTGCAGGGAGGGGTAGCCACATGCCAGTGTCCTGCAGTTCCAGGTGGGACCACAGCTACTCCATGAGGTCCCATAAAATGGCCCAGGTCATCCTGAAGGCCTCCAGCCACTGCTCATTGTCCCATGTGTGCCAGAGGATGTGCTGCCACCAGTTTTGACTGGCCCAGTGGACCCAGCGGCAGAGATGGAGGCCTAGGAGGGTGGCCCTGGAACTGGTGTCCAGAAACCCCTCATCAGTACCCCTGTCACTGGTAGCTGTGTGGTGGTGGCAGCAGCCCTGAGATGGCACAGGTAGATGATTACTGCCCATGGGGGAGATGGGAGGGGCAAGACAGCCATGGGCCAGGTGCAGGTTGGCACAGTGAGCCAGCAGGGGCATCAGAAGCCCAGGGCACTGCTCACTGCTGCCAGGGGCATAGGCTGGAGCAGCCATAGTAGGCAAGGAGAAAGCTGCCATGTATTGTCCTTGCACTGGCATGCTGCTCCTGTCCAGGGAAATGGCTGGCCAGAGAGCAGGGAGTGCGGCAGCCTTTTCAATATGGCTTCTGGCAGCTGCAGATGGAGCCTGGTGGCAGGGGCCCATTGCAGGGCTTCAGGAAATTCGGTGCTGAGAGCAGAAAATTTGCTGCCTAGTCTCTGCATATGTAAATACTCGTATAGGATCACTTAATCCACAGAAGTTTACTCATCAGTAAGCTGAGCCTGGATCAAATGCATCTGTAGATGTGCCCTAGGAGTACAATTACTTACAGTAAACCAAAAGTGATATCCAACTTTAACCTACAGGTGCAAGGCTAATAATCCATCTTAGCATATATTCATAAAGATTTTAAAAAACAGTAACTCTTTACATGCTGACTTAATGTACAAGCCTATACAAAGTAAACATCTGGCAGTTTCAAGTTAGATTATTTTGGTAATAAAGATCAGTATCTACTAATGCTCAGCAAGACAATGCAATATTACAGTTTATATTATAATATATAATATTAATAATAATATATATAACTCTATATTACAGTGATATACAGTTGCAGTACAGAAGGACTGCTGGTTGCTTTCATAATGGTCTGGTATTGGAGAATTCAAACTAGCTGTCTTTGTAAACTGGAAGCGCCTTTCTTGCACCATTTCCAGGTTTGTTGTCACTCATAATATTTGAAGAAATGCTTCATGAACCAATAATGCAGCTGTCCTGAAAATGTTCCACAGGAGCTGTCAACCATCCTATTAGCACACTTACTGACACTGGCCACAGCTGACTGTCTTTAAACACTCTGGTCTTGAAGTAAAAAAAATAGTCTTATTGAAGGATTTACTTGGTATACTTCAATATTAAAATACTAAATAAATAATGCCATGTTCTACTTTAAAATATTAAAATGCAACAGTATCTTTCTGGACTCAGTTTGGAGACATGCATTCATTCATTTGGATACAGCGTTTGGAAATCTGGCTCCCAACGTGCCAAAAATGTGCACCCCGTAATGAATAGGGAAGGATCACATTCCATATTTTCAATTGCTAATGCACATTAAAGGAACTGTACATATTTAATGGTAAAAAATAAAAGCCTTGGAAACAACCATATACCATTTATACCCCAATGTGGTTTTATATGTAGCTTGATAACCACTGCCTAAAAATATGCTGTTCTAATGGTGTACTTTTTCTTATATGTAGATATATGCATTTATATAACTCTGAAAATATGATTACCTGAGCAACTTGCAAAATTACTATGGGTCCCTCTTATTGTCTCATTCTTCCTTCCCATGATGTTAGATTGTGTGTCATTTTTAACGGAGTATTACTTTTCTGCTGCTATTATTATTCATAAACTACAGTAAAGAGATGGTCTTCCATTCTACCACTGCAAGTGAGGTTTCAGACCAATCTAATCTATCCTGAGTAACGACACAGAACCGCTATCAAGAAAATTCTCTTACCAGAACTTTTTAGTCTTGCCCTTGCTCCATTATTCCTGAAGTTCAAATCTGTTATTGAAACTCAAGTTAACTGAGAGAAAAAATGTCCCAAATGTAGTTTGGACTCCAATAATTGAACCCTTTGGAATAATACCAGAACTGAATGAGAAATATCAAAATCAAGATCTCAACACATTTTGTCAAACAAAAATATGAAAACAATAATTTGATCCAGGTCAATCAAAACATTTTATTTTAATAGAGATGAAATGTTTTGTTTTTATTGTCCCTATTTTTATTCATTTACCATAATTAGCATTAATTTTGTAACCAAAGGGCATTTTGAACCTACAGAAATAAAACATTTTTTGCAATTCCAAACCTGTTTCAAGTTAAAAAATGGCACCCTTTACTGGCTGTGTCTACATGAGATGCTGACTGCACTGTAGCCTAAAAATACTGTACAGTAGCACATCACAGCACAAGCAGTGCTAATACACTACTGCACAGTATTATTAAGATACTACGCAGTAGCATTACTTAAAAGGCGTGCACTGGTTCTACTGTGCAGTAATCCTGGTTACTGCACATTGATTTAGTGCTTGATTACTGCACATTGATTTAGCACATTGACCAGTACTAAACTTAATGTGCTGTAACTATGGTTCATTAATGAACTTGTAGACACACCCACTGTGAAGAATTTTGGTTTTAATTGAACTTTTCCAGAGATTAATTACAAATGAATTGGAACTGAGTGCAACATTCTGAATCCGGTTTTCAGGCATACTGGAGGTTGCCATTCCTAGGTTCACTGAAAGCTTTGAGGTTACAAATGAAGTCGCATTACTGAAGCCAGTGGACTACAAAATTAAGAATCTGAAGACAGAAACCCTAGACTGAGCCCTGGGTTTATTTGGACCAATGTTTTCCTCTTTTCTTTAGGATTGCTCTCGTCTTGCATAGATTTAGCTTCAGCCAGAAACTCTACATGAAGGAATTGATCTCATTTAGGCACTAGCACAGCTGGGAGATAATATTGTTATCATCTGATCTGAATAGCAGGGGGGCTTGAATCACAGTCATCATACAAGCTTAGTTAGAGCAGATGCTCCTGCTGTAATATATTTCAAAATGTACCAGTTCAATGGTGCCTTTCATCTCAAAGCTCCCAGAGTGTTATAAAGCCACACACACACACGATTACAGCCACTCCTTTGCCTTGGTTTAAGACCTTCACAGAACTCAGTTCTCTGAGGCTAGATATCAGGAGGCGCTACTTCACTGTCAGGGTGGCTAGGATCTGGAACCAACTTCCAAGAGAAGTGGTGCAGGCTCCTACCCTGGGGGTTTTTAAGAGGAGGTTAGATGCACACCTTGCTGGGGTCGTTTGACCCCAGTAGTCTTTCCTGCCATGGCAGGGGGTCGGACTAGATGATCTACTCAAGTCCCTTCTGACCCTAGAAACTATGAAACTATGAAACTACTTTATGTAGTTAAGGATTGGATTAACTCTATGGGGTTTTAATGATCAGATCTGAGAAACTCAAATGCCTCAAACCTTCTAGGAAGTCCCAAGCATTTACTGGTGATCTACTCTTTCTACCCTTCAATCCTCTGCCATGCCAGAAACAGCCCTACTTCAGCAGTGACTTATTATATAAAGCCACTTACAATGGGGTCATGGATCTTTGATCTACTATATTTCTTCATTCTTGCTTGAAATTTCCAAACCTTTCCCACAATCTCATAACTCATGACAACAAAAGCAGCAGCTGTCCAGTCTGCTCCCTAACTAATAACTTCTGTTCAGAGTGGGAGGAAAAAACAGCTTTGTATTAATGCAAGATTTTCTGTTGAAAAATTAAGCAATGTTTATTTTATGTTTAGTCCATTCCTTCATTCCTAAATGGACATTCCTAAATACTTTTTTTCTTGCCTTTGTTCTCCCTTTTTATCTCCTTTATTCTTTTCTGGGCATAGGTGAGAAGCAGAACTTCTGCTACCTTTGTCATTAATAGTGACTGTGGGTTCATACTGATTAGTCTAAAAGGCATGAGGTTAATGAGTTAAGTGGGCTTATTCAATTAAGCTACCTCTTCATTTTAGCTTACATAAATTTTAATCTGATCATTTTAACATTACCTTCTGCACTCTTTAGTAATAGAATAAATTGGACCATAATAAAAATGAATGTCTCCCTATTTCTTAAGCCTGGGTATGTATTTGATCTACTTCCAGTAAAACAAATGAATGGAACGCCAAATGGAAACAAGATGATTGTGCAGTCAGTTGACTTTACGCAGTTTGCAGCATTCTCTGTGATATACCTATGAAATATGGATAGGTCCACACAAGCCTGTTGCCTTCCACCAAGTAGATGTAATAACTACTTTAGGCTGTAGCAAGTAAGTGTTCACTCACCTCTGAGATAAACTAACTTTAAACTGACCCAGAGATTTCTAATATTTCTAATAGGCATCCATAGTATAAAAAGCATTCTGATCTGTTGTGGGATTCCTGAGTTTTTTGCAACCAACAAATTGCTCTGTTACTTGTCTGTAGTCAAAACAAAAGTGAAGACTAAGAGCTGGCATTTTCTGAGGGGATGCCTGAAGTCTAAAAAATGTTGAGAAACATTGATATAGTGGAAAGGCATATGAATGTTCCATCTTTTCCAACTAGAGATGCACATTTAGTTCTCAACACAGCTGCAAACTTTAGCATTTTTTTCCTTTCAAATATCAATGCTACATTCAGGCTGGGGAAAAGAGTTCCCCTCCCCAGCGCTATGACTGGGCTGGGGAAAGGAGTTCCTTTCTCTAGGAGCTGGACTGAGTTCCTTTCCCCAGCCTGAGCATAGCGCTGGGGAGGGGAACTCAGCTCAGCTGGGCTGACTTCCTTTCCCCAGCCCAATCTAGTGCTGGGGATGGGAACTCAGCTCAGCTGGGCTGAGTTGCCTTCCCCAACCCGATTGTATGACTGGGGAGGGGAACTGAGTGATTAGGTTCAGTTCCCGTCCTCAGCCTGATTGCAATTAGGCTCAGTTCCCTTCCCCTGTGCTGTAATCGGCTTCCCGCAGCCTGGCCATGGGAGGTGGAGAAAGCGAGGGCTGCACTCCCGGCTGAGCCACTGCGGAGTCACTGGGATTACAGAGCCATTGGGAGCACAGCCCTGGTTTTCTCTTGTCTCCTACCACCTGGCTGCTGGCTGCTTAGAAACTCAAAATGTTTGGAAACTTGAAATGTTTCGACTAGCCTTGTTTTGTTTCAAAACTGTTTCAAAGCTCTTCATTTCAACTTGATTTCACTGTTTCAAGCTTGAAGCGAGTCGAAACAGTGTCAAATCAAAACAGCCAGTGAAATTTTGCACAGCCCTAATCAATATCTATCTATAGATATAGATATACTCTAAAGATGAAGATGTTTGTATGGATTTTTTTCCCACTGGATGTGATTGTCCTCTGTGCATGCTTGATAGAAACCATTTTATGGACTTTGGTGTCTTGACTCTGGAACTGTGAATCTGCCACTCTTGATGGTTCCCACCCATAACTCTATCTTGTACTCTCTAGCTCTTGTTACTATAGTATCAATATTATAATCCAGATAATTTGTATCCAGGTGGTTTGCAACTTGCTTAATTTGCAGTGGGTTACCAAATTAAGAAGGGCTGTTTGTGTCAGCCTGTACTTCAAAGTGTGCTGTTTCTCTGATCAGCTGGAACTAATTGCTTCAGCCTTGAATACCCCCCTCCCCCACACACACTTTTCAAGCCCTAATCTTTGCAAGAATAATAAGAAACTAATCCTGTGAAGGATTGGGGTTCTCTTGCATTCTATGTGTTTCTCTCCACATATTACATTTTTCTAGCCTTTCTTCATGACAAAAATGATATTTCTTTAAATCAAAGCATACCTGAGTTCAATGTAGCTAACTTTTGGGCTGACATGATACAAATTAGCCCTACACCCTCCTTAAGTGCAACTCTGATTCCCTTTCCCTTTGTGATCTACGGCACTGCTTTCTGCTCTCAACCCTGTACTCACTGCTTGATCTGCCCTCTGCTTTCTTCTTCCTTCCCTGATTTCCTGCCTTCTTGTTCTATCTGCCACATTGCTGCCTGTCCCTCCCTGATCTGCTGCTCATGCCACTTGTTGCATGCATGCATAGGTTGGCCAACCCTGATTTTGTTAATGCTCAAGCAACTAACCTTTCCCAATTAGTGCTTTGTTCACAGAAAGGGGAAAATAAATTATTTCATTTGTTGGAAATACATAGAAAGAATCAAAACTGGAATGCACTAAAGTCTTACACAGAACAGCACTAGAGGTTGTATTCATACTTGGCAGATTGATTTCATCTAGGCTTCCAATATATACCTTTACTTCAGCCACAGCTGATGGATGAACTATCTGTGTTTAGATCTCCTAGAGCCATGATCTTCAAACTTTATCTTATTCAGAGACCTTGGCAGCACAAACAGGCAGTACATCACTCATGCTCTATCTCTACTGCACCGGCTTCTTGTTCTGAATTACGGCATCTATCACACATTGACTTTTGCTTGCTATGTTTTGAAAGGTGTGCTCTTGCTTACTGTACCTTCTGAACTGCTTTCCCTTCCATCATTGGGCCTTGTTTTGAAGTTTACTGATACTGACTTATAAAATATTCCCTCTCTGCATGCGTAACCTCTCTCCTCTGACTATTGTGCAAGTGAGACACCCATGCACATTGCAGATGTCAAGTCCCGGGTTGAAAGTGCTTTCTCTTGCTAACCCAGACTGTGGAAACTTCTGCCTATAAATATCTCAACCTCACATGATTTCAAAATGAGACACAACATGTATCCTTTGGGCAAGGCCTATTTATAATTAATAATCTGGCACAGATTGTTCACTGAAAATGCTGTAGACACCAACATACCATAAAAAAACTGGAATTAGAGATGCAACGTTCCATTTCTCCTTTTCCTTCAATAATGACATTCATCCTGATTTTTGTTTTGTTTTGTTTTGTTTTGTTGCCTTTTTCTGTAGTGGAGGGCATGGCCCTCTACCCAAAATCTTTTGAGCATATCCTGACAACATTTTATAGAAGCAAGACATTGGCTGCCATGGTTCCCATGCTTTACCTGTGACAAGTTAAGGTGTTAGGTTTATGTTGTATCATGGATGAGGGTAGTCTTATGTATAGTTTAGATTATGGTTGTATGGAATGGTTTGGATAGGGATGATTCTGCTTCAAGCAAGGGATTGAACTAGATGACCTTTGAGGGTCTCTTCCAGCCCTACTTCTCTATGACTCTATTATATCTGCCATCTCCTCAAATATATTTAGGATTTCCTATGTCTATGACAACTTCTAAAGGTACCTGCCTTTCTAACCACTGTTTGTGGTGACACTTCACTGTTCTTTGGAAACAACCCCTTGGAGTTTATTCCAAAGTTTTGTTCCCTTCTCAGGTTCACAAGAGTTGCATTGCTTTCATTTTATAGACTCAAACAAAAGATTCTGATTATAGTATCCAATATGTTTGCATGCTTGCATGTATTGTGTTTGGTGTATCCTGATGAACCAGTCCTTCATGGTATCTGACCAAATATGAAAATAGAGGAGAAAGGGAACTCCAATTTATACTACTCTGTAACAATAATGCTTTCTTCTAGATGTAAAACTTTCCTTTCACTTTTCCTGTCATCTTTTAAAGGCACATTGAAAACCCAGCTGTTGGAGAGGTTTAAAAACAGTCTGACACATACAGCAGAAAAAAAGGGAAAGGATAAGGAGGAAGGAACAACCACCAAAGCCCAGAAGCATAGGAAATACCCATGGTAGAAAATAGGCATAGCTACACTTAGATCATCCCTAGGCAGTGGTGTCCAACCTCTTCTTGAACATTTCTGGTGGTTGAGAGTCTACAACTTCCCTAGGCAGTCTATTCCACTGCCTCACTATTCTCAGAGTGAAGAAGTTTTTATGGATATCCATCCTAAACTTACTTTGCTGCAACTCCAAGCCATCAGTTCATGTCCTCTTTGCAGCAAGAAAAAAAAGATGATTTCCCTTTTCTTTATGGCAGCCCAAGTATTTAAAGACTGACATCATGCCCCTCTTAAGCAACTTTTCCATGAGCTAAACAAAGCCTAGCTCCTTCATGCTCTCCTCCTATGACTTGCCTTCCAAGCCTTTGATCATCTTTGTTGCCCACAACTGGACCCTCTCTAAATTCTCTATGTTTTTTTTTAAATGTAGAGGCCAGAACTGCTCACACTACTCCAGTTGAGTCCTAACCAGTGCCAAGTAGAGAGGTATTGTCATCTCCTGTGTATTGCACTTAATGCTTCTATTGATATAGCCCCAAACTGCATTGGTCTTTATATGGCTGTATCACACTGCAGACTCATATTGAGTCTGTCATCTACCAACACTCCCAAGTCCTTTTCCATAGACCTGCCATCCAGCCAGGTATCCCCCGTTTTGTATTTGTGTTTTTGATTATTCCTCCTAGGGTGCAGCATCTTGCATTTGTCTGCATTGATCTTCATTCTGTTAGCCCTAGCCCAGTTTATAATCTGTTAGGATCCTTCTGAATTGTGCTCACATCCTCCAACATATTCACAGTCCTTCATAGTTTTGTGTCATCCACAAATTTGTTCAAGAAGCTTTATATACCAGCATCCAAATTGTAAAGAAGTACATTGAACAGCACCAGGCCTAGGATAGACCCCTCCCTGTGGGACTCCGCTTGAAACCTCCTGCCATTCTGACATGGACCCATTAATAATTTCCCTTTGCTTATGGCTATTGAGCAAGTTATCTATCTTGTAGTAGTTTTATCCATCCCACATTTCTCCAATTTGTTTATGAGAAGGTTGTACCGGACTTTGTCAAAAGCCTTGCTAAAGTCCAGACACATTATATCCACAGCATTCACTTCATCCACCTAAGAAGTTACTTTGTCAAAGGAGATCAGGATGATTTGACACAATTTGTTTTTCATAAATACATGCTGGCTACTTGTGATCAGCCTACTGTCCTCCAGATGCTTGCAAATGGCATTCCTTAAGATTTACTCCAGTAATTTTCCAGGGGTATTGAGGTGAAGTTAATTGGTCTGTAGTTCCCCTGGTCTTCCTCCTTGCCTTTTTTGACGGGCACTAAAATGCCTCTTTTCCAATCTCCTGGTACCTGGCCTGTCTCCCATGACTTCAAGGGCTCTGAGATCTTTTCAGCCAGTTCCTTTAGGACCCTAAAATGAAGGTAATCTAGCCCTGCTGACTTTACTTCATTCAGACCCAACAAAAGCTCTCTAATAATCTCTTTTATCTGCTCCCTCAGCTTGCCACCTTCCTTATCCAGATAATAATCCCTATTAGGTGTCTGGCATCCTAATTTTTCTGTGAAGACTAAGACAAAGTAGTATTGAAGAGCTATACTTTCTTTGTATCTTGGCTTAGGTGTTCCCCCTGGTTTGTTAACAGGAGACCCACAGCTTCCTTGGTTCTTCTTTTATGGCCAACATACTTACAGAACCTCTTTTTGTTGTCATTAGTCTCCTTTGCAAGGTGCAGCTCATTCTTTATCTTTGCCTTCCTGATTTTGCACCTGCAGGTTCTGGCTACCTCCTGGTATGCATCTTTGATGACCTGCCCATGTTTTCATTGCCTGTATCCTTTCCTTTTTGCTGTTAAGGCATTTTAGAAGCTCCTTGCACAGCCATATTGCCATTTTATGTTTGGCTGCATTTTTCTTCCCACAGATGTCTTGGAAAATTGAAGTTTCCCATCAGTACTATCCCATAGCTTTTGGATAGATTTCTCATCTGCTTGAAGAGTGCTTCATCTACCTCCTATTCCTGATTAAATGGCCTATAATAAATTCCCACCATGATATCAATGACACATCTTTCACCTTTTATCTTCACCCAAATGCATTCTTTTTTTCTGTTTTCTTCCTCCTGAACTAGGGAACAAGCATATGTGTTTTTGACATGCAAGGCAACACCACCATCTTTTCTCCCAACACTGAACTTTCAAAATAGAGTGTAACCCTCAATGTTCACATTCCAGTCAAAAATGCTGTCCCACCAGGTCTTGGTGATGCCAGTCAGGTTGAAATTCTTTTCACAGGTCATAGCTCTTCCAACTCATTTTATTTATTTGCTATACTTCTAATATTTGTATACATGCATCAGATATATTTGGCAGACAAGGTTCTTTGGGTGAATCTGATATCTTTTATTAGACCATCTTAAGTAGTTGGGGAAAAAAATGTAAGCAAGCTTTCAGGTTCAAAAACCCTTCGTCAGGCTGAGGAAGTTTCAGCAGTTGGTGTGCGCTCTTCCTGGATGGAATGAAAAGTAAAGAAGCCAGAGGCTGGTGTGGTCTGCATACAAGATAGGCAGTGAAGATGTAAATTGAGGAGTCAATGGGTGAGAAACAGGCTGGGTGTAGGGGAGGGAAGGGGGATGAATAGTGGAGAGGTACCTGGAGAGTCAGATGTCAGGCAGGTTATAATGTGTCATAAATCCACTGTCTATATTTAGTCCATGATTTTTAGTATCCAGGAGGTTGATGAAGTGGAGCTCATAGGTTCATCTCTGGGAACTGTTTTGTAAGTTGTCTTTGAGGATCAGGACTGAGAGATTGGAGAGAGAGTGGTTTTCTTATGAGAAATGTGCCCCCACAGGTAATTGGGTATTTCTGTCTTTGATAGATTTCCGGTATGCATGCATTCTGGTGCACAGTTGTTGTTTGGTGTCTCCTACGTATCTTCTGTCAGGGCATTTCGTTCATTGAATGAGATATATTACATTCTGGAGGTGCAGCTGAAAGATCTGGGAATGCTGATGGCTCTGTTGTGGGGTGTAGTGATTGTGGGGGTGGTGGAGATGTTTTGGCAGGTTTTGCATTTCTTGTCATGGCATGGTCTGGATCCATTCAGTGTGTTCTCGGCCGTAGGAAGTTTGCTTCTGATGATGAGGTTAGCGAGGTTTTGTGCTTGTTTGAAGGCTAAGATCGGTGGCTATGGGAAGATCTCTTTAAGAATACAGTATCTTTCTAGTATGGGTTGCGATTGAGGATTTTCTGTATGGATTTGAGGGAGGGGTGATATGTCATAACCAGCAGCATTTGATTTGTTGTGTTTTTTCTTCTGTACTGCAGCAGTTCTTCACGTGGTATCCATGAGGCTCTTTCAAACATGCGGTCTGCCTCTCTGGAGGAGTGTCCTTGTCGGGTGAAAGCCTGTTTAAGATTGGTGAGGTGACAATCCCAGGTGTTCTCTTCAGTGCAAATTCAGTGGTATCTGAGGGCTTGGCTGTATATCACAGCTTTTAGGTGTGTTTAGGGTAATTGCTGGTTCTGTACAGATATGTATGTTGGTCTGTGGATTTCTTGTGGATACTAATCATCATGTCTAAAAAGGAGATGTTGGTGTTGGAGTATTCTAGAGAAAGTCGGATGGAGGGATGATGATTGCTGAATTTCTGATAGAACTCAGTCAGAGACTGCAAGTTTTCAGTCCAAATGATGAAGTTGGTCTAATAATAAAAGATATCAGATTCACCCAAAGAACTTTGTCTGCCTATGTCCTTAGACCAACACAGCTACAACCTATACCCCCTGTAACATGTCAGATGTATTCTGCATTTTGATCTCCTTACTTACTTTTTGTGTCACTTGTTGCAGTCCAGTAGCCCTCTGGCTCTTCCCAAGAGTTGAGCTGCTTCTTTCAGTCCTTTCCCCTCTAGACTGCATGCTCTGTTGCTGGAGGGTTTTGATCACCAACCCCCCAAAAACCTAGTTTAAAACCTTCCATACTAGGTTGGCTGGGTAATGCCCAAAGATGCTTTTCCTCATTCTCATTAGATGGATCCCATCTCTTGATAGCAGTCCTCCTCCCAAGAGCATCCATCCATTGTCAAAGCAGCCAAAGCCTTCACAATATCATCATCAACTCAGTCATGCCTGCACTTCCAGAATACAATGGTTTGTGCCTGGATCCCTTCCTTCCATGGAAAAGATGAATAAGAACACCACTTCTGCTCCAAAAAGAGAAGGCCTTTATTTCTGATTCAAAAGTTTCATCTTATGACACTTCCTTTAAGAGGGAAGAAGTGGGAAAACAATTTTGCACAGGTAAGAGGCTCAAACCAAGGGGAGTATCTCCTATCTCTATCCTGTGTTGAAAGTTCATGTTTGTAGATTTTTCATAACTCACTCTTCATCAGAGAGATGGCTGAATGAGGTGGCTAGCATGTTCCATTCAGAGAAAATCTACAGCATGGATGAAGCAACAGGCTGCATCTCCATAAGGCCAGCCAAGAAAGCTTGCATTTTGTTAAAATCAATGGAAAATGTAATTTTTTCCTCTCTTTCCCTATTTCTAGGACCCTGCTTGGTGAAAAGACCAATTCTGAACAACCCATTATATTCAAAGGGCTAACATTTTGTAATGTTAAATTGTCAGACCATATATAAACAATAATTGACTTTTATTCTACAGTTTAATTTCAGTTGCTCTTTTCTTTCTAAAGATTTAAATTTGTTGTCTGAAGATTTAACAGTGAGATGAGTTCATATGGTCTGATCCTATACTTCATATGAAATATTCCATATACACAGATGGAGATGATCATAACAGGGTGCAGGGCCTGGGGCAAATCAGCCCGTGTGGGGCCTGGATGCGGAGGTGGTGGCAGGGGGGAGGGGTTGGTGGTGAGCGGATGGATGCAAAGCTGGCCTGGCTGTGAGGGACCCCCAAAGCATGGGGTCTGGGGCAGTTGCCCTGATTTGCTCCCTCCCCCCACCCACATCTTCATCCTGGGATGGCCCTGTACACAGACATTACTGTAGAGAAATACAAACCAGTTCCTTTTCTTAGAGAGAAATTTTTTATTTAGAAAAGATTCAGTTTGCATTTGACTATTGAAGTCAGAAGATCTTTCGCAAGTTCTGCATTCAAATGTAACTTTCTATAATATGCACAAGGGGACATACTGGGCATCAACATTAGCATTATCAGTGCCATTATTGCCACTTTTCTCTTTTGACAGGACATGATGATATATTATACCACTTTAGCACAGTTTATGTTCTTACATCAATGTTATAAATGACAAAGTTTGGAGAACACAGTTATCCATGTAAAGTGCCAGGCAAACAGTAAATCATATTATGATAATTTGAATTTGGACACCTCAATAAAACAAAACAAAGCAAAACAAAAAAGAAAACAAAAACCAGTGGTTTGAATAATTTCACTTAAAAAAGGGAAAAAGTGACTAAAACTAGTGGTACTTCCAGACCATACACATGCTAGCTTTAGGCTTAATAATGTAGCAGTGTCAAATGAAGCCAAGCCCAGGGGAAATCTAATTCCTGTTCATTCTTATTTTTGCTTATATAGTAGTAATGTCAAAAGGCCCCAACTAGAGATCAACCCCTCATTTTACTAATAACCTGTCTCCTGCCAGAAGGAATTTACAATCGCAGTATAAGATGAGAGACAACAGGTAGATACAATATGGAGAGGAGTACAAATGTACAGGCAAGGTGGCAATGAGATACTTTTGATTATTATGATAAACAGAAGCTATGAAATAACAACTACCTGCTTGTTGTGCAACCTTTGTTTTAAATATAATGCTTCTGGAATGCTACCAAACATTGTCTTTTGGAAAATGCTTGTCTATATTTTGCCACTACAAACTAGCAGTGTGTCTAGGAACAGCACTGTTCTCTGAAGCTTCTTGAAAATTCTTTTATATTTTCTCTTAGAAAACAACCTCAACCCCCCCTCCCCATATCTTTCCCTATCCAAAGAACAAATCCATCAATTCCAAGGTTTTCAGGACAGAAGGGACATCTAGCATATATCATATGACCTTTGAGGCATCAGAGACCACTTATTTGATCCTAGTTATCCTTTTACTGGGCCCAATAATTTGTGTTTGACTAATGCATGTTTTCCAGAAAGGCATCCAATCTTGACTGAAAGTCATCAAGATGTGAAGAACCCACCACTTGGTAGTTTATTCCAATGATTAATCAACCTCAGTATTGAATATTTGTACTTTCCTTGTAATGTAAATTTATCTGGCTTCATTTTCTAACCATTGGTCTTTGTTACATCCTGTTCTGCTAGATTTAAAAGCCCTTTAGACCCTTCTGCTTCTATGACAGTACTTACACATTGTAATCAAGTCACTTCTCAATCTGCTTTTTGTAGATTGAGTGCTTTAAATCTCTCACTGTAAGACATTTTCTTGAGCTTCTGCATAATTTTTGTGGTTCTTCTGTACCCTCTTATTTTTCAACATCCTGTTAAAAATGTTGACACCAGAACTGCATACAATATTGCACTCTCCATTTCTCCAACACCACATACAGAGATGAAATCACTTCCATAACTGCTCTTTGTGCATCCATTAGCCTTTTTTAACCAAAACATGAAACTGGGAGCTGAAATCAAATTTCTTGTCCACTATGGGTATAAAGAGACCTCTTATTTGAGGAAATTCTGATTGATCTGAATGAAAACCTGGGACAAAAGAGGAGCAACACAGCCCCTTATGTAAGTTGGCCCTCTGGCAATTAATTTGAATGAGCCAGAACTAAATATTGTTCAGGAAAAAAAGTTTCAGTACATTTTCTCTCTCATACTTCACGGGTACCTAAAAGTGGGACAATGGGCTTGTATATTTATACAATCCCAGAACAAATCTTTTTCTTGGGAGATATGCAACATCTGTTTTTACCTTATAAGTCTTAAATCCTTGTCACAGATTTCTGGGATACACTTCCCCATTCCATAATTCTGATTTGTATTTCTTGTTCTTGTATGGGTACTTTTGCATTTGGCCAATTTTTGTGTCATAGATAAGTTTCATCAACAGCAAATTTGTGTTAACAACTAGCTTAATGGTAAAACTGTAGAATAGCTTTGGGCTTTAAGCCTTAAATATGTACTTCATTGGTAATGTATAATAAAAATTTTTGAGAATTTTTTTGTGACACTATGTTAAAAAACAGTACAAAAAACGAAGTCTATTACAACTACCCAGTTATTTTTATTAATACTTCCTGTAATTTTATCAAAGAATAAAATCAGGTTTGTTTGACAAAATCTATGGATATTTTCACTAAGAGTGACACACAGATTAAGAAAACAAAAAAGCAGAAGAGAATAAAAAGTGAAGTCTTCAGAAAAATGTGCTTCCTATGACACTGGACATGCCAGCACATGAAATTAATGTGAAGCAATAAACTCAGGTGCATATTGTACCGAAGTTTATTACACCAGGTGCACAATTTGAATGTGTGCCCAGGAGCAATAAACTCCAGAGCAATTAACACTGGAGTTTATTGCCATTACTCGTGCACCTGGGATCACAGCACGTTGAGCTGGGTTGGAGTAGCAGTGGCTGGAAGGGGCCGCTGGGGGTCAGGCCTGCCAGCCCTGAGATGCCCCCCACTTGCTCAGTGTGCTGTGGAGTGGATGGCTGGAGCACAAGGGTGCTTCAGCACAGTGCTTGCCCCGTACCGAAGCCTCCTCATGCCCAGCCAGCTGGGGCAGTGCCAACACATACACTGCTGTGGAGTTTTTTACTCCACACCAGGATATTTGTATTTTCAAGTACTATCCTACTGCAGAGTAAATTAGTTTACTCCAGCTTAATAGGGGTGCACATGTAAACACTGAGACATTTCCTGAGCAGCTAATTAGTCTACTATACAGTAAACATCTCACGTAGACGCACCCACTGTGTTCTAAGATGAAAACAAAATGGCATCCTATTTGATAGTCCATAATGATTATGCAACTAAATAACACCACAGTTGACCAGGGAAGCTCTCAGAAACTTTAAAAAGAGAGGAAAAGAACTGAAGAAGAAGCATACCGGGTAATTGTTTTCCATTTCTTCTAAAAACCTAGAAATGCCCTATACTCTGTACATAAATATTTCAGAATGATTGCTACAGATGCCTGTAGCATTTAATTTTCTAAGGAGGATAGATCCCGGAATAACAGAAAGGCCATAGATGGAATCCTTTGCTGGAGTTCTATAATCTGTCCCCAGTTGTGCCATAAACAGGAAGTGATCATTACAGTAGGAGGGCCTAAGAACTTCTCAAACTATAGAACAGGCCAGTGCAGTAGGTAGGTAAATTCTGCTTCATAGTTCCAGTTGGATCTCACCTCAGATAAAGAGTTTATTGCCTGCAGGTCACAAAAACAAACAAACAAAACAAAATAAAAAGAAAGAAAAAAGAAAAAAAAAACCCTTTCTGAGAAATAAGTGAATATTTTCAGCTTCCTTTCTGCATGTGTCTTTTGCATGTGCCACATACTTTCCCTGTTTTTCTCAGAACCAGAAGGAAAAGTCTTTCTATTGAAATGCTAATGGAGTAGTAAACTGTATAATAAGGCTGCATATCCTTTGGGCCTACATATAATTTACACATAAAATGAAATTGCACATGGCCTTATTTCATAGAATATTTGTTTAATTATCTTCTTTTAAAAGATTTTTTCAATTAATTTTCAATATTTAAAAAAGGAATAAAAATGTCAATTTATCTGTGTACCTGATAATTGAATCTAGTTTGGGGAATAATTACATTATCTAATAGTGGAAATTTGACCAGCTCTAATAACTGATATTTAGCAATGATTATACAGGCATACCTCGGAGATATTGCGGGTTTAGTTCCAGACCACCGCAATAAAGCAAATATCGCAATAAAGCGAGTCACACAACTTTTTGGGTTCCCAGTGCATATAAAAGTTATGTTTACACTATACTGTAGTCTATTAAGTGTGCAATAGCATTATGTCTAAAAAACAATGTACATACCTTAATTAAAAAATACTTTATTGCTAAAAAATGCTAACCATCATCTGAGCCAAATGGCGCCGATGGAAAAATGGTGCCGATAGACTTGCTCAACGCAGGGTTGCCACAAAGCTTCAATATGTAAAAGCGCAATATCTGCGAAGCGCAATAAAGCGAAGCGCAATAAAACAAGGTATGCCTGTACTCTTAACCTTCTTCTGCAATGGCTCTAGTTTACTAGAAATATCTGTCGCTCTTCATACCTCGTGCCAAATCTTAAGTCAGCTGACATAAATTTGTTCTCATGCTTTGCCCTTGCCCACATCTCCAGTTAGATGTGCTCAGTTAAGCAGGCCACACCTGCAACCCTAGGATACATCAGGAGAGGTATTTCCAGCAGAGATAGGAGAGGCCCTGCCTAGGTCCCTAATAAGATCTTATCTGGAATAATGTGTACAGTTCAAGTATACCCATATTCAAGAAAGATGACTTCTAACTGTAAGGAGAAGCACTACTAGAACAATACAGTGCTTATACAAAAGGAAACAGGGAAATACAAAGCTTACATGAAAGATAACTAAGGGACGTTAGCTTGTTTAGGCTACCAAACTGACTGAGAGAGAAAAAGACTGCTATCTATAAACACACCAGGGGAGTAAATGGCAGAAAGAGAAACAAGCCCTGCATAATGTATGCACAAAAAAATGAGTGTCATGTCGACTGGCCATGAATGCATTTAGGCTAGAAATTAATACAACAGTGATGTTCTGAAACAACTTCCCAGCAGAAGTCATGGGAACAAAAACAACTGCTTTTGAAATGTAGCTGGATTCATTTACAGAAGGGGTATTTTTGTATGGGAATCAGGAGCTTCCTTTTCATCTTGTATTTCTATATTCCTAAGCAAGATGAGCCACTTCACCCAGCGTCATAGCAGCATAAGCTCTGCACCTGGGACAGTGTGGTTCCTGCCATACCGACTTGGTGGCTTAATGAGCTTCCAATGAGCTTAATGTTGCACTGTCTGCTTTTGCACCCCGCAACTAAAGCAGCCCCCAGGCCTGCTACATGGTCAGGTCACTTCAGTTACACTACTGGCTTCATCTGTCATCACAGTGGAGAGATGAAATTGCTAGAATTAATGTAAAGGGGACACTATTAAGAACACAATTCTCTATCACACAAACTAGCTAATGTAACCCACTATCATAACAAAGAGGAAGGTGTGGGCAAATGAAGCTGTGTTGATTCCTACAAGCTTAAAAGCTTGCTCAGGATCTTCATTTAACTGATAGCTTGGGGCAAGCAGTATTGGGATGGACTTTTGAACTCAGAGGAGAAAGAAAAGTTTGATGATGATGAGCCGGAGAGAGAGAGTAATAACTTCAAAAGTTCTGTTATAACCTCATACTGTGACATGACTTCTCAGCTGCTCAGTCAAGGGTAGAAATGGTTAAACATACTGGAGATGTGTGACCACTGTGTAATGGAGACAGAAGTTTTGGTGAATAAATTCTCAGTTGCCTCTATCTGAAGATAGGTATTTTCTGTTTATAATTCTTGTAGGGGTACATTTTAATGGATGAAGTAGCATGTATTAAAGCAAATGGGAAAGCAGTCATACTGTGTATTTCCCCATTAATGGAACATCTGAACGCAGTATGCTTTGGTGCAGCCTGAGAGTGCTAGGAAAGGGTTATTGAGAAGATAGAACTGGCAGTCTCTCTCAGTAGGATGTTCTGGTATCATAGTTATTACATGTCAATCTGTGTCACAGGTTTATGCTAAGACCAAAACTGAGATGATGAGGTTACAGGTCAGGCAGTGAGCTCTAGTGTTCTCTCAGGTAAAGCTCAGGCTTTCCTCAATTTCCCAAGGCAAAAGCTTAGCTTCCTCTGACATGCTTCCCATCAGGAATACCAGGCTTCTTTCAGCTGCCAGTTCTTACAGAGAAATGCTAGTTTTTCTCTGAGGCCGCTAGGAAGCAAGACTACCTTTACACAACATTTCTCCTACTCCTTCCCCACTTGTGGATTATATAACCTTGCCCTTGAGTTAATCAGGTTGACAATTAGGCTTGTTAACATACTGCCTCTCCCACACAAGGCTTGCTATGAAGTTAGGCTGGGGGGGCCCTTCCAAGCCACCAGAAGATAAAGTGGCGGTTCCCTCCCTTCTGTCACCACAACATCTGGAAGATCTGGTGATTGAGGGCAGAGTTGTTAACTCTTAAATTGGTAGGAATTATTGTGAGTGCTACATATTTTGTCACACTGGCCTACCTGTTAAAGAGAATTTAATAGGCATCTTTTTAATGGCATTTAGACATCTAATTGTAGAGACTTGTACCTACTGAAATATTCAGAAGTGCCTAAGCAAGTTTGATTCCTAAATCTTACAGATTTCAATGGGAGTTAAATTCCAGATCTACTTAGGAAGTTTTGAAGTGTCCACTAGGCACCTGTGTACAACCTAATGTTCCTACATACTCCTAAAATTTGACAGTAGGTACTCAAGACTGCAGTCAGTAGTGTTTCTTTGTTGCTCATGTTAGGAGTTTTTAACATGGTTCTGAAAGCTATAGCCACTGAAATGTGTAAAAGAAGATAAGCAGAATATCTACATAAACAAGGATCCTGACAAAGGGTAAGTGACACTGCATTAGTGTAAAACGATAAAAGTAGTGCCTTAGAATCATAGAAAATCAGGGTCAGAAGGGACTTCAGGAGGTTATCCAGGCCAACCCGTTGCTCAAAGCAGCACCGTCCCAAACAAGATCATCCCAGCCAAGTCTTTGTCTAGCCAGGTCTTAAACACCTCCAAGGATGGAGATTCCACCATCTCTCTGGGTTACCTGTTCCAGTGCTTTACTACTCTCCAAGTGAGAAAGATTTTTTCCTAATATCTAACCTAAACTTCCTTTGATGTAGCTTGAGCCCATTGTTCCTTATTCTGTCATTGGCCACCATGGAGAACAGTCTAACTCCATTGTCTTTGTAACCACCCTTCAGGTAGTTGAAGGCTGCTATTAAATCCCACCAGTCTTCCATTCTCAGGACTAAATAAACCCAGTTCCTCAGCCTGTCCTCAGAAGTCACATTCTCCACCCCAACCATTTTTTATGACTTCTGCTGGACTGTTTCCAATCTGTTTACATCCTTTCTTTAGTGGGGGGTGTACAACTGGACACAGTTATCCAGATGTGGCCAGTACCAAATAGAGGAGAATAATTACTTCCCCCAATCTGTTGGCAAGTAATGCAGCCAGTATGCTGATAGTCTCTGCAACAAGAACACACTATTGGATCATATTCAGCTGATTGTCCACTGTAACCCCCAGGTCCTTTTCTGTACAGCTGTTGCTTAGCCAGTCCCCAGCCTGTATCTGTGCATGTGATTGTTCTATCCTAAATTCAGAACTTTGTACTTGTCTTTATTGAATCTCACAAGAGTTTCTTTTGGTTCAATCCTCCAATTTGTCTCGGTCACTCTGACTCCTAGCTCTACCCTCCAGCATATCTACTGCTCCCCCCAGCTTGGAGGTTTGAGCCCAAAGAAATCTCATGAGTTTCAACAAGGACAAGTGCAAAGTCCTGCACTGAGGACAGAACAATCCCATGCACCAGTACAGGCTGGGGGCTGACTGGCTGAGCAGTAACTCTGCAGAAAAGGTCCTGGGGGTTACACTGGACAGTAAGCTGAATATGAGCCAACAGCGTGCCCTTGTTACCAAGACAGACAGCTAATGACATATTGGGCTGCATTGGTAGGTATGTTGCCAGCAAGTTAAGAGAAGTGATTATTCCCCTCTATTTAGCACTGGTGAGTCCCCCCACAACACATCTGGAGGTCCTGCACTATATCTGGAGGCCAGCTTGTTGTCATCTGGAAACTTGCTGAGAGTGTACTCCATCCCATTTTCCAGGTCACTGATGAAAATATTGAATAAAACTGGCTCCAGGACCAGCCCTGGGGCACTCCACTTGATACTAGTTGACTACTAGACATCAAGCCATTAATTACTACCCTTTAGGTCCAATGATCCAGCCACTTTTCTATCTGCCTTATAGTCCATTCATCCAATACATGTTTCGTTAGCTTGGTTTCAAAAATGATGGGAGAGACCATATTAAAGCCCTTGCTAAAATCAAGGTATGTCATGTTCACCACTCTCTCTGAATCCACAGGGCCAATCATCCCATCATAGACTGAAAGAGAGGCTACATTTAATTATTAAGAGATTACCTGTTTATCACTGAAGTGTAAAGTTCTGTAGCAATAAAGGGTTGAAGTAAAAAATCTCTAATGCACCCAGAAGCACAGAGAGTTTGTTTTTGGTGTGCCACATCCAAGGGTTAATGTCCTGCTTTTTGTTTAAGTGAGCTGTATTTTAGTTTAAGGAAGCAACAAGGCAAGAAAAGCAAAAGGAAAACCTTCGTGAGACAGCACAGTTCAAATTTCTGTACCTCATTGTTTCCATTGTGCCTCATAAAATAGCAGCCTTCCCTGCTATACAGTAAACTTTTGGCTATTTAACCTTCATACATTCACATGGGGTAATTTCCTACCCCAGATGCATATTTTGTGTAGTATCTTAAAGTTAATTGTCACTGTCACTGGCACTACAGTGCACAATATCCCCAAAGAACAGCCAGCTTACATGAATGGTTTGCTTTCTGTGGATGAAAAATTGCCCAGGGTAACGTGTTGCCCCAGGCATGAACGTGTTTTTCCATATGGGGTAACAGCTTACCCCAAGCCCATGTTACTGCATGGGGTAACTTGTTACCCCAATGCAATTCTGTCTAAATGACAGGCCTAGACCTGTTTGGCAACTTGTGGCCGCATCTGAAAGGTCAGCATTCATTCACACTTCATTCATGTCCACTTCGGGAGTCCATGGTAACTAATGGATGGCCATTCTCAACCCTGCTTTTGCAGAAGATGTGGTAATCCCTTTTGCTAACCACTTTGTTTGCAGGCTGCAAAGTCATCAACACACTTTGCCAAACCTCTCCCACCCCCAAAAAAACCTTCTCACACTCAAATCCACCTCTGATCTCTTTTCTCATGCCAAAACTCCACCTCACCTGTCCCTTTCATAACATACAAGCTAGTTTGCCCTGCCTTTGTTGGAAGTGAGGACAAGGAACAAGGATAGCAGAGAAGAAATAGAAATAGTGTAGCAATACAGGCTACACTATGGAGTCCCCTTCAATAGTAAAGGCTTCACACTCCAAGCCCCTTTTACCTGCTCTCAGGTGTTTTCCCCTGCCTGTGTGGTTTCCAAACAGCATCCACCCACATTTGGCTTGCCTTCAAAGGGTGGATGCTGATCTGTGGCTTCTGTGCCCAGGAGGAGAGGGTGCTACCTTCGCTGCCATAAAGCAGGGTGGAATTGCTTCTGTGACAGCATAGGTGGACAGGCTTGTCTTTGCTTGTTATTTATATGAATTCAGCAGTAATCAGTTTTTTTCTTTTTTTTCTGCAGTCCAGGACGAGAAGGCAGCACATATTCAGTGCTGAAGCCTGTCTTGCACAGGTAACCGGGCATGACAGTGACAGATCTGCTGATGAAATCTTATCCTAAGGCAGCCAGGATGCTGACTTTGTTCCAGACATGGGAGACTGTTCAGAGCAAGAAGACCATGTGTCTACGGAAGCTTCATCCAGCTTACATGAGAAGGAGTTGCTGGACTTGGTCTTTGCCACGGGCAACAACCCAGTGAGGGTTCTGTGGGTACTCGACCACCTGGGCGACAGTGATCATCGCCTACTGGAATTTCCTATCCGGCACAGGGTAGTGAAAACAAGCAGCAAGGACACATGTGGTCCCCATTTACAAGAAGAGGAGAAAGGAAGACCCCGGCAAGTCAGTCTTACCTTGTTCCTTGGGAAGACCTTTGAGAAAATTACCAAGGACCACATCTGCAAGGGCCCAGCAGGGGAGATAGTGCTCAGGGGCAACCAACATGGGTTCATTGAGGGCAGGTCCTGCCTGACTAACTTGGTTTCTTTCTATGATCAGGTCACAAAGTCCCTGGATGAGGGTGTTGGATTGGATGTCATGTTCCTAGACTTTACAAAAGCCTTTGACATGGTTTCCCACCACTTTCTCTTAAAAAAGCTTGGTGACTGTGGATTTGATGCCTACACAGTCAGATGGATGGCAAAGTGGCTAGATGGTTGCACCCAGAGAGTGGTGGTGGATGAGTCGTTTGTGACCTCGAGAGATGTGAGCAGTGGAGTCCCCCAGGGCTCGATCCTGGGGCCTGTACTGTTCAACATCTTTATCAGCGATCTGGATGTGGGTGTGGAAAGCATGCTGTCCAAATTCACTGACGACACGAAGTTGTGGTGTGAGATGGGCGCACTGGAGGGGAGGGATAGAATCCAGCTAGATCTAGACAAATTACAGATGTGAGTGAATGAGAATAGGATGGAATTCAATGCAGACAAATACAGGTGCTGCATCTAGGGAGAAGGAACCAGCAACACACCTATAGGCTGGGGAAGACCCTTCTTGTCAACATGGTGGGGGAAAGGGATCTTGGAATCATTGTTGACTCCGGGATGAATGTGAGCTGGCAATGCAAGGAAGCTGTCAGTAAGGCTAACTGCACCTTGTCATGCATCTACAGATGCATCACAAGCAGGCCCAGGGAAGTGATCCTTCCCCTCTATGCAGCATTGGTCAAGCCACAGTTGGAGTACTGCATCTGGTTCTGGGCACTGCACTTAAGAAGGATGTGGCTAGCATTGAGAGGGTCCAGAGGAGGGCTCTTGCATGGTCCATGGGCAACAGGGTAGGCACTATGAAGAGAGACTAAAGGGTCAGAAGCTATTCAGCCTCCACAAAGAAGGATGAGAGGGGATCTGGTGGCCATTTACAAATGTATCGGGGGGACCAGTGAGAATTGAGGGAGGTTCTGTTCCCCTGGGCACCACCTGGGGTTACTAGAAATAACGGCCACAAATTGTTAGAGAGAAGGCTCAGGCTGGACATCAGGAGACATTACTTTACTGTTAGGGCTGCCAGGCTCTTGAATGGGCTCCCAAGTGGTACTCTCTCCTACCTTGGGGGTCTTCAAGAGGAGGCTGGACAGATATTTTGCTGAGGTGATATGACCCCAGCACCCATTCCTGCCCAGGGGAGGGGGTCAGACCTGATGATCTATTTAGGTCCCTTCTGACCCTAAGCACTATGATACTATGAGTTGGTGCCACAAGCAGAAGTGATGCCAACACTTCCAGTGGGAAAGGGAAGAGGACCAGCCCAAGGCCACCGTGGAAGACCGAGGAGGGTGACAGCAGGATGTGGACGAGAACCACTGGCACCACCCCCAAAAAACATTGCTGATGATGACAGCTTTAGAGGAAGGAATGGCAGAGTGTGCGGGGAAAGTCCACAGCTAATATACCATTGAAGAACGGCCAAGGACATAGTCCATGAAAATTCTGGGCCAAGAAGAGAAAGTAATAAAGACACAATGGTAAAAATGTTCCGTCTGTTCCTCTCACAAGGTATCCTGACTGTTATCATAAGAGAAACAACAGAGAAGCAGAAAGAAAATTTAGGGAGTGGAATGATAGCCATTCCGAAAACAGAAAGGAGTAGAAAAAGCTGGATGAAACAGAGCTGAAAGCCTACATTGGCATCCTACAGCTGAGTGCTCTATACCATGGTGGTCACGAGGCACTGGAGGAGTTATGGGAGCAACGTACTAGGCATCCTTGCTTCCATGCCACCATGAGTTTAAAATAATTCTGTCAAATCACCAACTACCTGAGATTTGACAACAAACTGACACGTGAGAAAAGGAGAGCTGTGGACAAGCTTGCTCCCTTCAGAGATATTTGGACACCATTTGTGGAGCAGCTCAGGAAATGGTATATTCCAGGAATGCACCTAACGGTTGATGAGCATCTCATTGTGTTCAGGGGTCGCTGTCCCTTCAGACAGTATATACCCAGCAAGCCTGCCAAATATGGCTTGAAAATCTGGTGGTGCTGTGATGCAGCAACATCATTCCCCCTGTCTGGAGACACCTACCTGGGCAAGCAACCAGAAGCTACATGCCAAGGTAATTTTTGTACCCAGGTCATTGAAAAACTGGTTCATCCCTAGTACAGGACACGAAGGATTATTGTGGGTGACAATTTCTCCACAAGTACTGACCTGGCAGAAAGACTGCTACAGCAGGACTTGACCTATGTGGGTACAATTCAGAAAAAGAAGGCCAATATCCCAAATGAAATGCAAGCAAATCGAAGAAGGGAAACTTTTTCATCCATTTTTGCTTTTGATGGGGAACTCATCCTATTTTCCTAATTTCCAAAGAAGTCCAAAGTTGTACTGTTGCTGTCAAGCATGCACCATGCCCTGGGTGGCGAGCAAAGAAAGCCGGACATCATCAATGACTACAGTAAAAACAAGGGTGGGATGGATAACTTTGACCACTTAGTCCATATGACCACCTGCTGATGGAAAATCAATATGTGGTGGCCAATAACACTATTTTTCAATATGCTGGATGTGGCTGCCATTGCCAGCCTCATCATTTGGCCGCTACACAAACTGGAAGCAAAGATCACATTTAAGAAGATGGCACTTTTCTTTGCAGGAACCTGGAGAACAGTTGATCAATGGACAAATAAAACAAAGAATGATGGATCTAAGTCCATCAAGTCTGGTATGACTGCCCTAAATTACAAATTGCCACAACACACCCCAGTAGAACCTTCTGCCAGCATGAGTGGACATTGTGTTTTCTGTCCAAGGACAGATGACCGCAAAACCCAGAAACGATGCAGATTGTAAGCGATTTGCTTGCATGCACCACGGTACATCACTGCTGTTCTGTGTGGAATGAAATATTTAGGTCAAACAGTTAGGAAATATTTTTGGAAGTAATCATTAGTTTGAAAACTGTGAACTGCAGACTTAGCAAATTGTTCATTCACGTTTTGAAATGTTTTTAAATAATCTAGATGTTGAATAAATAGATTTTGGTACATTTATACTTTTGTCAGTGGTTCCATTTTGTTCATGCGAGTGGGGTAACAAGTTACCCCATGAAAGCAACAATGGTTATGGTTTCATGAGAATGGATGAGGGTTAAGGTGCAATAACAATACACTGCAACACTTACATACTGCAGCTACTACCACATGCTCTAATCCCAGTTTTACCTCACTTCATGCCATATAAACAATTTCCACCTAACAGTGGCATAACAAACAGAGTTCATGCCCAGGACAAACCCTGTGCGAGAATGAAGAGGGGGACTGGTGTGCAGTTCTGAGAACAGGGAGCAGGGGCCATGGTTTTGTGGGGGAAGGATAGCCACTTTTGGGGGGGGATGAGTATGTGGATTCTGAGAGGGATGCATGGTTCAAGGATGGAAGGGAGGGGCCAATAGCCTTCCTCACACCAGGGCTCCTAAACTGTCCTGGTGACCCTCCTAGCTTGATGCTTGGGATGGTGCCCCTCTTCTCAATTCTTAGTTATACCTCTGTTGCCTAACTTCATTTCAACAGCAATTGTCTCAGTGCAATTGCTCTAGTCAACCATTGTCTCATAACTAATAGGAGGCAGAATGGGAACATCACAAAGCAAGTGCAAAGTAAAATTGCCAGAAACTTTTTGGCATGCTTCAGCTGAACAGCTGGCATTCATGATGACTAGGTACACTTCTGGCAGAAATGTTGGTGGCACTGGACTGATAAGAGTTGACACAAGGCCATTAGTATTTCTTTGGAAGCAGCACAGTCTAGAGTTGAGTTTCTCAAGTGATGGGCTACAGCTCCTGAAAGGGTCAAGGAAGACAATCTACTGGCCACAAGGCTTGGAAATACTAGTATGATGCAAAGCAAAGGAAAATCTTGCTACACACATGCATCGAGATCTAGGTTTCTCCATCAGGCTCCCAGCATATGTACACAAGTAGGACGATTGACTTGGAAGAGACCTTCTGGGTCCTCTGCCTTTACAGGCAACATCATATAATCCTTTTGAGAAGCTTATTACGCTCCGTTTCCAGGTCATTTTGATTCTTTGCCTCACCACTCCTATTGGAAGACTGTCCCAGAACCTCACTTCTCTAAATATTAAAAACCACTTAATTTTCAGGCTAAATTTATCTATGGCTAATTTAAACCATTGAATAATTGTATCTAAACCTACTACAGTTGTCAGTAATAATGTCATGCATGAATCTGTAGTAAATATTAGGGGATCACAAATTTATTTGACTTTAAACCATGGGTCACCTAACTAATGTTTCTCAACTTTTTCTGACTGCTAACTGGATTGGAAGTCAGCTTCAATTATGCACTGTGCTACCAATGTCTTCCTGAGCCTGCGTAAGTCCTTTCCTTTCATTTCTCTGTACACATCAGGTTGTTCCCCTTGTCTGTTTAGTTTATGAGTTCTTCAGAGAAGGCAACTTCTCTCCTTACGTGTTTTAAATGCTTAGGACAATGGGGCACTGATCTTTGTAGGACCTTTGGATGCTTGTGAAATGCAACAACAATAATAATAATATAGGAGATGTTTATGTTCAAATATGAAATCATTAACTGAAGATACTCTGATTACATCTGAGTCACTATAATGATTTTTATTTCAGCCCTGCTAAACTGAGTATTCCTTTGTGAGTCTATACACTAAAATGGCAGATTTTTTATTTCAGACTACACAGACATGAACCTTAAGAAAAAGTCTGGAGATGTAAAAATGGTTATGTACACAATGGTTATTTTGTGTTTCTTCTTAAATTTCTCTCTAAATATAATGGAAATGTATTAGGTTAAAAAAACCCAAAACATTCTAGCCATCACCTCTCTTACAGTGATTCTTACTCATCTTTGTAAAAAAGTTGGAAATATACAGATGAACAGTAATGAGTAAATGCTAAATGTTTTCATCATCTGTGGCCTTTAGAAGGTACTAGAAAACATCACTACAACAATTTACAGTAACCAAGAGTCAATATTTTGAGTGTTATCTATGTTTAATATTTAGCAATAATGATCTGTAGTTTGTTCCTGTTCTCGCTGAAATCAGTATAAACTCCCATGGACTTCAGTGGTATAAGAATAGGCTCTGTAAGGGGAACGTGAAGAGTGTCTGTGTTTGGATTGTTTATGGCAGTAGGCTCACTGTCAGTGCTTAGCAATTATGAATCATGCCCTCATGTTCCTGAGGCAAAATGATTCAGACTATACAACCTTAAGTCCCTATCTAAGAATTATTTACCATATATGCTTAACTTTACTCTCATGTGAGTACCTGCATGGAAGCCAATGGGACTATTCCTCTGCTTAAACATCTAACTATGTGTTTGGAGGACACAACACACACAACAAATTCTGAGAAGAAAATGACTGTAAAAACTTTCTTTTTAAAATTAGCTAGTCAAAGTTTAGGAGTCTCTGTTCTGTTACATAACATACTTCACACTTCCTCTGTAGAAACTGGGGTCATTTAGTAGGGAAGCATTTACAAAAATGATCAATAAATTTCTGTAAATCAAAAACCCTATCATAAAAACATCCATTGTCTTCTATGTTGTCTGAGAGTGACTGGATTCTCTTTCACAGAAAGACATTTGAAGAGTGTTGGTGAAGAAGGCAAAGTCAACACTCTGCTTTGTTTGTATAATAACAGCCTCTTTTGTTGAGTATTAGCCATAGTAACAATACCACCTTAAACAAATTAAAATTTAAGAATGGCTACTCCACCTCGTCCTCCCAGGGGGCTGGTTCCTAGTCATATTTCATTGAAAACTATGATTTAATCTTGAATCCTGTTAAAAATAAAATACTCAGAACTGTTTTGGCTTTTAAAGCTATGCAACATTAAAAGTCCGTCTAAATGCAATCAGTTTTATTAGCTCCCATAAAAATTAAATTTCCTTCAAAGGTGAACCTAACTATCATAACACAACTCTACAATCTAGCTTTATCTTTAGCAAATAAAACACTGCTGACAGGTCTCAGTGGACATTGCTGGTAGAAGGCTTCTGAGGCTGATTCTACACAGTTAATACAGAAGAGATAAAAATAGACATCTGTCCCTCAGCATTACATAGGAATGAGTGACCCTCTCCTTCCTCTTTCACCCATTTCTACCCAACTCTATCACAGACTGATAGATCAGTGAAGAGTGCCTAACAGAAAAGGAAGGAATAAGGGAGGATAGAGACAGAGAAGAATGTGACAAGATGTAGAGAACAGAAATAGTATTGAAGAGGCTTGGGGTTAAGAAAATGATGTAAGGCTGGGGAAACGTTGAAATGGTTTTGAGTACAACTGATCAAAAATATGCTAATGAAACATTTTCCCACTAGGAATTCTTTTTTAACATAATAGCAGTTCCCAAGATCAAATTTCCATCTTTAAAAAAAAAAAACTTTGCTTTTCATTGAAAAAAAAACCCAAGTATTCTTGGGTTTCTGAAGCCACACTTCAGCTTTCCAATTTCTAAGAGGAAAAAATAACAAGTTTGACAAGCTTTATGGGGCAAATCATTTTTTACCCAGCTCTAGCACTGAAGTGTGAGCAGGGAGGAGAAAGATGATGAAGGAAAGGAAGAGAGCACAAAGGATGGAGATAAAAGCAAGAGTTAAAAGGAAGAGGTACATGAGAATGATAACAGAGAAAAAATGTTGGGGATAAGAAGAGAAGGACCAAAAGAAGAAAGAAGATTTGAAACCAGTGGAGAGGCAAGAAGAGAAAACAGAATGCAAGGGAGAAGATGGGACAAAGAAACATGTGGGGAAGGAGAAAGGCTTCTCTGGGTGAGGCTCATGGTAACTGTCTCAGGAGTTTATTCTTTCATACTTATGCCCAATCCTAGTCACTTGAAGAACCTCCACTCCTCTGGCTCTGTGAATCACTTCATTTGAGTTCTGTTTTTTCCCAGTGGATGTGATAGAAAATCTTTGAGCTTTGAGATTTCTCTGGAGCCAATAAAAAGCATTAACAGTGACAGGCAAAATGGAAAGAGGGAAAAGACAGTGCTTCAGCTTGTAGAACAACTTGGGTTCAATATGTGTCCATAATAGATAGGCTCTGCTCTTTGTGATGGCCCTGGAAGTTTGAGTCAGTAACCCATGCAACTGAGATTAGAGGTGGGATTACAACACCCACGGGTGGAGGTAAGGCAGACACACACAGTGATATCTTTTTCAGTTTGACCAAGCAGTTGTGCAGGCAAAGTAGTAGCCACAAATATGAACCCATTCCTGTCCCCACGGCTCCCTTCTTTCACTCCAGCAACTCTGTGCTCTCCTACCTCTGCCCCACAGCTCCCCTCCATCCCTCCTAATCCTCTATGCTCTCCCAGTTCTATCCTCCAAAGGAGCACAGGGATATAAGGAGGACCAGAAGTACAACTGAATTAGCCACCATTTTGGGGAGGGTTGTTGAGTGACTTCAACAGGTCATGCAGGATGGTCCCCTGACAAGGCATGTCCCCTTACAGCAGGGGGCACCCCCCCATAGAAGCACCTGCCCAGAGGAAGCCCCACATTCAGGGTAGGGGACACCACTAAAAAATCTCCTTGTCCCCAAGCTCTTCTAGCTCCACCCCTGAAGCTCTCCTGTGCTCTCCCTGCTCCATTCCACCTGTGCTCTCCCTTCTCTGCCCCCTACACGCTCCCTACCCCATCACACTTTAGTCTCCCACCTACATTAACTACCATTCTCTCCGATTTAGCTTTGTTCTCTCTAGCTTCCCTCTGCTCTCCTAACTCTGCCCTCATCATCGTGCTGTGCCTATACCACTTGGGAAGCTCCTCAGACAAGGAATATAGCCCCGAAGTAGAACAAGTAGGACTACTTGTTGGAGCAAGGCCTTGATTGAATAGGAAGAGTTTGCAAGATCATGCCCTTGGCTAACTCTGGCCAGTGTTTATTGTACAGCATCAGGACTTTTCATCAACCAAGTCCAGTGTCACTTACATAAAAGAGCCTGTGTCTTGATAGCACAAGACTGTACTTATTTATCAGAACAGTATGTTGTGATCTGGCTGCGCTGAGAAAAAGAGGAACTGATGTTTGCAACAAATATAACTTAGCAACTAAAATGAAACAGGAGGCTAAGCATTTCTCTTAGCCGGAAACTTCAGATGTACACGACAGCAAAATGCAGGCTACTAGTGCAAGGGAGGAGCCACTGTAATTGCCTTTTGCTGTGATCTCTAGGTTTTCAATTGAAAGGATCACGTCCAGGGTTCTATGCTGGTTCTTTTCTCATAAGCTCTCAGTACTTAGAAGTCTTTTCTTCTACTCTTAATTTGCCTGGAGCAAGGCTTTTATCTAGACTTTTAGCCAAGAGGCACCTGCTGAAATATTCATTGGCAGAAATTGTGCCATGGGTGTTTTTCCCCACTTGTCCAGTTCTATGTCATTAAAATAAGGTTGAGTGGGATGAAAATAGGATTTGACACAGAAGAATGGCATCCTCTCAAAACTTTATGCAATAGGCAATTAACCCTTTTCAGTGCGAGAATTTAAATATTAAAAGCTGCTGAATAGTAGGCCTTTGTCAAGGGCCATTTCCCTTTTGCATCACTTCAAAAATGGATTTGAGTATGTATCTGTAGTGTGTTCAAGAACCAAATGATCATCTTAGCTTATCATCTTAGGTGATGTTGATCTTTCCCTAAAAGTAAAGATCATGTGGGATTCAAAAATGAAGCCTTTAAAATTTTATAAAATTCACCTGATTTTTTGAAAGTCTAATGTATAGGGGATTCAAATGAAATTTCTTATTTGAATTTTGTCCTGGAAGCAAAGGAGGCAGCTTCTGAAATCTCAGAAGATTAAAATAAGATTGAATTAAACAGAAACAGATAAATAAAATTGAGTCTATGATTTTGTCCTATACTATCAGGGTATTATATTTAGATTTTCGGTTAAAAACAGAAAGAATAATATAGAAAAACAATCACATACTCATTTCTCATTTCAATCAGTTTTGCAGTAGGAATAGGTAAAATGGGCACTGACTTCAAAGGGGAGAGGGAGTTCATTCAATATTTTTAAATAACTCATTTGAGGTCTGATCTGATCAGCCTTTACTTGAATGTAAATCTGTATGAAGTAACATACTTTTCCTTGCATAATTGCTGCAGGATTTTGTTATCTAGGAAAGAATAAAGTAGTTAGCAATAGTGTTGAACACTTTAACACCTTCCCTCCAAAGATCTCAAAGTGTTTTACAAACATTAATGAATGAAGCTTTACAAAACCCTTATGAAATCTGAAACTAGCACCGTCCCTAATTCATTAGCGGGACAAAATATTCCCAAACAGATCAAGGAATCTGCCTAGATCACTCAGCTAAAAGAGGCAAGAATAGCCCCCACCGGTGAGAATCCAAATTCTGAGTTTAAAAGGCCTAGCACAGAACCTACAGCCCTTGGGTGGTGGGAGCTATGGCTGCTAAAATCCATCTTGGCACACCTTCCTGAATCTTGGGTCTTTGGGGGGCCAGAACAGCCCCTGACATAATTTAAACAGCCCTGAGGCCCCAAGGAACTTATAGCAGCCTCCCAGGAATGTCTTATGAGCCTGAACCTCTGTAGTACAACATGTTGCAGCCCTACCCAACAGGCTCCTTCTGTCCTGCTCCATTTTGAAGGATTACCTATTCAAGAGCTTTAAAAGGGAGTCATTGTAGTCCACAGTCAGGATTTGCTGTCCAGTGTATTGCTTACACTAGGAGGACCATCCCCAAGCTAGATATTTTAAGTCTCCGCTTAGATCATTCCCAATCCAGTGAAACGGGGCCAAAGATGAGCATCTCGTCATACATTTCTGAACTCCTAGTCTTGTTTTTAAATATAAAGCCATTCTTCCTGTTCCTAATATCATTGTACCAAAGGAAATATAATGCTTCAGTAATAAGAGGGAGAGAGAGAGAAGGAGAGAGAGAGAGAGAGAAAATCTGTTTCATATTTAAGAAGATGGGGCCAGAAAATACATCAGTCCAATACCTAAAGGATAATCTAAAATGTGTTTAGATTATTAGGACCAGAGGAGGGATGTTTCTGCCAACAGAAATAATAGCCCACATTTTATTCTCAGTCATACAAAGATAAAATCTGGACTAACTCTTTAGCTTCAGATGGGTTGCATTGGTGTAACTGAGGATACAACTGGGCTTTGAAAGTCACTCATTATAAGACAATGACACACCATGATCTGAATGCATAACATCTCCCACTGACCTGAGGATAATCAGAAGCCATTGTTTCCTATATTTCTAAAACACAATATTCAATACATCAATGAATGCTTCTGAAACCCATAAATAAATAAGCAAATAAATAAATAAAACACAAAGCCCCCTTATTAATAAAGATAAAGGAGATCTTTTGCATGAATATTCCTGAGATAGGAGTGCACACATGTAAATGCATCAACTTAGTTTATCAAATCAGGTAGTAATGTTCCTACCACCGTATGCTTTCCTCTAAAGTATGTATGAGGAATCTAGATTCTGACAGTTTGGTACTCCTACATATCACAAACAACAGGAGTTTCACTCAAAAAGTGAAGGCAGAATATTGTATATGACAGCCACTGAGAGGAGAATTTTGTCCTCTTACTCATTTATTTAAGCTCTAGTTCATCAAAGTATTTAAACGTGATTAAATCTTTCTTTGTCAGCAGAGAGTTTTAATACATGCTTAAATTAAATCATGTGCTTAAGGTTCATTGAAGTCAAACTAAGCCTTTAATGGCTAAATGTAATCAAGGACACAGTCACTTAAACGTTAGGCACTGCGATGCCTAACATTTAGGTGACCGACCTCCCAGATGGAACCCAGGACCCAGTGTCAGGTGTCCAGGTGCTGTCTATAGTGAACAGGGAAAAGTAGGTGCCTCAGCTTCCAGTCTGGACCCATCCCCTGATCATGTCCATGCCCTTTCCTTTGCAGAGCAGACAAACAGTTCTTTTGTCTAGACGCTAGTGGTTGAAGCACTAGCGGGTAACCCAGGTTTAGTAGCGGTCTCTGTCCCAAGGGCAGGGGGCTGGATCCAATGATCAGTAAGGTCCCTTCCAGCCCCTGAAACTAGGAAATCATATACCCCGCAAGAGTATCCTCACTTCCAGACCTCGTACTATTCTAGCAGGGTTTACACTCTTCTTCTCTTGTTGAAGCTATGCTACTGTGCAAAAAAAAAAATAAATCACACTTCACTTGGCCTGTGAGAGGAAACAACAGTGAAAATAACCTTGCTGAAAGTAGGGGGACCTAATTTTTTGTATCTGCTGCATGTTTCTGTATTTACATTAAACACCTTAGGAAGGACTAGCACCTAACAACTAAACTAAAGACTCAAGCTCTGTCCTGTGTACTGTCTTTTTGTGACCTAATGAATCTCCCCTTCTTTTCTAGACAGTGGCACAATTTCAAAAGGAGACTTTACAGGCCCTCGCATGAGACACTAGAGATTGAATCTCCTCAAGTCAGGGGAGGGAATTAAAATATTGCTTCCCATTTCTTGTGTGAAGTGCTCAAGCCACTAACCTAGTGTACAAAATGGAAGTAATTCTTCTCCCTGCTGTATTTAAAAGAAAGTGGTGGTTTCAGTAGCATTTTATGCGGACCTCAATTCTGTGGTGTACATTAGATATGCTCTGAGAATGTCACTGGATTGAGTCACTCCAATGATTTTGGCAGAGGTATGCTTAATTTATGGGCTCTAGTGGAGCTTAGGTGTGATGCTAGCTCGCTCAGTGCTGTCAAGACTAGAGCAGCTCAGGGTACATGTGAAGGTGTAATTCTAGATGCCTTTGAACTTTGAAGTCAAGAAATTATATGCCTATAAAATCTAGGTTCCTCCAGGATTAGATAAAAGTTGAGCAAAAGGTTTATTGAATTACAATTTTGGACTCAGACGCTTAAATCCTACATACATCATTTCCACTTAGGTGGCTATGTCTCATTTTTTGGATCTGGTCCTAATTTCCTTTCTAAATAGAGATGATGCTCTGAATTAGAGCTTTGGGTCATTGCATTATAATTACAAAACAGAGTTCTCCCATGGAACTAAATGGGACTTCTGATTGTGGAGCAGCTGTGCCAGCAGGCTCAAAAGCTAGAAATGTTTCATCTAGCTTTATTTTGAGACAAAGAATGCTCAGTAAAAGGGGCCACGGCTGGGCACCATTTTGATTCCTTCTAAAGCTTTACCAAGTGGAAAATGATATGCTCCCCACAATATCTACATAAGACTTGATAATTTGCAACGGGCCATATTCTACCCTCAAATACAGAGGGGGAAATCAAATGACATCAGTAGAATTATAACAAATTTATACCAGTGTGGCTGTGAGGAAAATTTGGCCCTCTCCGAGGTAGTGAAAGAGTGAACTTACCTTTCTTTGGTGACATGAAGCAATATCCTTTCCATTTTATAGGGAAAAAAATGTCAAGAGGCTCTGCCAAGAGGACATTATTGTGTCCTGTCACATAGAACTATGTATTTAACCCCAAATTTTGCTCTCAGTAGAATTTGGCCCTTAGTTGGTTGTTTCTGGGTTTCAGCACATAGTAGCATATATGCTATTTCAAAAAAAGAAAAATAATAATGTTACCATGATGAAATCATAAGTGCAGTCCAGGGTGTGAGAGCACAGTTCTTGATTACATCAAAATTGCTTAAGACAAGACTGACTGCTTCATTGACTCACTGCAGCTGTAAGATCTGAAAGACACTGATAGAAACAACATCCTCTGAAATGAAAGCAATGCCAGCCTTCTGTGCTGAAAAAAAAATGAAAAAGAGGTTTATACAGCATGAGAAACCAGAATAAATGGTAAAGAAATTTTTAATTGATAGGTATCAAGAGATTTTCTTTTCTATTTTTTTCTAAAATGAAACAACTTGATAACTGCTTAACAACACTAAACAGCAGTCAGAAATTAATACCAGTAACTCTTTCTTAAAGACATAGTTGGCATATCTGGTGCAACAAAAACGTATCAATGAACTTTTCTAACAAAGATATTCATCTGTCTTCTGACCAACTTAATGTACAACGTTTTGGAATATGAGTTCCATTTAACCACTTAAATATGATTAGTCCTTTAAAATGGAAGTGCAAGGAGTTAAAATAGCTATGATTATGATAAATACAAACAGAAGGAGAATATTAAAAATCTACTTTGTATCCCAGGAGTGGAGAGTATTAAAGTTTTATGGATTTGGCATCTGATCATGGTTTCAGCTGGATTTTATTTGGTATTTTAAGTGATCTGTTTTGATTGGACACATATGTCACATGGCATGTTCCATTCTGTTCTCTGATTCGAAGAATTAAATGCCCTCCAAGCTTCTGGTGCAGACCTTCATGTTAACAATTTCAGTATTGCCTTGTTGCATATATTCAGGAATATTTGTTATACATTTGCTATTCCTGGTGAATATCACTGCTAGTATGTGTGTTTCTGCAAGTATTATTATTAAACAGCAAACAAACAGTGCATGCATCCCTTCAGAGTGAATTAATTTACTACTTCCAGTGATATCTATAGAAATGCTCTTTAGTAGGTTTTCAGAGTACATCACAACTGAAGCTCCAATGCATGGGAAAACCAGGGGAAGTTAATAGCAAATATTGGAGAAGTTGCATTTGTTTATATGAGGATTCCACTTAGCTTCTGGCCAAGAGGTGCTCCTGGGAGACAGAGCACTCTAGAGTACATCCACATCCCCACAGACCTCAACTTCTGGAACAACTTCTTGGGGCCACACTTGTGTCTTTATACCACCTCTAGTTTTATGCTGAGTATAGCTTCATCAGACCAGGGGATAAGGCCCAAGAAATTGATGGCAGAATAAAGCCTGATAAATTGTCTCTATGGGTTAATATTGCCGGTTATCATTTCTAATTTCTTTAACATTCTTTAATAATAAGGGAAACCAATTAATGATAGTAGGCAGTAAAAATGTTTCCAAATGTTTGTTATTTGTGCTGTGATGACCCCTAAATATCAATTAGCAGAATGTGCTATTTTGGTAGCAATGAGTTAAATCTCCACATTGTGGAAGACTATTTTGGCTTGAATAAAGTACCCAAAATCTGAGTACATGCCAGAACCTCCTGCAAGTTATGTCTCTGCAAAATAGAACCAGAAATCTCATGATTTTAAGGCATTTTCAGGTTTGATTTGAAGTGGCAATTACCCTGAGAGGAGTAATCTAGTATCTCCCTATACTTCCTCAACCAAATTCTTCTTATTGGAAAAGTAATCATGTTCTTCAAGTGCCAGCAACATTTTCTGTTAATTAGATATGAATTTTGGGTGATAGAGAGTTCTTTATCTGATACGGATCAAGTGTTTTATTGATATTGCTACCTGGCTGTTTATTCCAAACGGTGGACTATAACCCTGTGATTTAGACAGACCATGCCTCTGATCACAGATCTCCCCAGTCCAAACAGGGGAGGTGTTCTCAGATTTCCTGAGAAATCAGGGAAATCGACTCATTACCTTAGGTACCTGTATACAAATGCACAGACTCTGGGAAACAAGCAGGAAGAACTGAAGTCCTTGTTCAATCATAGAACTAGCATGTGACTGGAATAACAGAGACTTGATGGGAGCTCACATGACTGGAGACCATCATGGGTGGATACAAACTGTTCAGGAAGGAAAAGATCCATGTGGTTGGATCCATGTGCCAGGATGAAACTGAAGAAAGGCCTGTTGAAAGTTTCTGGGTTAAGGTGAGAGGGGAGGGCAAGAAGGGTGATGTTGTGGTGGGGGCCAAAACACAACTGGAGTTGCGGTTAATGAACGATGTGAAGAGTAACAAGAAAGGTTTCTACAAGTATGTTGAAAGCAAGAGGAGGATCAGGGAAAGTGTCAGTCCCTTATGGAATGGGGGAGACAACCTTGTGACAGAGGATGCAGAAGAGGGTGATGTTCTCAATGCTTTCTTCACCTCAGTCTTCACAGGCACAGTCAGCTCCCAGTCTACCACACTAGGCAGCACAGTTTGGGGAGGAAGTGAGCAGCCAACAGTGGCAAAAGCACAAGTTAGGGACTACTTAGCTGGATGTATACAAGGCCATGGGGCCGGATGGGATGTACCCAAGGGTGCTGGGGGAGTTGGAAGATGTGACAGCAGAGCCACTGGTCATCATCTTTGAAAACTCATGGCAATCAGGAGAGATCTCGGCTGATTGGAAAAGGGAAGTGCCTATATTTAAGAAATGGAAGACGGAGGGTCCAGGGAACTACAAACCAGTCAGCCTCACTTCAGTCCCTGAAAAAATCGTGGAGCAGATCCTCAAGGAATCAATTTCTAAGCACTTGGAGGAGAAGAAGGTGATTAGGAACAGTCAGCATGGGTTCACCAAGGGCAAGTCATGCCTGACCAACCTGATTGCCTTCTGTGACAGACGACTGGCTCTGTGGATGGGGAGAAACTAGTGGATGTGGTATACATTGATTTTAGAAAGGCTTTGATACAGTCTTCCACAACATTCTCACAGGCGAGCTAAGGAAGTATGGGGTAGATGAATGGACTGTAAGGTAGATAGAAAACTGGCTGGAACATTGGGCTCACAGGGTAGTAATCAGTGTCAGTAATCTACTTAGCAGCCAGTATCAAGTGGAGTGCCCCAGGGGTCAATCCTGTGGCTGGTTTTGTTCATTATCTTCATCAATAACCTGAAACATGGCACAGAGTGCACCCTCAGCAAGTTTGCAGATGACATCAAGCTGAGGGGAGTCGTAGATGTGCTATATGGTAGGGCTAGCATTCAGAGTGACCTAGACAAATTGGAGGATTGAGCCAAAAGAAATCTCATGAGGTTCAATAAGGACAAGTGCAAAGTCCTGCACTGAGGACAGAAAAATCCCATGCACCACTACAGGTTGGGGGCTGACTGGCTGGGCAGCAGCTTTGCAGAAAAGGACCTGGGGGTTACACTGGACAATAAGCTGAATATGAGCCAACCATGTGCCCTTGTTGCCAAGATGGCTAATGGCATATTGGACTGCATCAGTAGGTCAAAGGAAGTGATTATTCCCCTCTGTTCAGCACTGGTGAGACACCCACAACACATCTGGAGGCCCCCACTACAGAAGGGATGTGGGCAAATTGGACAGAGTCCAACAAGAAAAGGGGAGGGCAATAAAATGGTTCAGGGTCTGAGGCACATGACTTATGAGAGGCTGAGGGAACTGGGTTTATTTATAGAAGACTGAGAGGATACCTGAAGCAGGGTTCAAAAGAGGATGGAACTAGATTGTTCTCATTCATGACAGATGACAGAGCAGGAACAACTGTCTCAAGTTGCAGCAAGGGAAGTTTCAATTAGATATTAGGAAGAATTTTCTCACTAGGTGGGTAGTAAAACATAGAACAGGCTACCCAGAGAGGTTATAGACTCTCCATCCTTGGAAGTTTTTAAGACCCAGCTAGACAATCTTTGGCTGGGATGATCTAGTTGAGAATGGTCTTGCTTTGAGGGGGGGGTTGCACTAGATGACCTCCTGAGGTCCCTTGCAATCCTTATTTCCTATGATTCTATGAAACAGAATGTAGTGATAGGTACCTGCCTTAAAAGCACAGTACCTCCCTTTGTGCCTGTGTCTGGGGGTGACCTATTGTGGGTTCAGTGGCCTTCTTTTTGGGATGGAGAAGTAGGGAGATCTACTTCCTGGAGTAAAGGAAACACAAATTTACTGACCAGAGACTTTACCCTTCTTGGGACATCAGAAAGTACAGTCGTCCTTGGGCTTGCAGCTGTGTTTGAAACCAGAGAGGCCAGCAGAGCACCTGAGGCTAGCTCAGAATATAGGACCTCCACACCAAACCCTGGCTTCTTGTAGTCTCCTGAAATCCAGGATATTGAATTGTTGCATTCCTCAAACAGTGAAGGAAGGCCATAATAATGAGGGAAATATGTGTAGAAAATGTGTGTCTTAATGCTGAACTGAGCACTGAGCACCTCTAAGAAGTGTAAAGATCCCTTCCAGTGAATTCACCCATTATTCATCCAAGCCTGTGGGGAAGTTTAATTCAGAATGTTACTCTACCCTTGTAACCTTCTCCAAGTTTCTCCCACAGAAGGGAGACATTTAAGTATATTTTTATATATAAATACCTAAAAAATTGAAAAAGATTCCCACCGCTACCCCTCTTGCTTGGAATAACTGTAAGCTCTCTTTCATTCATTTGAATTCATGAGATGGTACTTCTGTAAAGTAGCAAAGATTTATCCAACTATTTTGTGTTTAAATATGAAGCTTGAAACTCTAATCACAATTTAATATGACTAAATACGTACATACTTTATGGTCAATCATCCAGATCTTTTACAAGGTCCCTTGGCTTTGGAATTACTAAATCTCAAATGGTACTATATATGAGCCTTGTCTGACATGACATATATTGAAACAGACTGTGGAATGATCACTTAGAGATGAGAACCTTGCTACAGTTTTAGTGAACCAAAGCTAAGAGGCAAATTATTCAATTATAGTAAATTTACAGTAGCTTAATATTTGATAGAAGTGGTTCTTCTATCATCAGAGCATCATAGTGAAAACTCTTGAGCAGCAAAATAGCTCCGGAAACTCTGAGGATGTTTTAGCCTCTTATTAAGAAAATTCATCTATCTTGATTCTTTATGAACACTTCGGCTCTTATACCTTACACAATAATGATCAAGACGTACTTTGCGGGGGCATAGTTTGGTTCTCTAAATTAACTTGTATAATGATCCACCAGAGGGAGCGAGAGGGCAATATTTGGCCAGGTGGATCATGGTAAAAGTTCAGGCTGTACAATTAAACAAAGGGGAATAATTGTGGATGGGGTTGACTACGAAGTGACAAACTCAACACTACCTAAATTGAGAATCTTAGTGCTGGAACTTTATTCAGACACATTAAGCTTCTAATGAAAATAAACCTATTGCTCTGCTTTAGTTAAGCAGAGTAACAAATTAATTATGTCTGAGGAGTAAGCAACTGCATCTAATTCAAGGGGCCTTTAGTACTGTATCTCAGGTCCTTGTAATTGGTTTGGCTGTGCTTTATGTCTCCCTCTAGTGGCTGTTCCAAATGAAGTGATACAATTCTACTACTACAATCAGCACATAGACTTACCCCTTCATCCAAGTAGCAGAAGTCCTTGATGTTACAACCCAATCCAGAACTCACTGATGTCAATGGTAAGAATTCAGGGACAACAGATGCAGTCCCTGCTGTGTTGTTCTTAAGCCATGCAAAACTTGATTGACTAAGCACATGCACTGAGCATCAACCTGCTAGTTTGTTATGTAGCCAGCAGTCCAGCTCTTTGCTTACCCAATGAAGGATCCAGCAATCGTACTCATAAACTTCTGTTGTGACATGCACAAGTGGAAACAAAACTGAGATTATCATTGCTGCATTCGAATGAATAGTGTAAACAGTTAAAATTGAGTGATTATAGGGTTTTAGGTACTTTTTGAATGCGGGGTGTGGAAATGTGCTGAATTAAGGTTACTCCCATCATAAAATATATGCCAATGTATTTGCTAATTGGGACCAGCACAATTCATAATCCCTGTTTATTGCTACCTGAATTCTGGGCATAATTTGGGGCCAGCAAGTCATGTGGTTACTTTAGTTTCCTAACTAATCTTGATTCAAATGACCCATAGCTTGTTAGGTCCAGTCATAGTATGTTTAGGATGCTAGGTCATTTATCTTGGAAATTAACTTGTGTTATGGTTGCTGCTGTGACATTTACAATGAGTTCCAGGGCAGGGTTTGGGGGAATTTTTTTTAAGCTACTTATCTCTTTTTAATGTGAATATAGCAGCAATGCCATGCAGCAAAGAGTGTGCTATTAATTTTGTTTCTAAGATTAAAGCTCTTTGCCATCCTATTTTCTTCTATGAAACTGTACTTTTTAGGTTGGACTAAGCAAGAAGAAACTGGCTGTTTTGTGCAGAAGATATGGATGCTTCTTTTACCTTTTAACCCAGGGATTGTCAATTTCTATCAGTGGTAGCAGGGGCCTGACACTCTTAGGGTTGCTTTAACCTGATTTGCATACTGTGAATTCTTACAACAGCAGCATGAATTGTGACAGGGGCTAATTAGCATTTCCACCCCCTCTGTTCGACTCTTTTATTTTTGACGACAAGTGCCAGAAGCAGTAGAGTAAGTTTAACTAAACCCAGATTAAGAAATTGGGCTATGATTTTGGAAGTTTAAAAAAAGGCAGCAGAAGAAAAAAGAACAAACCCAGTAGGTATTTCTAACCCTTGAGAAGGGAGGGAATACAAAAAAAAATACTCATGATATTTTTTACTATACAGAGGATACAGTGAGGACATAACAGAATTTGATTTTGTGATATTTCAGAGGGATCTTTACAGTGACTTCAGGCTTCTTCTAAAAAGTCTCAGTCTGGCTTCTCAGAGGGTTCAGTGGCAGTTTTTCCCCCTTATCTTCAGTGGGTTTTGTATCAATCCCTTTATATCAACAAAAATATTCCTAACACTAAGCTGTATATTTCATTTTATCTGCTATCAAAGAGGAGCATGAGCCAGCACATTTGAAATGGGGATCTTGGTGCTAAGTTTCCTTTCTTCTTCCATGCCACAGAAGCTTTCCTGAAAACAAATAGCAAGGTTGGGCAAGATCCACCAATAAGTATTATGGTATATAGTGGTGCTAGACTAGATATAACCTTTGGGAGCTGGTGTGGTCTCAGGAGGCAATCTCTCTGTTATTAATGATCTTTATTTGGAATACAGTAGCATGTTGAAGTCCCAGAGAAGCTGATGGCCCAGTTGCACAGTAAGACCCACTACTAAATAACTTACATTCTAAATGGAAGAACAAGGAGGTGAAGTGACATGTGTTAAGTTAGTAGTAGATCCAGGAAGTGAACTCAAGTCTTTTTTAGTCTTAGTCAAGCATCCTAACCACAAGACTACTCCACCTCTCATATCTGAAGATTACACTTCTCATCACCATACAGTGTAGACCACAGATGTGAAGCACATGAGTTTTCCTCTGCACTGTGATGAAATACAGCATCCTGGGGTATACAATATGAATACTCTTTTGGATGACACATGATCTTGCACACAAAGTACACAGATTGTTTCCTTCTGGTGTCCTGCCTATCTGTATCTACCTTGGATTCTAATTTTGCCAGGTCAAAGACCATCCCTCTGTTCTGTTTGTACAGCACCTTGCAGAATGGAATCCATGATGGTCTGTGATAAGGGTGCCCGTGATACAGCAGTGCAAACAATAAATAATGAAAAATATAATAAAATGAAGCTAAAGATTTGGGAGAAGGGAGTAGAAAAAAAGAAGAAAAAATACTACTGTCATTGTAAACAAAAATCATCTGAATCATATTGCTTACCATCAATATTATAACAATGTTAATGAGCAGTAAAACCTATTTGTCAAGAAAGGAATGATATTTCCATTCAGTAGAGAACATAAGCACAAGCTTACCTTTAAGTATGTGAGTAGCCCCAACATTTCAAGAACATCATATACTAAAAGTTAAGTATATACTTACTTAAGTACTTTCCAGACATGAGGCCTTAATGAGTAATGACTGAATTTTCTAATGGGTACAATGAATTAATCCTTAGGTAAATTAATTATGGCTTATTGAATTGTTGATCCCAAACCATAATCACAACAAACTTTCTAAGCATAGTAAATTGAATAGTTCATAACATAGTGTACTGTACTACCTAAATCCGATACATGACTAAATGCTTTATGTAATACAAGATCCTGAAGTCCTGACACTGACATTATCTCCCATTGAGTGCACAAGGAGCTTTGACTGTGTCAGGATGGAAAGACTAGGGCTTTTAGTTTAGGAACAATGAAAAGTCCTTGAGCATAACTCCAGGGGAATCACATCAAGTTGGTGATGGGAAAAACTGCTGAAAGCAGTAGACTGTGATGAAATCCGTCACCAGCCAAACTTGTGAGGGACCCATCAAAATAGACATTTCTTGTATTATTAGTTTATATCAATGTATCAGGACAATGGATACTCCCGGGCATTGTTCATATGAGCAGGATGCTTATTTAACAGGCATGTTATGAAGGAGGTTTGATTGTACTGTCTCCTGGGCTTGTAGGGAGTTAAAGGAGGTCACTTAAGGACTTCCAAAGATATTCCATTCACAATTCCCTTTTGCATGTCTAATTTATTGCTGTGGTCAGTGCATCATAACTATGAATGAGAGAGCCATTTGATTCAGGTTATTCATGCAAAATCTAAGCATTCACTGCAAATCTGAAAAGCTGAACTTGTAGCCTAAAGTTCCATAAATCATTGCAGATGGAGAACATGAGGTATCTTTGGCTGTCTTAACATTGACTGTTTCCTTTGTGGGGATAACACTGGGGAGTTTTGAGGCTTTTGTTCTTTTTTCTTTTGCTTTTTGAAGTTGGGTTTAAAAAAAAAAAAAGACCCTGATTCACCTTAATAACATAAGACTAGTTGAAGGCAGGTCGCTCTGCTTTTAGTGAACAGTACCACAAATACTGCTTTGGTTTCTACCTGACTTGTTCTTTAATTACAGAAAATTAAATAAAAGAGCTTCCCTCACTCTAACTGTGTTTGGGAAATGTTCAGGCGCTCTTTTAGAAGTGCATAACTTCAGTGCCTTTAGGATATAACAATGCTTTATTTGGATTCAAGTGATTAAAGAGCTAATTTTCTTAGTGGGAGGTTAGTACATTTATACAGAGAAACTGCATTACAAGGATATGGATACATTTGAGTTCCATGGGAGCCCAGGGAATTCCAAGTTACCCAACTCTGTGTGTAGCAGCAAAGACTATGAAAAAAAGTAGCTCAACATTTTTTATCTACTGATTCTGGAAGGACTGTTTTCTGTACACTTAGAGACAGTTATCCTCATTTTTCCTTGGGGGTGAACCTCTTTCCAAAACTTATCTATTTGGTCCATTTTCAGTCTTATATTCACTGAGATGATATAACTAATTTACTCTCTACTATTTTGCTAGAGATCTAGATTGATTTTCAAACACTGCTTTAAATGCAGTGTTCAAATTATGTTTCAATTCAACCCTATTTGGTTTTTCAGTTGTTTGAAAAAAAGCTTTAATTTTTCCAGGTTAAATTTTTTTAGTAGAGTAGACACCTACAGTAAAGCAATAATGCTTATAATCTGGGCAATGCTAACAGCGTTAAAACTGCAATGTACAATTGGTTCCATTAAAAACCAATTGAGTATGGTGCCACAGAATCTTCTCTCCTAAGTACATGCCAGGATTACTGCAGGTATTTGGAAGGAGAGCTGTGCAAATAATTGATTTTTCAGCTCAGTCACTTGGCCTGCAAGGAGGAAAAAAGCAATTTTGGGTTGACCCAAAACAAAAAAGTTTTGCTGTTTTTGCCTAAACAAGTAGCTAACAATATTTTCTTTAGATAGAAGTAAACGATTTAAAATAAAGTTAAACCTTTTCTTTTTTTTTGCTTTTAAAATATTTTTAAAATTAAGAATAGTTAAATTTGGCCTGAAAACTTGAAGGAAAAAGTCAAAACATCTTATTTGAAATGAGGAACTGATATATATATATATTTTTCCGTTCCACCCTCCTCCCCCATTGTTGCCCCAAATTCCTTGCTGAATTCAACTTAGATTTTTTTGTTCTTGTTGCCTCCAAACTGCATTGCTGGTGAATACATTTTTGTCTAAAGATTTTCACACAGCTCTGCTTGTAATATGCCTATTGATTTTTACACAATGAATCCCAGTTAATTCTCCAGTTGAGGGCATAGTTAATCAAACTGGAATTTCATCTGAATATTGGAAGTAAGGTTTTCATCCAAAAATGTTATCTTTAATGTATTTAAATCAACTTCTGGATTAGGTATCAGTTGGATGAAAGTAGCTTTAATACAGTTGGAGTGTTTTTGTAGCTGCAATGGTCCAGGAAATGTGTAGGAAGCAAGGATTTTTTGTGATGTCCAAATAAAGGTATATATGATAAACTAGTTGGGAGAGTATAGTTGGCAGAGCTGTTGGACAAGCCTTCAGACACCAAGTAACCATCTTCAGGTCTCAGACAGTGAAGAAGGGCACTTGTTGCCCTAAAGCTTGTCCAAGAGCTTCCCCGACCATATGCCTTGCCTCCCAGACATGGAGTCAAACCCCATGATGCATCACTTGGGCTCTCCTTGAGGTCCCCAGTTAAAACACTGGCCAAGCCCAACTCAACAAATTCCATTTATTTTTACATTATCGTACCCCAAACTGATGTCGCTGTCAAGCTGTACTAAATCCCACAAACTTCCTCATACCCTGGGACAACTCTCACATACTTCACATACAGTGTTTCATCTTGTCAGCTGATTACTTCCTTCAGGACCTCTGTACTACTGAGAATGAATTATAGAAGGCTAAATTTTCCCTTCAGATGTAGAGGGAAGACTGCACAGGAAGCCCCAAAATCAAAGGGTTGCAGACTGTGTCATCAACAACATCTTTTTGTTAATACTTCTCTTCCCTTGGTTAAAAACACGTTTCTCTTACTTCCTCCCCTTTATTCTTCTTCACATATTTGTGTTTTTCTCTTTAGCGCAAATTTTATAATAAATATCTCTGGCAATAAACACTGGGCCTTTAAATTTCCAGCTAGCTGTGCAAGGTAGACAAGGCTTCTCTAAGAAGTGACCATTGTTTTAGAGGTAACTGTGAATACAACACCTAAGCAAGTCACTTGTTTCAATCCCAGTCTGAGCCCTGCTCTGTTTTTGTAAGAGTTAATGTGTGAAGTAATCTCCATTACCTTGAGAAGGGACTAGTAAATACCAAAGATATTTTATATTTTTGTGTCAAATCTGAGTGAGATTAATGCAGCACAGTAATCTGGGTTCAGACAAGTTGGTTTATTGAAGGAAACCCGTTTTTGTCTGCATTCCTGTATTCAAAAGAAAAAAAAAAAAGAGGCTGGGATTAGAGCCAGACTGAGGAGAACTGATGCAGTCTGTCAGCAAGCCCTCAGGTAACAATATCATAATTTATAAATTCTACTAACAATGGGATAGTAATTAAAGATATGTTTCCCTTTCCTGTGCCTACTTTCAGCAAAACAGATTTTAAAATGCTGAAGCGTGTGCATGTGTGTGTGTATGAAAGCAAGATTTTTTTTTTAAACAAAGAATCACATCATGCTCAAGAAGAGGGCCTCATTTTCGCTTTTGTTGTGACTTGCCATTCTTACTCCTTTTGTTTTAATGGGCTGGTGGCTGGCTGGACTTGCTGACATGCATCACCACATAATGCAGGAATACTTTCTTACAGAACCAGTTGGGAACTTTTTGGAATTTAATTTGATTTCCAAGTGTGAGTTTACTTGTTGGTCCAGATCTTCAGCCTGGGTAAAGTAGCAAAGTTCCACTTTAGTCAATGGAGCTATACCAGTTTAACCCAATTTGGCACCCAGCCTTATTATTTCTATCATCTGGACCAGTAAACCTCGTGGGTCTGTAACCTTATGCTAAGTGAAAGTCTAAAGGAGAGACAGGACAATTTTTTCTGTCATTGACCCCAAAGAATTAGAGCAAACCCAGATATTTCTTATGCGAAGATTAGTGAAGTACTGTGTTGGATATACAGCAAGATTATTGTTGGCAAATGTAGCCTTTATAATGGCAAACAGGGCTGTAGATAACAATTACTGTACCAAGTCATTTCTGTTGGCACCAAATGGAGTACTTTTAATGCCTATCTAATTTATTCTTATTTCCATTGCAAGCTCTTTGAGGCATGGGCTGTTTTTTATGATAGGTAACTACTACCACACAATGAGTCTCTAATCTTGTTTGGGATCTCCAGGTGCTAACCAATAATAATAATAATAATAATTATAATATATCCATTTGTGTTGCAATCTTTTCAGTGTTCACAAGCAATGTTGGACTAGTCCACTACTTAAATGGCAAGCTTTCAAGGAACACTTCTGTATAACAGATGGCGCTGAACTAATGCCCAAGCATGATGTTAGGACACTGTATTGTACCAGCTTCCACCAGACATAAAATTGAGGTCTTGTCCATTTATGGTTATAAAAATTAACACGGCATAAAAATAGAGACACTAACCTCAGGGCTTAATCCAGCAGCAGCTGAAATCTGTAGAAGGACTGCTATTGATTTTACTGGGCACTGGATCAGGCCAATAAATCCTCACCGGTATTATTATTTGTCTATCTGGGTTCCACTTTTAGTTTCACAAGGGAAAGATTCTTTTTCACTTTCTATGATAAACTGTAATGTGGCGTTACTGTGCATTGTTAAATAGGTTAGGCATAGCAAGGTGCAAATAGCTGCCTTTCAGCAATGAAATGTGTGGTCTCCATATGCAATTTTTACAGTCAGGCTAGATTGTAAAGTGGTCCCTTTTGGTCTTAATATAGGTGAGCTTGTGCATTTGCTTTCCTGCGAATAGTTAATTACAGAAATAGAATGTTTTAATTTGATTTTTGTTTCTAAAAAGTTTCTCCCGGAAGAAGTGTCATGTTGGGGGTATGCAAGCACACAAATGAACTGATCTTAGTTGTGTGGTTTAGTTTAAGCAACCTAAACCTTATTGATAGTACACCATACAAGCATTTAGTAACCAGGGGAGGAAGCATGCTGGCAGCCTGTGCTGGCAACAGCTAGAAGATAAGGGGCCCCTTGGCACATATCCCATTGTGCCCTGTGGACTCTCAAGGCTGCTAGAGATTGCCAAGCACAGACAGCTTACAAGGCAATCCTGTCTGTCTGGCTGCCACAGAAGACCATGGCCCCCACCCTGGAGAACTTCCCTTCAAAGTGATCCCTCCCTTCCACCCTTCCCAGAGCATTCCAGAAGAGACCTGGAGTGAGTCACTTCTCTTTTTAATTGCAAGCATGTCTGTTTCTCTACTAGACCACAGCATGAATTCCTAACCCTTGGGTGCATCTACACAAGACACTATGTCGCTATATTGGCATAGTGTTGGCAGGCACTAACTGTGACACCACTGCTACTGCCTGGTAAGGTAGAAAACAACCTGAATGCTGCCAGGACTGTGAAGTACCAGAGAGTACTACTGTGCAGTTAGGGGCACATGTAGATGCACCATTTGCACACAAGCCTACACACCCAGGAGCAGCAGCAAGTCCCTCTCATTGCCCTGTCAAACTCTCACTGGAGGCTGTGGGACATTAAAAATGCCCATCTGTAAAAGATCCAGCAGATGTTCGCACTGTCATGCATCTTCCTGTGTAGGCATCCCCCTTACCAGACCTTCTGACCACCAAGTGTCCTGGAATTGGCTGACTACTTCAACTTTTGTGAGGAAGCTGAGGCCCTTCTGATTGCCATTGACTCAGGGGTGCTGTGGGAGCATCTCCAGACTATCAAGCAGTAGTTTGGGGCCCACAAGACCAGCAGGAACTAGTGGGAGCAGATTCTCCTGAGCACCCGGGACAATGAGCAGTGGCTGCAGAACTTCCGTATGTGCTGGCCCACCTTCACAGACATCATTACCCATCTGGGCCTTCACATTGAGTAGAAGGATATCAGCAAAAGAACACCCTGACTCTGGAGAAGCAAGTCACCATTGTCACCACCCTGACACCTTCTGCTCCCTGATCAAACAGTTTGGGGCAAGTCCACAGCCAAAGCCATGGGCTGGCAGGTGTGTAGGATCATATAGGACATGTTGAGAAACCACTTCATGCATCTCATCAACCCACAGGAGGCCATTGCCAACATCTGCCAGATGGGTTTCCCAACTGTGTGGGCACCATTGACAGCACCCATTTTCAAGGCCAGGGGAAAGTCTTCCATTAGGCCTGGGCAAATGAGGGATGTCATGCTAAGGAAGCACGACACTCAGAAGCAAACTACAGCATGTTCATGCCAGAACATGTGCATCTGGGATAGCCAACCTGACAGAAAATCCTGGCCAGGGAAGGCCTGGTGGATTAGGGTGAATTAGGAGTAAGATCAGAGGACATGGGGATGATGGAAGCCCTGAATGGAAAAGCTCCAGCCTTTAGCAGGGAGACCTGTCCACTGTGCAGTTCCTGCCTCAGTTTCCACATCCATGGGGATCACATAGCCACTCTTTTTCTGGGGGTTTCATGAGATGGCTATGGTTGAGAAAAATCCTGGCTGGCTGGACACCAGCATTAGAAGAGGAAAACACTTGGACATGGCATGGCAATACAGTATTGAAAAGAGACATGGCTCAGTTTACCTGTTCTCAGTTGTCAAAAACAAGTTTCTTTAGTAAAACCCTTTGAATATTAATCATGGTAGAAACTGGCTTCTCTTTCCTGACCCACTTTCTCCCTGAGAGGGCCATGAAGTTGCAGGTGTGTATGGTGCAGGAGCCAGCTTCACTGCCAGGGCCATGGGTCCCTCACTCTGAAGGATGAGGGTATCCTTGCCCATGGGCCCTGGATTACCCACTCCCTCTTCAGGGAACTCATGAAAACCTCAATCAGACTTGGAAGGAGCCTCACACTCCAAGACTGGAGGTGGCATATGCCTCTCCCTGTGGTGGCTACAGCTCTACCTAGCAAAGGACTAGGGTCCTGGGGCCCAGACATGCTTCTCCATGGGTCCTGAGCATGGCAGAGGCAGGATGTGGAGATTCTGTGCTCCATCTTGAAGCCCAGTCCCAGTGTTGTTCTGGCACAATAAGACAGTGGACTGTAGTTATCCCCTCGACCACAGTACCATCTGGGGAGGCTGCATTTATGGGGGGGGATACCAGAGATGGTGGGGGTGGTTGAACTGGGGAGGACTACAGTGTACTGGGTGGGCCTGCCCTTGAGTTCTGGGCACCCCCATCCCAATCATGCCATCACCCTCCTCTGTTCTCCAGAGATGAAGTGTCCAGTTACTTCTCCTGCCACCAGCTATTAGGGTCATGAGTCCTTGGCCCCACCCCTTCTGTCCCTGGTTGTGACTCCTCCCTGGTGGCATAAGTGTGCAGGGTCACTTATGACAGCCCTACTGCTTGAGAGAAGGGAGGACAGATTCTCATAGAAGAACATGGTATGCCCCTGAAGGTCTGGTTGGCTTCACAAACTCATTTGAATTGGGTCTCACTGATTTTGTTTTGGCCTTACACTGATCCAGTCCTGGTTGCAGCCTCTTTGGCAAGAAGTGGTAGTGAAGGAAGATGGGTCAGGGTCTGCCATGATGTTGGCTGGCAGCTCTGGGATCTAGGTGTCTTTGAGTGTATCTGGATGCTAGCAGGTGGGTGAGGATCTGACTGTGAGGATATAGGTAGAGGCACATAGGTGTGGATCCAGGTCTCTCACACCTATGTGCCTCCATAGTTTCATAGTTTCATAGTAGCTAGAGTCGGAAGGGACCTAGGTAGATCATCTAGTCCGACCCCCTGCCTGAGCAGGAAAGAGCACCGGGGTCAGATGACCCCTGCAAGGTGCTCATCTAACTTCCTTTTAAAAATCCCCAGGCTTGGAGCCTGCACC
>NW_017728947.1:94446033-94461904 GCF_001723895.1 Crocodylus porosus
CCACCTAGACTCAGACTGGATCCAGGTCTGGTTGAGTGTGTCCCTCATTCCAGAGTGACCCAGCATGCCCCTCTCTCCTGTCCCTCCAAGCCCCAGACTTTCCAAGGGCATTGATTTGTTGGCCCCAGCTCAGCTGACTACACCACCTAAACCTTGAACTTTCCAGGGGCATCCACCTGCTGACAAGAACCATGCTGGAAACACCCACTCATGCCTGAACTCCTGCAGCTCAGGTATCTGTCAAACCCTAGCCAAGCCCCAAATTTGAATCTCCTCCCCACTGGCCCATTCCTATTCATTCATCTGACTCCTGCAACCCCTTTCCAGACTTGAAACACCTGGATGCTGGGGGTGGGTCCATACCAGGGTCTGGGCCACAGCGTAATTGGAGCTGGATCTTCAGTTGTGGGGTTTGGCATCTGTGTCCAAGTTATGCGTCATTTTTAGATCCAATTAAGCATTTGACCAATTGTACACCTAGTATTTCTATTGCACTAGACCTCATTCTATCCATTTAAGTGTAATGCTTCTATGAACACTTTGTCTTCTCATTTTGTTTCTTCTCAGTGACTATATAGCACAGCTGTCCAGTAGTGAAGCCCATCCTAATCCATAAATCCCTTATCAATTCTGGTTCTCTTTACTTATACTGAGTAATGGATGAAGAGAGGCTGAACTCGCGTAAGGAGGGAGGCAGTCTTTCAGAACTTGTTTCTTTTTCTCAGGAAATCCTCTTCTGGTTCTATAGCCATGAACATCTCTGAGCATGGGTTATTATTTTGATTTACTTCTTGGCTTTTGTTCTTGGTGCACAGTTTAGAAGCAAAAAAATGTAAATCAAACCAAATTCAAATCCAGTGTAGCCTGAGCTGAACCAAAGCAGATGAGTAACGGATGTTTGGATTTGCCACACTGTTTCTCTGGTATCTCCCTCCTCCTGAGAACCAGAAGCATGATTGAAAAGTCCACACTTTGGGAGCAACAGGGAGCAGTCAGTGGTGCGTGTCCCCATTAAGACTGTCACTGCCACAGGCAGCCTGCAACATTTCCTCAACATAGAGTCCACAGTTGCTCACACAGTAAACAGGCAATGAAGATATCATTGCCTCTAATATTTTGCTGGTCCATGTGACTGCCTTTTCTGCTTCTATAGCCTCCAGCCAATATCCTTCAGAACACTTTAAAAAATAGACCACTGTTTCTGAACTTAAAAAAGAAAGTTTAATGATGACACTGGATAGTCCTTGAAGTCATAAGTATACTGATGGTACAAAGGATTGGTGCAAACCCTAACACCCATGTAGATCTCTTTCCTTTTCTAATCATACTTCAGATCCCTGCTGCTTTCCTCACACGTAATGTAGAGACCGGCAGGAGCTGTGTAAAAAAGAGACCATTTCATTCTAAAGAAGAGAGAGCGGCATCTGCTGAAAATTAGAAAGCAAGCCACCATTGTTCTAATTATCTAAAAACTGACAGTGATTTCTGGAAAAAGAATTAAAGAAAAAAATATTGCCTGAATTCATGTGGCCTCCCACAGCCATGAGGACTGTCATTACCTCGCTGACCTACTCTCCAAACAGTCCTAATTTATTTCAGGGCTCAGTTCAAAATTACTCCCCCAGCCTTTATTGGAAATGAGTGACTGAGGTATGAAGAGGGCACAGTTATAATACTATAATGAATTAGGCCCTGTGTATATATATCCTAACCTTGTATCAAAGGGAATTAGAATGACCTCAGCTGTATGTCATGGATTGCTAGCAGCGAGCTCCAAATATAGGAGGAAGAGCTTAGTTTGACTGTAGTAAACTGGGGATGGATCCACAAAAGCAGTGAGGTATTGTAACAGCTAACTTTTCGAACTTGAAATCCTCAGCCTGGGCTACTCATAATCTCCATACTTGGAGATTTAGATCGTAAAAATGGGACCCCAGAAACCAGCAAGCTGAATGAGGAGCTGCCTGCCCTAACCAGCAGGAAATACTGATGAGAGAGGAAGGCCATAAGCTCCACCCATCCCAGGTAATTAGGCACCTCACTGCTCAGGCTTCACAGTTGTGAATCTTCTCCTGGAATGAGGCACAAGCCAGCTGTTTCCCTGGAAAAACTACACAGGAAAAGAATAACACATCCCATTTGCCAATGTTTAGGGCCCTCACCTAGAAGGTAAGAGATCTATTAGCATGATTGAGAACATGGATTGACATCTAGGTCTTTCTCATCACAGAAGAGACCTTACTCACACAGGCTATTGAACAATGTGAGATGGCTCTTGCGGTCTCTCCTGGTGAGGCAGTTCTGTTGTATACAAGTCACTTAACAATGAAAGTTAGGCAGCATCTGAGAATTTTGGTAGCATCCACACATGGGATCCAATAACCCTTTGTGAATCTATCTCAGGCAGGATTGGGAGCTGGGCTAGATCAATCTGAGACCTGTGGTACAGTGGCAAAATATTAGACAGTCACTCAATGAAGTTCTTTGATGTTGTACATTGTGGCTCTCTGATTCATTATCAAGCCTCACAATCCTGCACTGAAGTAGTAGGTATCACTAGCATAACTATAATTGTCTTGGACATAGAGAGAATTACTGTTTGGTCCAAGCCTGCCAAAAAGTGCTTAGAAAAGCCAGAACTAACCCCTCACCCCCACCAGTCTTCTGAGTCTCAGCTTTGTGCTCAACACTTAAAGCTCTCAAGAAGACAGTTACATTTCTTAAAGATTACTATTCGTTACAGGTGAATGACAAATAGTTTTGGTCAACTTGTCCCTCTGAAGATCAAGAAGTCTGTCAAAATAAAGGAAATCTTTTTGATTCTTTAATCAAGCTTGGGCAACTCATGAAAACAATGTTTCTTGCAAGGTATATCAAGTAGTGGCTGGCTTCTTTCAGACACACACCCTTTCCTAGAAATGTGTTCTCTCATGTTAAGAGCTCCAATCTACCCATTCCAACGTATACAGTTCTGAAAGGTTTTGCTTTAGGCATTTTTGTTTTCATCCAGGCTCAGTAGAGGGAGGTTGTGTAGGGGGATGGTGGGGGGAGGTATCTTGGTATTAACAGCAATGAAAAATGTGAAAATACATAGCTCTCAGCTTCATGTGCCATGTGGGAGGTAATACTGGTTTAACAGAAGAAAGAAAGAGGAAGAAGAGTGATGCTTCCTTTCTGTTTAGAGTGAATTAGTGCAAGATGGAAGATTTGAGGCATTCGACAAATAAGTTTGAGCATAATACTAAAGCTAGTGGACCGGGCAGCCTAAAAGCAATGAAGGCATATACTTATGCTTTCTAGCTGTAAAAAAATAAATAAATAAAAATAAAACAAAATGAGAAAAAGAAGAAAAATGTATGCATCCAGGGGCTTCCTCCCCCAAAATATTGGGCCAGCAAAATATGTTCTGAACCTCACAAGTGCTCACAGGGGAAAATAAGAGAAGGTCAATGTATTTTTCTAGTTTTTCTTGGAGCTATCTGGGCAGGCGGTGTGACATGTTAAAAATCTTTATTTTCATACAGTGTTAATTGAATGTGCAGATAGAGATACACAAAATGACTGTATTAAAACAAAACACTTCCCTCGGGAGCATGCCTATACCTCTCTATCCCCCCAGCCTAGTTAGAACGACTTCTGGCCAACAAAGCCAATCTATAGTTATTATATCTCTTTGTCTCTTTTCATATCTCCTAATAGAAGTACTGCTTAGCTGCTGGCTAGAAAATTAGCCAAGTGAACTCTCCCTGTCTGTCTCTCTCTCTTCTCATCAGATTAGTGGGAAAATTTAAGTCTCTCTCTCTCTCTCTCTCTCTCTCTCTCTCTCTCTCTCTCTGCAGTGGCTAAGAGTTAACCAATTTAACTCTGCATCTTATGCAAACTTGACTAAGTTAGTAGCACATCAATATTCTTGATTATTTTTTGGAAGGCAGTAGAAGTGTAACATTACTTCTCCTAATGAACCGTATTCCTAGGCCACCATCTGGAGGTAAAATTGGAGATGTCAAAACTTGAAAGAAGTAGAGCAGCAGGCTGTATTCCTTTTACATAGGTGCCAGTAGTAAGTGGGAGGCACAGAGTTGGCATCTCCCTTGAGTTTTGTGAGGTTCAGATACAGTTTCCCAGTTCAGGACCATGCCAGTTGGATAATACATAAGAACTTTGGTTTGAAAGGGTACAACAGAAGCTCCTAAATCATTGTACCTTTTTACAGTCAGACTTGAATCAAACCTCTTCCATCATTCTGAAACATGTGGACAAATGCTTTTCTTGTAGGGTCAGAATTATTCAGTCTCAAAATGTCATGGGATAAATTCTTCAACTTCCTCAGAAGGGAATCTGAGAAAACATGTCTTCCAGATTTCTTACTAAAATGCTAAACGAGGGAGCCTTCTCTTATGCATTCCCTACAAAAATAGAGAGTATGGAATGAAATGGGCCATTGGTTAGGGTAGTTGAATAACTACTTGAAAACCTGAAAAAACTAACACAGAATTTGTATAAGCAGCCATACCTTGCAATGCATATCTAAGCTGAAAGGTGCTCCAATACCTTTTGCACTATGATTTCAGTTGATACCTATCAAACATTTCTACATTTAGCATTTTCTGGTAACTGACACTCCTACAGCAGCAGCAGAACTCATGGACTTATATACATGGGAGCACAAGTAGACCGTGGTATTCCACCTTCCCTAAACATCTCAGTAGAAAGAGTATGATATCATCTTGACTTGCTTCTTTGAAAGATTTGCCTTATTTTTTCAGTTGTTACATGCAGTTGAGGAACAAGTTAAAACCAATCATTTCAAGCATGGGGAAAAGGCTAGTTTTTAATGATGTAAATACTTTTTTGCGCTCCATAAATAATTATAAATAGAACTTACTGGAACTATGTGGTGAAACAGAGTTTTACCAGCAATGCTGATTTACAAAACCCAAAATCCCTCCTGCCCCCCTCCACTACCTCCTCCAACATCTTTCATTCAATGTAACGTACAGCAAATCAAAGGCAGGATGCTCTTGGGATCCTTAGCCTGTAGCAATCTGCATGGCTAGATACTGTCAGAGTTGCAGATTCGAGGAGCCCCAGCAGTTTTGTAGGGAAATGACATTCTAGTTATTTTGGCACCTGTTGTGGGGTCTGTGGGTATTTAGTTTCAGAAATGTCAAGGTTTGGTGTATCCAAACATATTTTTCCCCAGAATTTCCAGGTCTTGACAAATTTTACTTCAGTCTTATTTAGACTGAACCCAAACATAAGCAAAGAAATCAAATGTTTCTACAAGAAAGAAATCCTACATTTCAGCCAGCACCTGTAATACACAGTGGGAGCATCTACACATTCATTAATGTGCTGTAGTTACTCTGCATTAAGTTTAGTACGTGTATAATCAAGTACTAAATCAATGCTCACTAAATCAAAGCACCAGCGCATGCCTTTTTAGTGATGCTACTATGCAGTAGTATAGTAGTAATACTTCACAGTAGCATATTAGCACTCTTTGTACTGTGACATGCAACTGAACAAAATTATTAAGCTAATGTGCAGTTAGCATATCATGTAGACATTCCCAATGTATTTGTATTGGTGAGACCTTAACAGTGAACAAACTCTAACACTGCCAGGGCAGGGGAGGGAGAATAGGGAGTATGAATTCATAGAGCTGGGTACTGTGCTCAGCTGTACCACACTCACTGCCATTTTTCTGAGGTTGGACAAGTCCACCTCCGTTTACTCATCTGCAAAGTGGGAATGACACTGCTAATACGTCATGCTGGTTGTTGGAACACACCTTTCAATTAATATTACTAAGTAACATAGAGGATCTTTAGACACACTCTGGCACAGAAGTGCAGCACTTCATTCAGTAACAACTGCTTACAGTTGCTAGCTGTGAGTGCTCAAATAAACATTCCCAACATTGCATGATGTAGCAAGCAAGTACATGTATATTGTTTTTTGAAAGGTACAGTTGTTTCCTTTTTCAAAAATGCATTATAGACATAATGGTTTCATCCTACTACAGGATTAAGAAGTAATTGTGATGCTTAGGAGATGGGAAAACCCACTGCATTGATATTGAATATGAACGGTGAAAATAATATTAATTCTTGCTATAGGTGGAAAATAGATTTTAAAATTCTCTGATATAAGGAAATCCTCTTTCTGTTTCTGCCTTCACACACTGTTCCAATTTACAGTTAAGCTGAATTGAATAATGAATGAGACCAGTCAATATTTCTAATGACAAAGGGCAATATTGAGTTGATGACTGCCCTTATTTGCAAAGCCTCATTTTGAAGCTTTCCTCACCCACGATCTTTGGCTGAATGATTTACATTCAGCTGAGAATACAGCTAAAAGCTTATGAACTTGCTGAAATGCAGACCGGAGGGTCTTATATCTTGAGAGAGAAACACTTAGGAAAATCAACTTCATTTTGGTTTTGGTTTTGAACAAATTTCGGGAAGGAAAAACCGAGACCTGGGGTACATAAAAGCTCTGCAGAGCCTAGGCTTAAAGTTCTACTATGGCCCTGAATATAAGCCTTGATCAATAAAATATTTGAGTCCATTGGCTTGACTCTTTTAAGTTCCTTCTCCTTCCCTTGAACAGCTTCCTGAGGTTTTGCATTTGTTTTTCAGGGGACACTGTGGGGCTATCCATTTTTAGCCAGGGATTTAGAGTGCCACTCATAAAGGTCTCTGTTCTTTCCATCAGAAAGAGTATCAGGGGCAACTTTTTTCCTGCACCCACATAGGGCACCAGAAGAAGTGAAATGCTTTTCAGCAGGAGACATCTGAGTACCCACCCTCCCAGAAGTGCTGTCTTCGGGTATCACCTGGCATCTTCAAGGCATGTTCTTTGGAGGTTGGAAATGAGGAAAGGAAGTTTAACACTGGGATTCCTGCATCCTGGATGTTGATTTAGCCTGTGGGTTATAGGCTAAATGGGGTCTTTTTCTTATCCAGTTGTATGACTCTAACCCTTTATTTCTTTTTGCTTTTCTTGAAGTCGCTAAAATGAAACATTTCACTTCAGATCATGTCAAACATAACAAAGCTTTTCATGAAATAAAGCTAACTTCAAGCCAAGCCATGCTTTGGTTTGGATACCACATTGAAAAATCAGGCATTCAAACAGTCCTAGTCCTGAACAGGCTCAGTAGAAAAAAGTTTTCATATTGAGGGGCATCTACATGTGCAATTAATGCGCACAAATAAACTCTACAGCTTATAGCTCTAGAGTTTTTTTTATCCCAGGAACACTTTGAACACAAGTAGCTTTGGAGTTTATTCATGCAGAGCAGATGGAGTCTGGTGGGAGAAGCTCAGACCGGAAGGGAACCCAGGGGGTCAGGAAGCCAGCCCAGGGCTGCCCTGACTGGGCTCTATGTGCTACAGAGGGGCTGGATGTAGCATGATGATGCTTCACAGCAGGGGCTGCCTGCTGGCTAGCCCTGCACCAAAGCACCCTCATGCCCCAGCCAGCTCTGTCACTGTCTACATGTTGATGGTTTAAGCACAGTAATTTACTGAGCCATTGGATAGTACTTGTGTCTGACAGGACTATCTGCCAGTGCAGTAAATTAATCTACATTGGCCTATTTGCTGTGCATGTGTAGATGGTGACACTGTATGCACAGTAAATTAAACTACTGTGCAGTAAAGTACACATATACATGTGCACACTATTGATAAACATGGATGGCTGGCACACACTGAAGTAATTGCCTGATGTAATCTGATCCCCCAAAATTGCAAATCATGCCATGCTATACATTCATAGCAAGACATGAGATCATTAGGATCAGGGACAGATCTCAGTCATGAAAATTCTGGGAGTTCTGCCATGGCTGCTGGGTGTGGTGGATAAGAGGCTCTCAGCAGGGGAGTGACAGCAGATGAAGCTCTTTAGTTTATAAGCTTCGTCTGCTGGGGAGCTTTATCTCCATCCCTAACAGCTCCCTGAGGTTGCCAGATACAGGAGTCAGAGGCTCCCAGGCAGGGAAACCTCAGAGCCTCTGATCTCCTATGCCTGGCAACCTTGTCTATGCTGCTGGGCACAGGGCTTTAAGCTCCTTGGTGGGTTGGGGATATACCTTGCCGCTCAATGCCAGGAGCTCTGGGGCAGCTCTGGTCCTACCTGCAGATCCAGGGCTGCTTTGGAGACTGGTGTACAAGGTCTGGAAACTCAGGGCTGTCCAGGGCTGATTCTAACATGAGCAGGTCCAAGGAAGTGATCCTTCCCATCTATGCAACACTGGTCAGGCCCCAGTTGGAGTACTGCATCCAGTTCTTGGCACCGCACTTCAGAAGGGGTGTGGACAGCATCGAAAGGGTCCAGAGGAGGGCCACTCACATGATCAGGGGGCAGCAAGGCAGGCCCTATGAGCGGAGGTTATGGGACCTGAACCTGTTCAGCCTCCACAAGAGAAGGCTGAGGGGGGATCTGGTGGCCACCTACAAACTGGCCAAGGGAGACCAGCAGGCTATGGGAGTCCCTGTTCCCCTGAGTACTACTGGGAGTAACAAGGAATAACGTCCATAAGTTGACTGAAAGTAGATTCAGGCTAGATATCAGGAGGCGCTACTTCACAGTCAGAATGGCTAGGATCTGGAACCAACTTCCAAGGGAAGTGGTGCTCGCTCTTACCCTGGGGGTCTTCAAAAGGAGGCTAGATAATCACTTAGCCGGGGTCTTTTGATCTCAGAATTCTTTCCTGCCCAGGGCAGGGGGTCAGACTTGATGATCTGCTCAGGTCTCTTCCAACCCTACCTACTATGAAACTATGAAAATATAACAGTCAGCTGATTGTTGGTCATTGGCCTCAGACAGCACTAGTGTGTGGACATAATGCATGTTCAATTTAAGGTACCATACAAACCAACCACAAAACTGTTCCACATGTAATGTAATGTGGAACAGTTTTATGTCTGGTTTGCCTTTTTATGGTGCTTTAAATTGTGCGCGTGTGTAGAAATGTTACCATTTATGGTGCAATTAACATTAATTGCACACACATTACATGTACGTGGGCCAGGGCCCATATTGTCATCTTGATTTGCAGCCCTTAATCATATTGGGATTTTAGATGACTTCCTATTGTGTCACGTAGCAAAATGACTCTGTATACTCAGTGATGCCTCGTGCACTAAGGTTAAAAGAATATTGCCATTGCAAAAAAGTGGGAATAGTAAATTATGTGGGAGAGAATGATGTTGTTGTGTATTTGCACAATGTCTAGCAGATGACTGTGGCTTTGAGGCATTGCCACAATACAAACAGTAATAATAAGGAGAATGCAGTCAGTCAGTAGAACATTCCAAGGCATCTACATTTGGGACAGTATTAATTGCTGTTGTTTTAGCACTGCATATGATGAGTAACATCTCATTCGGTGCTTCACAACAAATATGGTCCCTGCCACAGGGGAAAGAACATTCTAGGGGCCAGATTCTGGTTGTTGCAGTAACTAAGTATTCCCATTAACTTCAGTTTGAATTGATGTTGTTAATTAATTTAGTACTGTTTTTTTCTTGTTAGTGGTTCCTTTCAAAAGACATAAAAAATCAGAACAGAAACCAATTTAATAATATTTAACACACTCTACAAATTACTTTAATTAGGGGTAGCTAAAGGTGGCTAAAAATACATTAAATGCTTCCCAAATATAATTTTTACATGTAAGCAATTGTCGTGTTTGCCACAGGGCAGTTATATGATTGTAAATGTGAAGTAAGCGGCATACTAGCGAATGGCTTGACAAGCATCTACAAGGCAGTCTTGCTATTAAATTATCCTCTGTGCTATAAAAGTGTTAAAACTACCCGATATAGCATAGTGGACTGAGAGGGATTTTTTTAAAATTGCTGAGAATATTTAACTGTAAACACTCATGATGTTAAGTATATTTGTTATTGTATAGTATTTATTTTCACCTAGTGATTAGAGGCCCTGGCACTATCAGGGCCTCATCTTCCTAATTGCTTTATTTACAAATAATAACTGGCAGCCCTTGCCTGAAGGAACTAACAATAATACATTTCAGATGAACTACATACCTATCAATAAAGCCTCACACTTCGTTTTAAGGGTCTCAAAGTTATTTTGGAGGAATTTATGAATTTATAGTCACTGCTTTGGGACAGATAATAAATATTATCCTTATTTTGTAATGAAGGCATTGACACACAAATGAACATGCAATAAATTATACAATTCAGCTATGATATCTATGCAGCAAAAGTAGTGAGACTCAAGTTACCTGATTCACAGTCCTATGTATAAACCTCCATATCATCCTTGTTCTCTGAAACCTACTGCACTCCTAATGCCACAGTGCTCAAATACCCTAGTAAAAAAGTCAATTAAAAAAAAAAACCTAACAGAGCTAAAGACAACAGCAATGCCCCAAAAAGTCCTGTCTTTGCTTAGCGGCTGAAATCAGTTGAGATTATGGCATTGGTATAGTCCTCGGTGCCATATCTGAGCTACAAAATACTGCACAAAATAAATGGAAGCAAGAAAGTGAAAGAAAGAAAATACAAAGATACTGGAATTTTCTATATAGAGAAGACTGAGAAAAGCAAAGCTTAAAATTAACCCCACCAAAATGAAAAGAACCCAGCATTGTCCTCAAAATGACACTTATAACTCTTGGAAACAATTATCACAAATCCAATGAGCCTGAGAATTAAATTCACTGTACACAGCAAACAACACAGGCTATCAAAAGATAAAAATCACAGCAAATGGAATAAGTATCAAAACCTGATAATATCTTCCCCCTCTGTCCCAAATTATACAAAGCCTGCCAAATAAGAATTGCTAATAGGACTATCTGTCCAGAAGCATCCAGCTCCTCTTCCAGGTTTTGTACAGAAGCCTGCATAGCATACTATTATCTTCTAGTTTGATTTATCACATCTAAAATTACCGAGTGGAATAAACTTTTTCTTGATCTGGGTAGTCAACTTCCCCAGTGGCAAATATTTTAAAGTGCACTATGAAACAGGGACATTCATAGGAGGTCTGTTGAACTAGGAAGGCAGGAAAGCTGTAGGGAGACAGGGCAAGACACAGTGGGAGTACATGGTTCGGCTAGCTGGTGGCTGCTGAATAAATCTGTTGACAAAGAAAACTGGGTTACATGTCTAAAGCTTAAGATAGTGGTGGGTTCCTACCAGCTTTTGCAAAAATCTTTTAAGACAAGGGTTTCAGCATGATCCAGCTTCATCTCTAATAAAACCTGAGGAGTTTAGTGGACACTATTTAACTGATTTTAGGCGCAACACATTTTTTGTAAAATGAGTGTAGTGAAATGTCTTTTTCAAGATATGGTTGTTATATGGTCATAACTGAGTCAAGTCAAAGCCAGTTTCCTTCAGAATTAGGCCATACACTGCTTTTAAATGTCACATTTCAACTTCTAATCCTCAGCAATAACAGAGATATGTTTATTATTCCTTGTTCCCATTCCAATTTTTATTCAAACTTAACAGCATTTTTGGACCAGAGACATTAAACCTGGAAAAATTCAACCTGAAAAGTGAAATTTTCAGACCAGCTGAAAATAAGATTAAATATAAGGCATTTTGAAACCTTAACTGTAGCTGTCAACACTTTCATTGTCATAGTAATTGATCTGGAGGCTATCCTATTCTATCCAGGATTTCTGTATTGCCTATTCTTTCCTTTACTTCAAATACTTATTCCTGATCTGGTTTTCCTTTGCTTTTATTCTGCATGTAAGAATCACATTTTCTTCTATGGAACCAGTAGACATTTGTTATAACTTTTCCTAATTCTTTATTTAAAGCATCAAGGTTTTCAATTCCTCCTCAGACATTAAGCATTATCCTCGTAGTTCCAGATGAGAAGTTCATATGCCTCAAATTTAAAATTAATCCTTTCTTCAGGTGGCGTATGAAGGGAAATGTCCAGTGTTAAATGTACATACTACTCATTCTTATCTGATTGCTGTTGCCTAGGTCCAATTCTGAGTGAGGCTGAATTCCTGTTGAAGTCATCACAAATTTCACCCTAACAATCCCCATCCCCGCCTTTTTTTTTTTTAACTAAAAGGCACTCCCCATAAACAACATGATTTATAGCCAATATTTAATTGTAAGGCATTCTCCCAAAATAAACAGCAGACCACCACTAGAAAAACACTGCTCAGACTGGCATAAATTTCCGTTCTGTATTTTCCTCCTTATTTTAAGTAAAAATAATTCTCTCCCCTCTTAAAAAAATCCACCTTTTCCTCCACCACAAAGGTATCAGTGCACCAAAGGTATCACTTGACAAATCAGTTAACCTTGGCTGGAGCACCACTAGGAGGTGACAAGGGAAGTGTATGGGGCAGGTTGGGGTACATTGTCTTTTTTCTACCCCACCTCTACGTCTCCCAGCTAGAGGAGGTGCAGAGGGGTTTCCATTTTTAAACAGGCTTGCAAACTGCCAGTGGCAAGTGTAAACTCCTTCATGATTCAGGAGGAACGACTCACACGAACTATATACGAAGGGGAGGTTTCTTTGAGGCTTCCCACCCAGTAGTTCTTTTACACCATCCAAATTCAGGCTGTTTTCTCCACAAAGAGAACTACTGCTGCCAACTTGCCCCATTTGATCACAAGCTTTGTGAGAGTTGATATTTTTCTTAAAGCCCCGATTCCCAGAATCTTGTGATGATGTGTTTCTCCTAACTCCTGCCTAGGACTGGCAGCACATATTTGTAAACCTTCCTAGCTCTTCCCATGAAAAGGGTGCTGACTGGCTTACTCTAAATGAGTTTTTTCCCCCATCCCAACCTCTGCCCGGCCACACACACACAAACACACACTCCAGTCACCGCAGCTCACTTGTTCCAATTCCTCTTCAGTTCCAGCATGTCTCCTTGGATCCACCTTGAAGTTCTTGAACTGAACATAGTGTTATAATATTTAACACTCACAAAGTACTTTACAAACATGAACCAAAGAATCCCACAAGAGCCCTGTGTGTTATCCTTGGCAAGTACCTTTTTAGCATACTGGCCTGGTTTACAGGCTTGCTTCAACCTTACTGAGTGACTTGTCAAAACCAAGTAATGAATTAGTGACAGAGATGTGAGGAGAACCCAGCAATTCCTGTTTTCCAGCTTTGTGGTTACTGGACTGGACTATGCTGTCTCAGACTCTTTTTTTCTCTCTCTGGGGTTTAAATCTCTCCAAGTCTGATACAATAGCTGCTTTTTGGAGAAGGATTTCAAGAGCTGTGTTGTAGTGTTTTCAAGAGGTAAAGATTTCAGATGTATTCCAACCCACAATATGTGAAAACATCTCTGGGCTCACATTTACCTGTACAGTGACATTTTTTTTCCTCTATCCCAGCAGGTAGAAACAGCAACAGAGCCAAGAAAGAGCTGTTCCCTGTTGAAGTAATTGAGGGCAGCAGGTACAAGAGCCCAAGAGTGTTCAAATGCTAACAAGAATGTATCAGGAATACACAGCAATTCACAGAACTGCGAGGGTGGTAGGTTCTTTTTGTGACTATTGTAATGTATTATGGGTAACCTAATGACCTAAATTAAACAATTTTTCCTTTGCATTTATTAACTATGATGAATCATCTTCTTCCATGTTCCAAGAATATATTGGTTTGCTATCGAGATTCGTAGCATAGGTGATGCACATTGTAGGCAGTGGGTAACTGGAATTCAGTTATTATAAGCCTTTCTTTTCAGTAATGATGGTTGAGAAGGTGATATGCAAATCTAGTGTAGGAGGATAAGTTTCTGGTTTAGGTCTGAGGTTATCTCAGGGCAGCGACTCTGGTTCTACAATCAAACATTTTCATTTGGGCAACAGTAACAAAAAACTGAGATCAGCTGAGCTGCTTTTGCAAGATTTCTGACACTTGGCACTCTGTCCCAGCAGCAGTTATCTTCAGATTTTTTCTGACTTGGGCCAAAATCTCAAAGGCATGACTTATATTCATAATATTCTTGTCCTGGTGGAAGATTAGGACCAAGAATAATATCAGTTTTTATCACTGTATGGATCTGGTAAGCAGCATTCTCTCTCTGGCATTTCTTAATTGTTAGAGCATGAGGACAGGAAAAGGGAACTTATGGATACTGTTCTATTCCTTCATGAATCCTTACTGGCTACTTGCTGTGTTATCTTTTGGCAAATAGTTACACTTTTGTATACCTCCTGTAAAATAGGAATATAGGCAGCCCTTGGACTTACGACACAATTAGTTTCTGAAAACTGTCTTAAGTTGAAACGTAACTCGGAACCAATTTTCTCATAAGAAACAATGTTATAAATGGGGGATTGGTTCCTGAACCACGGTGTGACACCCTATTTTCACTAAAAATACCCCAGAATTTTGTATTTGATCAATTATAGATGAGTAATATAGCTACATTAATGTTTTTATATTGAAAATAGCAATCACATTGATTTGGAAGGACTTCTTTGAGGTGACTTTGCTAGACTTTTTGAAAGGCTCTTGGTTGGACTTTGAGAAGGGTTCTTGGCTGGAATCTTCTCAGCAGTCTTGGCTGCAGGCTTTTCTGGAGCCTGGGATGCTTTCTTAAAGAAAATGTCCAAGAAAATTTAGACAGATGTTCTCCAGGGAGATTAGCGATGCAGCAAACGTGCTCGCTGGCATGATGTAGCATTGGATCAAGTGTTGTAAAGTCGAAACTGATGTCATAAAGTTGAAACAAGGTGTCAATTTATGAACATTGTAAGTCTGAAACGTTGTAAGTCAAGGACTGTCTGTAAAATAGTATTGCTCACCTACCTGAAAAGGGTGTTTGTAAAGTACAATCATTAAATGTTTATAAATCTATTTAAAATCCGTAGTGAAATTTTCCACTCTTATTCCTATGAATCAGAATTTTATCATGACTAAATTATTTCATATATTGTACTTCCTCAAAAGCTATACAGTGAACACATCTCACTGTCTTTATCATCCCCATCTCACACTCCCTTATTTCCTCTTTCCAGTTTATGCAGTTTTATACATACTGAATCCCCATGCCATTATGGTCATGTCTTATAGGCATGCTCCAGGAGGCTGGGGCGGGGCCGGTGGCCGGGGGGGGGGAGCTTTAAGTAGTGCACTTCTGAGAGCCAGCCATGCTAATTAAAAGAAGGCTGGGGCTAATGGGGCAAATGTGGGGCAGTGGGGAGGGCTGCCTGGGTAGCTGCAGGAGTGGGGAGGGGTGTGCATGCAGCCAGGATCACAACCCTACATGTGGATCACTGTGCAGCACTGGCAGGCAAGTGTCAGTCTACTCTGTGAAGGGGAAGGGGTTTGAGCAGGGGCACAGATCGAGGCCTTCACACTGAGTGAGGGAGTGGGACAAGGACAGGGGCAGGAGCTGGAGGGCATGGGTCCTCGGCCAGGCTGGGTCCTGGGATGCTCAGAGCCCAGGTGGCTTGTCCAGGGATGCAGGCAGAGGGGGCCGGGGGGGAGCTCCCACCACTGTGCACACCCTGTGGCAGGCCCAGAAGGGGTATGTGCTCCCTTCGCAATCTGTGCATGGGGTGGAGGTGTGCTGCCACTGTGCACTGGGCTTTGCACCCTACAGTTCCTGCCACTGCCTCCAGAGCTGCATGCCTCCAGAACCCTGGCACTGTGCTGTGTCCCTGGCCCACCTAGCTGCACGATGCACATGGCATCACATGCCTCTGAAGGCAGTGGCAGCCTGTCTCAACCCCATGCACGGATCGGGAGGGGCATGTACCTCCTGGGCCTCCCCCAAGGTATGCACAGTGGCGGGATCTGCCCCACACCTCTAGATGAGCCACCCAGGCTCCAAGCATCCCATGACCCAGCCTAGCTGGTGCCCCATTCAAACCAA
>NW_017728947.1:94462004-94465132 GCF_001723895.1 Crocodylus porosus
CAGGGGACTTGATCTGCCCCCCCCCACACACACCCTTTCCCTCTCTCCCTACCCTTTCCCTCACAGACTTACCTGCTGGGGGGTGGGGTTCATGTGCATACACATGGATGTGCTTAATCCCCTGAAGCATCATGTGTATTGGTGTCCCCTTGCTGAAAAATGCTAACAGGGTACTTTGAACTAATTCTTATCAAACCGGCTTCAGTTGTTGCACCCCACCACCATTTTTCAGCAAGGGGACACTGATACATATGATCTTGGACTCTTCTGGAGCACAGTAATTATAGTACATTGGAGAAGCCTCCCTGCATGTGCATAGGAGCCCTATGCGCCTAAAGACTACAAACCTGTAAATGCTAATGCACAATATTCTATGCAAAATAAAAGAGAAAGAAAGAAAAAAAGAATGAACGAATTTTGTAAGAACAATTCCGAGTAAGTGTCAAAGACTGTAATGTCTATTTCAGGGTGTATGTGCACATGACATTAAGACAATGTGATAAACTCTGGCGCAGTTTGTGCTGGAGTTTATTATGGCACCTTAGTGGCAGGTGCAGATGCTCAAACAACTGCAGTCCAAGGCACACATGCAGGCACTGCATCTGGGACTGACACAATTTGGTCCAGGGTGACACAGCCCCAATCTGGTGGGAATCTGCAAGGGAGGTCAGTACCAAGCTCTAGAAGGCAGTGACAGGCAGAGGGTGGTTAGTGGTGAAGGGACTGGCTAGTGCAAAAGTGCTCCAGCATGTAGAGCCCTGTGACTGGGTGGCAGGAAGGGATTTGGTCTCCTGCTGCCTAGGCTGACTGGGTACAATGTATGCCCTGGTCAGCATTTAAGCAATTAATTTTGCTACTATAAAATAGTACTGTCCCTGAATACTATCTTATAGCAGTGAAAATTAATTTGCTGTGGTCTAATAGCATTGTACAGATAGACTGTGACACTACACTGCAGCAAACTGGTCTACTGTGCAGTTAAATGCACATATAGATGCACCCAGAGTCGGTCTCTTTATTGTTCCTGCTTATTCCAGCCTCAAGGGAGTTATGCCTTATTTCAATTTTCCTGCTCAATTCATTCAGTCGCCAGATGGAGACATAACAATTCAACTCAGATATTTGCCAGGTATGACTAGATCCATTAGCTGTTCTTTGCCAGTGCGCGCTATGCCTAGGAGGAAGCGGACAATAGGACATTTTAAATACAAAGCCACTTGTTAACATTATTAGGATTTATCATTTCTCAGTTTCTCTTACTCCATTTTATTATGGACAGAATTTCAGTGATGTCACCAATGAAGGATTTTAGAAAGTGGATGGTTAACTATTCATAAAAATGGAAGAAAAGAAAACACATTACCTAAGTATCTTAACTACACCTTGGTCTGCTTTCCCATCAACACAGTATCAGTGTATTGGCAAACCACCCAAAGGAATGAGAAGCAGCCAGCCAATTCAACTGCAGCCTGCAACCCCCCTACAACAAGAGGTATCTTTCAGGGTTTCTGCTGCCAGGAGAAACTGACAAGTGAGGAGAAAATCACAGGAGGAAGCAAGTAGGAGCCAACTATATTTTATTTACTTTAATAAGACACCCAGGCAAGATTAATAATTTGGAGAGAACATTTTTTTAGAGCTGGTTGGAGAAGCTTCAACAGAATCAGATTCCTCTGGAAAATGAAGTTCTGTCAACATTAAAAATCTTTGTGAAACCAGTTGATTTTGCCAACATTTCATTTAGAAAAGAGAGACAAAGCAAGTTCCAACCATGTCAAAACATCCCCCTTCAACATTTTCAGAATGAAAAAGCTTTAGATTTTTCACTTTCATTTTAATTTTATTATTTTTTAATTATATATATTCATAATGATATGAGTAAGTGTCCGTGCTGCATTAATGTGCTAATCTTGGAAATTAAGCAGCCGTGGGCCTGGCTAGTACTTGGATGGGAGACTGCCTTGGATTCCCAGGCGCCATAGATACAAGCCAAGCAGTTGTGGTCAAACACTTGGCAAATATTAGATCATAGAAACTGAATGTGTGGAAAGACTTCATTTGGCCCTGTCAGGGCTTCTGAGCTGATGGACAGGAATAAGAAAGAGGAGGAGATATATATATATATCTATATATAATAGATCTAATTGAATAACAAAATTCAAAGAAGTTGAAAAAAAATGGTTTGACTTTCCTAAAATTAACATTTTTTTTCAATTTTACAGGGCTTTTCAAATGTTTGGAGGTTTGTTCCACTTTAGAGCAAAGTCAAAATTTGGAATTTCTAACTCCTTCATTATACAGAACTTCCACCCTACATCCAACCCAAAGCATATTATAAAAGGGGAAAACGAGTATTAGCAAAAATTAATAAAGGGGAACATGGGGGAATTGTGTCTCTTAAAACAGATTGGGTTGGGAATTTGAGTAACCTAGTAGTCACAGCTGTGATTGCACAGGAGGACAAAAGGAAGACTAGCCTCTAAGGGCAAAGACCAGTGCATTCTGGGACACAGTATATTTATAGATGGACATAATTTTGTGCGAGGGTGCTGTTGCTATGGTCAACACCTCTCAGAATCAGGCTGTTCCTCTGACAACAGATACAAGTACCTATGCTACAAAATGTGCTATGAGGGGGAAAAAACAAAATAAGGCAACAAAGAAACCAATTTATGTAAGAGAATTTTTCTATTAATTAAAAAAAGAAATTAAGATTCTTCCTTTGAACAAGTTAGTCACTGATGACTGTGAACTAAATAAGTCTCCCAGATCTTGCCACTATCTACACTAATAATCCAGTATCCTTTCAACAGCCTTCACAATAATGGACATATTTTCAGCATTCTCAGGTCGGGCAACTTATCAAAGAGAACTATATGGCTCCACGCAGAGCTGCAAGTGATTCTTAGCAGCTTACCCCACAGTACATCATGCAGGGACTTGTGCTACATTCTCTTGGATTATGGACTTCATCAGAGCCTTTGAAATGAAGTAGCTATCCAATCCAATATATGCAGGGATCTCACAGGCAGCTAAAACATAATTGACATCTGAGAATTTCACACAACATTTATATATATATATATATATATATATATATATATAATAACACACACACACACACACAC
>NW_017728947.1:94465232-94469834 GCF_001723895.1 Crocodylus porosus
TGTGTGCACTTGTGCTTGTGCACACACACACACAGACACGCATGCATGTGCCATACTGGTACATAAGGATAAAGAAATCTTAAACATTATCACCTGAGATAGAAGAGGTGAGAGAGTTCTATGCACTACTCTTATTTTACCCGTTTTTCATTACGTGGATAACCTTAGAGCAGTTCTTGTTAGCATTTAGAAAAAGGGAAAAATCTAGCCTCCTGCAGGGGAGCTATTATTGCTAGAATGTACTAGCATTATCTTGCGTAAGGGGGGGGGCATATTGTTTATGCAGTCTATTTATCAGTCTAGGAATATATCTACCAATATAGCAATATCTCTGCAGTAATGGCATACAAGAATAAAAGAGGTTTCATGAATAGAGAGTTCCTGCCTGTACCATGTACATCTGAGATACTAAAGGATTATTTACCTATCATTAAGATATGGATTTTTTATCTGGTCCAGTTTTTCTTGCAGCGGAAATCATATTAAACTCTCTAGCTATTATATCTAACATCCATTGGGCAGCTTTTCATTCTAGGTAACCTAATATAAATGAAGAAAATAAATCCACGACAATTTGTTGAGCTGTCTCTTTTCTTTGCCCACCCCTCCTCTTTTCCTGAATTAAATTCACATAATAAAATCCAAGGGTTGCATTTCACTTGCATTTGCTTCAATTAATGTGCCTTACATTGTGTGGAATTTTTCATGGGGGGGTGGGGAGCCAAAACACAATATTTTTATAACCATTGTATATGGGGAAAAATCTGCATGCAACACAATACAGTTGTGTCACACAACACTCAGTTTGACTTCAGCATTCAGTGAGAGGTTCCCAATATTACCTCTTCCTAATGTCTTTCCCACTACATGCTGCTATCTTGCATTGATTTTCACTGGGCTATTCTTTATTAAATCTTCCTTTTTAGTGCCATTTTAGGATATGATGACATGTTTAAAACTATTAGAGCCAATTATTTATTATTAAAAATATAATAGATGAGGACTAGAACTGGAGAAAATGTTCCACTTAAGTTTTTTCCCCCAAAAGTAATGGCTTTTTGAAAGAATGGAAATTTTAATGGAAAAAATGTCCCTTTTGTTGAAAATGGTTGGTTTCTGTTGCATTTGTAAGATGAACAATTTCAAAGGGGAATTTAAACAAAAATTATCTTTTTCATCATTTTCAGTAATTTCTGTCCTAGGGGATAACAATATTTTCTGACCATCTAAGTGAGGACTGCGTGCAACAACTGCATGCATGAATGCATCAGCTGTATGCAAAAATCATCTTATTTACATAGTCATTCTTACATGGCTAACTTGATACATTTTCTATCAGTCCAAGATAGTGTATATATACTTGCATATTCTTATTTTGGTGGATTGTAGGGACTATAGGAGAATCACCATGTAGCACAGAGCCACCCTAGCTGATCATATTTACTTCCCTTCTTCAACGGCACCTAGTATATAAGTATATTAGGACAGTGACTGTGCTCAGGGGAGACATAATATAGCTTAGAAATGTTGTTCTACCCTACCAATGTGCAGCGCTGTAACACTGATTTACATTTGCATGTGACAACCCATGGCACCATCTGTGTTGGCTGGAGATTGCCGTACAACATCAGTAATCTGTGGGGAGCAGTCGATATTCTTACTCCACTGGAGGAGGGAGTGGCTGCACAATAGGGCAGTGAGTGTGGAGATGGATGATCAGTCCTGGCAGCCCGACTCACCCTCAGGACTCTTCCCCTGGGCCACAGTGCTCCCCAGCCCTTATCTGACATGTACAAGGGGGCAGGGGGAATTGGTATCCCTAGGACAAACTCTGTTTGTCTGAGCTGAATTAAACTGAAGGAGAGAGCTTATACTGCTGTCACAGCCCTATAATTACTGAACAGGCATTCATTGAGGCCTTAGAACTGCATAAGCCAAGACCTTTGGCATGTTACCCTCCTGGCCTCTTGCTGCAAAGCTTCCCCGCTGCCATCATTCACACCCCAGAAGGAGCATGTCATGAGCACTTCAGTGACACTACAGCTCTGCATGGAACACAAGAGACAAAGAGGGACCAGCCATAGAGTCCTAAATGAATTTTTTCTTCCATTTTTGGAAGATTTGTTTGACCTTGTTTGACCTTTCCTGGTCCCGTTTTTTATTTTCTTTTAAAATACATTTAAGTGACTGAAGGGCTCCTAATAGGTCTGAGGTGACAACATTAGGGACTTGAGTGACTTTTTAAAAGCATACGTTAACCTAGAGGTGATTTTGTCCAAAAGCTTTCCTGTTATAAAGTCATATACCTCTCATAATAAACTAAATAAACTAAACACAGCTGAAATGGTACAGTATGAGGAGAGTTGTGTGTTCTACTTTTATAGAAACATAATACACATACAATGATACTATGTTTATTCATTCTGTTTATTGGTTTGAACATGATTTTTAATGCACAACATAAAAAAGGTTCTCAAGTTTAATTGCAGTGTCAACCCCATCATGCTTATCTTTATCTCTGACCGCTTTTACTTCCACGCTGCACTCCGGCATTTTTATAGGATATCCACACATAATAAAGCATCCAAACAACTTTTTCATGTCATATTCAATGAATTCAGAGGATGCAACAGTTTGCACACTCTTCTGCACACATTTTATTACTCCCACTTTCATTCTACAAGGCTGAAGCGAATCATGTAATAAATATCTGTCTTGTGCTCGTGAGCTTGATATACTGTTTTCTTCTAAGATTTTCTCCCTACTCATAACTTAAGAATCTGGCAAAAAGTATTCTATGTTCTATTTTCACATTTGATCAAAAAATTCAAAATGTTACAGAAAAAGCCTCTTCCAGAACTGACAGCATCCCTTAATCATAATGTGTTATTTTTAGATAATCACAGAACATGGCTATGTATAATAAATATATAAGGACAGACTCAGACTTGCTGTAAATCAGCACTGACAGCAATGGGACTAGGCTGATTTACACCCACTGAAGTTGTGGCCCTTGGTACATGGTTTTGAATGTCTGGCTTGATATTCGTCTTTCTTTGTACCTTTTTAAAAGTTTTGGACACGTAATTGTGGCTGTAATTGATGTCAACTAGATAGCAAGCACTTTATTTCTTAGTGCAATTGTATACTTAAATATTTGCATGATATAAACTGAATCAGTATGCATAATTGTGAACTTAACATCGGGTCTGATGTAAAGAGACATACCTTAGCTAATATGGGTTTTGGTGCCCATACAATTGAAGTCAGGAAACGACTAGTCAGGATGGTGTTCAAAATCAGTCCTGTAGCTGTACATACCAACTATCTTCTTAACACTGGTACTTCTGATATTTCAAGTTTCTCACCACAAGACAGGGATTGGGATCCCCAAGGAACTCCTGTAGTGTGATGGTAAATGTAACTGGGAAACGTAAATGTACCAGCAGAGCTATAATTAACCTGTTTTTTTCTTTTCCTGTATTCTCTCATTGGATGTTTTCATCAGCTATGTTTATTGGACTATTATTAATAGGCACTAGAACAGACTTGAAGAGACCACAGTCTGATCCAGATTCAGATTAGGCTAGAATGTAGTTTAACTCAGCCTTAAATTCGGGTTCATTTTAATAGCACTACATCTTTTGCATGATATGTTGACTGTGAGGCAAGCTTACTTGTGAAGTTTCTGTCACATTGAATATTACAGCTCTTATAAGATCACTTGTTTTTTTGGCTCGGCCCCTCTCCCCCAGGTTAACATTTGAATAGGGTTTCAATTTGAAGTTAAGGTTTGAAGTTCTTCTTCCCACAGATATTCAGTAATATTTTGTTCCTGTGATCTTTCTTAGGCTGGCACAAATATTTTTGACTGAGATAATCCATGTCAAAACAATGTTTAATGGTAGCTAACATTATGCCTGTGTTTAACTACACTATATAGTGTTTAAATGCTAAATACAAGCAAATTAAATACATTTACTATTAGCTATTATTTGACTTGGATTAGGGTTTAGAAGCTCCAACCAGTGTGTTAGACATTGTACATACATGTCTCAGAAAGAAGCTGCATAACTGAGGACATAAAATAGTGAATAGCTTCTCTCATAATACAAGAACAACGAAACATTCAGTACTATTGAAGGGTGACCAAATCAAAACTGATAGAAGGAAATAATTTTTCACATGGTATTTAATTAGACAGTGGAACTCATTGCCATAAGAAACATTGCACAAGAGTATAGCTGGATTCTAAAAAGTATTAGACATTTCATGGATAAGAAGAGTATTCAAAATTACTGCTGCTCTAAGAAGTATCTTTGGACAGGATGCAAAATTGGATGGAGAGAGTTAACCTCTGATTGTTAACTCATTAAGACAAGATTTTTTCTATTGAAATCAGTTTTTGGAGGCATCATACTGCACTAGATGTAACTGGTTGTGAGTGAGTTTGCTATTTAATATATGCCTGGGTGGTAAAGGACAAGCCTTAACAGGGGGCTTAGGGAGGGGGGGATTGTCTTAAGTAGCGGTTCTTTTTTCCTTACCAAAATGACTAGAAAGCTTCCAGACCATTGTAAAAAAACATCTTAGCCATTATCC
>NW_017728947.1:94470653-94474730 GCF_001723895.1 Crocodylus porosus
TCTGAAACATGCACACTGGAGAGAATGATCTTCTAAAACGAGATTCAAGTCATGTTTTCAATGTCATTTCAAAATTCAACTGCAAAACTGGGTAAATAGCTCATTACATTTTATAAACAACCTGCTTTCAAACAGCTAGAACCCCAACTGATTATTAAGTAGTAACTTTTAATTCTTTTTGATTTTCTCTACTCTTAATATATTTAGGGCAAAATTCAATCCTGGGCTAGTCCAATGGTATCTATCCTATATAAGACTTGCAAGGGGACCAGCTATTCAGGCTTGCCTGTACACCTTCAGAAGGGGGGTTTCTGCATTAGTACTTTGATAAGCAACTGTGGCATGCGCCAGTTGAACAGGTTGCTAATCCTTTTTTTTTTTTTATCATTTAAATGATCTCAATACCGTACACAACAGAGATTTGGGGATGGTAGCTGATATTCTACCTCTTAGGATGGAACAGCAATTGCATGGGAACTACATAATTACCTGAACCTAGTAGTTAGGATTAGATTTCCTCCCCCAGCTGTTCTGCACTCTGCTTTTGTGTCCAACATAGTGGATTTCAAATTTAGTCCTTTTTCAGGAGGTAGGGGAGTAAAGTATTCTCTCCCAAACACTCTCTTTCCTTGACCAGTCATTCATTATGCATCCTTATAATGTACTTCTCTGTGAGTTCTGTATTTAGTACTGACCCCATTGTCCTTACTTATCATCTACTTTGCTTTCAGAAACATTATTTGTGTTTATCCGGAACACACAGGCCAAGAACTTAACTGGAATATTGTTAATTATCAACATTTTTGTCATACTGCTTTAATGTAGATGGCTAGGGGCAGAAAGTCACTTGAGAGTATCTGAAGGTGAGTAAAAAACTATAAATAGAAGAAGTCATTTATGACACCAACAAATTAGATTGTGTTTTACGTAAAGTGGGCACAATAGGTGTGAGAATAAAAAAGCAAAGGGTAAAGACATGGTTGGCCAGCTTATCATGTCTCCTAGTTTGATCATGTTAGTTTAAGAGTACCACAGGTGGAGGATAATGAATTATAGAAAAAACAGAATAACACATGAAGAAGCTACCTGAGGGGTTGGATGAAGTTCCTGTGCACACTTGTGATTAACTGAATACTCGTTCTGGAATGCTGGTTTGGCAAGAGGTTAACGCACATAAACGAATCTGTCTGCACACTTAGATGCTGCAGTTCAACTTATTCCTCAGATACATATGTGCTGTTTTAGAAATTATTGAATAGAATACATTTGTATGTGTTTATGTGAAGGCCCTCAACACAGAGCCTAACAGAAGTGAGAGCTGTCCTAGAAGCATGTGACAAATACCATATTTTCTTGGATATGGCATGCATATATAGTAGGCACTTTGTTTTTGATGGGCAGCCTAAAGGAAAAAGAAAGAGATCTTCCTTTGTGGTAACTGAATAGCAGCAACTAGGGAGCTAATCCTGCTGCCAGCTCCATGTGCCAGATAGGGCCCACAGACTGACTAGGTATCCAGGGCTCCGTGCCAAATTCAACCCCACGGGCTGGCTTCAGAGTCAGGTGCCAGCTCAGACCAAATGTGCCAAGTCTGCTGGTCCTGGGGCCATGCACTGGCTGTGGGATCATTGCCAAGTCAGACCTTGCACACTGGCTCTGGGGCCATGCTCCAGGTCCAGACCTGAACCGACCCCGTGCATTGACCTGACACAGCAATCAGGGCCATATCATCTGGCCAGAGGGCTCCCCACAGGTCTGTAACTTTGGCAGCGGGGGAATGGTGGCAGAATTATTTGCTGTTGCTCCCAGAGCTATGGCAAGTAACACTGCCATCGCTTCCATGTCTCCAAATTTCTGGACCTGTGGGTATCTATTTTTCTTGCATATAATGCATACTCTAATTTAATTGTCTCGGGGAAAAAGGTGGAGATTATATGTGAAAATATAGTATATAGACAGCTGGATAGAAGCTTTTTTAAAGGTCCAGTTTAGTACCAAGAGTGTATGCTCAGTTTGCACTCTACTTGGTTCTCATGCCAATCAACTGATTCTTTCACAGTCAGGCCAGATACTCCATTGGTGTAAACTGGATGAAGTTCCATTGATTTAAATGGAACTGTGCTTAGTTACATGGAGACACTGACTAGCATACCTATTCTAAAATTATTCTGCTATAGCTAAACTGCCCAATCTCTCCACGTAGACCAACCTTCAAACCTTAAGATCCCTCTGGAAAATCTGCCCATAAATAATCTGAGACTAGTGTAAAAGAATTCAGGAATCCAGGAAACTGCATAATCACAAATGAAAACATCACTTTGTTATGAAAATTAGAGTCTAAATATTACCCCCCCCCCAAAAAAATTCTCCTTTCTAAAACTAGGTACCTACCATCTTATGTATTCCATATGATATGAAAGTTTAGATCCTTCGGACTTAAGCCTCAGTCCTTGGTACCATGGGAAAAGCACAAAGAAACTATAAAAGTTCCTGACCATGTCCTAAGTTGTGGAGGGAGCTTTGGATGATGGAGCACTGGTTTTACCCTACAGTCCCTTGCATTCAGGGGGAATGAAAAGGGACAAGACTGAAACATCATTCATTTTCCCAAATGCATTCCCTGGCGGGTGGAATGGTTCTTGTACCAATGTGGGAGCTGGCATGAGTCAGAGTAATTTTGCATTAGGAGACTAATTAGGTCTCTTGCCAGCCCAGGATAAGGGAAGACAGAAGGGTGGCTTAAAGCTAGCCTGCTTCCCCTTCCCCCCACTTCATATGTGATAGGCATAAATTCATAGCAGCGGGGACTGAGACGGTGATTTTGTAATCAAAATATGAGCTCATCTTCTCCCTTGAAGAAATAATGGGCTTAATTGCATCTTTAACTCAAACAAAACTCCAATTGAAGTCAATGAGAGATTTGCCTGAGTGAGGGCTGCAGCACTCAGCCTCAAGTGACCAGCCTTTTCTCTTTCATTTTGCTTTATTTTTCCTTTTCATTTCCATCCTTCTCAGCTTTGAACCTTTTCTGCTCTGCTATTTTCTGCCAATAGCAAAACTGGAGGAATTGGAGACAGAAAAATGCTATTAGGCCCTCCATCAAGCAGCCAATGAAAGCTTGTTCCCTACCATATAATACACACAACAACAATGCAGCCTCCGTGTTTTATTGTCATCTGTTTTTTTAATTGGGAGTCTTTAAATAAGATGATTTAGTGAAAGCTCTTCAGTTCAAGGCCCTTGGTACGACTGTCTTTGACATTTACCCCTATAAATGCATAATGCTAAAACAATATCTAAGGCTTACATGAGGGGTGGGGTTGGGGTGGGGGGGTAGGGAATATGGCAGTTTGTTTTTGCCTCTCCTTGTTTAGAGAAAAAAGGCTCCCCCCAACCTTCATCTGAATAGGCAAGATTGACATAAAAAAGTACTTCAAGAGCTGAACTCGCCTACTGAACACAAATACAGTGAATTTCTGTATATCTTTAAATGTTTTATATGTCCTAGTCATATATAATTTATTATGTTGTGAAGCTGAGCCCTTCTTTGAATGAAAATTTCACTGTCAGAGCCTGGGGTACTTTAGTTTGATGATTTAAAACTCCCAATGCACTCGTAGCAAATAGCACTTTTTATTACAGCGTGTTTGTCCAAGAGGTCAACTTTCAGCACAGCAGGATTTTTTTTCCTACTGTAGAATTATTTCTGATAGCAAGACATCTCGCACCTTAATTCATCTCATGCTGAATGCAGTAGCCAACACTGTCTTAGCCAACTCATTACAGATTGGACCTGCCGTGCAGAAGGAAAGCGTGGAAGCTTCATCTTTTCTTATGCAAACATCTTTGCGTGCAGATTACACAGAATGTTAAGTGCTGTACACTGACTTATATCTCTTTGGTTTTAAAGATTCCCATTTATAGTGTTTCATTTCCTCAGCGATGATGCTGAATTTAAGCTGCCTTATGATGATGCTAAATTCATTTCTGAGACGAGTAAAAGTGACTAAAATTATGTGCATGTTTCCTGTGAAATATTGTAGACTGAGAAGATCCTAGATTAAAAGACAAGCTTGA
>NW_017728947.1:94474830-94478341 GCF_001723895.1 Crocodylus porosus
GGAAAAGCACAAAGAAACTATAAAAGTTCCTGACCATGTCCTAAGTTGTGGAGGGAGCTTTGGATGATGGAGCACTGGTTTTACCCTACAGTCCCTTGCATTCAGGGGGAATGAAAAGGGACAAGACTGAAACATCATTCATTTTCCCAAATGCATTCCCTGGCGGGTGGAATGGTTCTTGTACCAATGTGGGAGCTGGCATGAGTCAGAGTAATTTTGCATTAGGAGACTAATTAGGTCTCTTGCCAGCCCAGGATAAGGGAAGACAGAAGGGTGGCTTAAAGCTAGCCTGCTTCCCCTTCCCCCCACTTCATATGTGATAGGCATAAATTCATAGCAGCGGGGACTGAGACGGTGATTTTGTAATCAAAATATGAGCTCATCTTCTCCCTTGAAGAAATAATGGGCTTAATTGCATCTTTAACTCAAACAAAACTCCAATTGAAGTCAATGAGAGATTTGCCTGAGTGAGGGCTGCAGCACTCAGCCTCAAGTGACCAGCCTTTTCTCTTTCATTTTGCTTTATTTTTCCTTTTCATTTCCATCCTTCTCAGCTTTGAACCTTTTCTGCTCTGCTATTTTCTGCCAATAGCAAAACTGGAGGAATTGGAGACAGAAAAATGCTATTAGGCCCTCCATCAAGCAGCCAATGAAAGCTTGTTCCCTACCATATAATACACACAACAACAATGCAGCCTCCGTGTTTTATTGTCATCTGTTTTTTTAATTGGGAGTCTTTAAATAAGATGATTTAGTGAAAGCTCTTCAGTTCAAGGCCCTTGGTACGACTGTCTTTGACATTTACCCCTATAAATGCATAATGCTAAAACAATATCTAAGGCTTACATGAGGGGTGGGGTTGGGGTGGGGGGGTAGGGAATATGGCAGTTTGTTTTTGCCTCTCCTTGTTTAGAGAAAAAAGGCTCCCCCCAACCTTCATCTGAATAGGCAAGATTGACATAAAAAAGTACTTCAAGAGCTGAACTCGCCTACTGAACACAAATACAGTGAATTTCTGTATATCTTTAAATGTTTTATATGTCCTAGTCATATATAATTTATTATGTTGTGAAGCTGAGCCCTTCTTTGAATGAAAATTTCACTGTCAGAGCCTGGGGTACTTTAGTTTGATGATTTAAAACTCCCAATGCACTCGTAGCAAATAGCACTTTTTATTACAGCGTGTTTGTCCAAGAGGTCAACTTTCAGCACAGCAGGATTTTTTTTCCTACTGTAGAATTATTTCTGATAGCAAGACATCTCGCACCTTAATTCATCTCATGCTGAATGCAGTAGCCAACACTGTCTTAGCCAACTCATTACAGATTGGACCTGCCGTGCAGAAGGAAAGCGTGGAAGCTTCATCTTTTCTTATGCAAACATCTTTGCGTGCAGATTACACAGAATGTTAAGTGCTGTACACTGACTTATATCTCTTTGGTTTTAAAGATTCCCATTTATAGTGTTTCATTTCCTCAGCGATGATGCTGAATTTAAGCTGCCTTATGATGATGCTAAATTCATTTCTGAGACGAGTAAAAGTGACTAAAATTATGTGCATGTTTCCTGTGAAATATTGTAGACTGAGAAGATCCTAGATTAAAAGACAAGCTTGACTTTAAAGGTAATGTGATTAATTTCCTCAACCAAAACCAGTTAGATAGTTTTCATGCTTATGTTGATACTGTATAGGTGCCCTATTACACCGATTTACATTCTCCATCCCTTCGCGGTTAGCCCCTGCTGAGCCTATTAAGTTGGTATCAAGTCAACTTGTCCCTTAGTGATAGTACACAAACTCTCAGAGTGCTGCAGAATTCTGCATCTGTCCTCTTACCTGTCACTTCAGCCTCCTTTTACTGATGTTAAAAGAAATCTTTACTGTCAGTCATATAACCAATTCACTTTGTTCACAGGCTGTGACAACCTTGTTGTGTTTCTCCCACCACAGAACCGACTTCTGTGAATTAGCATTCTCAAAATTTAGACTAGCTCATTAGTCTGAATAAATTTGAAAGCTGCTGTTCGGGTTTTTTAAAATGTAGCTTGGCTTTCCTTGGATATAATTTAGGCATCTTTAGAAAAAAAATATAAACCCTAACTCCCAAATATGCTCTTTATGATTTTAGAGCCAAAGGGTCTGTTTGTGGCTTCATTTGAACACTTAAATTAAAACTCCCAAGCCTCCTACCCCTGTTTATCATTTCTTAGTTTGGAATAATTGAAAGATCAACTCCCCCTCCTGAAAAGGAAACAGAAGTTTCAGCTGCCATAAAGCCAACTTCATACAACTTTGTGGCTGGTTGTGACCAGCTCACCACCCACCTTGTTGCCCCACCGTCACAAAAGGGATTAGTTTTCCCCACTACTCACTAATGGACTGTTTCCCCACTCTCCAGGTCTCTGTGTGTTAGCTGTTGTGGTTATTCTGCAAAACTAGAATTGAAAATGTGTTTGCTCATGAATGAGCAAAAAATATATGTTCCAAAATGTTTTCTTCTGACCTCATATGGCCAAAGTCCAGCCAGCATGGGCTTAATGCTCTGGTTTTATAGTGTAAATCAGTGGTGCGCAACCTTTTGGTGCCACAGGCTTGATGACTAGTGTAAGATTGGATTGTATCTTGCGGTCTGGGATCAAGCCTTTTACCTCCTCCCTCAGTCCCACACCTCTAGTGGAGCCCCACATTGTCTCCCTGGACCTGCATTGCTTGACTGGGGCCCTGTGCCACCTTCCCCTACCTCACGCTGCTGGACAGGGGCTCCACACCACCTCCCAAAGCCTTACGCTGCTGCATGCTGCTTCCTGCAGCCCCCTGCTGCCTCTGCTCAGCCTCACGTTGAATATATAAGTTCTGTACCACCTCCAGCTAGCCCCTATATTCCCAGCTTGTGCCCTGGCCACTTTTCTGATAGCAAGACACCTCGCACCTTAATTCTTCTCATGCTGAATGCAGTAGCCAACACTGTCTTAGCCACAGATTTAGCATGCTATCTTGGCCATGGGGCTTCCCACAGGTCCAGACATTTGGTACCAGGGGGTCAACATCTGCTGTCACTGCTCCCCTGCCACCAAATTTTTGGATCTGTGGGGACCCCTGTGGGCCAGATAGCATGGCTCCACAGGCCAGATATGGCCTGTAGGCTGAGGGTTGAGCACCACTGGTATAGACTAATCACTTTTTGAAGGCACAAAGATAACTTCCTCCCATAATATTGGATTGTGCAGATAGTTGGGTGTGAAGCCTATTACTGATTTTCTCATAGGAATTAGTTGTTGGCCATGACTGGTCAACAAAGATATATAACAAGATTAAACTAGCCTGTCCTATGCAGTTCCTCATATAATCTTGGGCCAACTGCAACAACACACAAATATAGTTTCATAGTTAGTAGGGTTGGAAGGGACCTGCGCAGATCATCAAGTCTGACCCCCTGCCATGGCAGGAAAGAGTACTGGGGTCAAACGATCCCAGCAAGGTGATTGTCCAGCCTTGTCTTAAAGACCCCCA
>NW_017728947.1:94478926-94506602 GCF_001723895.1 Crocodylus porosus
GAGGACAGAGCCCTGTGGAACCCCACTGCCCACATCCCTCCAGGTCAAAAATGACCCATCCACCACCACTCTCTGGTTGCGGCCCTCCAGCCAGTTGGCAACCCATTTGACTGTGTAGGTGTTGACACCACAGCCCCCCAGTTTCTTAATGAGAACGGGGTGAGAGACAGTGTCGAAGGCCTTCTGAAAGTCCAGAAAGACTTTGTCCACTGCTACCCCTGCATCTAAGGATTTGGTGATCTGGTCATAGAAGGCCACCAGGTTGGTCTGACATATGTTATAAAAGAATTAAAATGAAATAAAGGAATTTCCCTCATGAACTGCTGTTATCCTTGCTCTTTACAGAAACTTTTGATTCTCCTCAAAGATAGTCCCATGGAGCAGAGAGGAGGGTGGTATCAAGCTATCCCAGTGAATTGTACCTGTTCTCCAAGGCAGTGTTACTTAGAAGATTATAGAAGTGGGAAAGATTACTCTTCACAAACAGCAAGTCAGAAAATAATGCATATTAATGTAGTACCTTCCATGTAATGTCAGGGTTATAAAGACATTACTGAATGTAGAGGGTGCATCTACACATAGTGCTGTCACCATAGGCTATGACTGGGCCATAGGCTATTACAGCACAGTAACAATGGCGCTATAGGGGCACTTGTGGACATGCCCAGAAGTAACTGTTATAAGGCTCATTTAGATAAGAAAAACCGAGGTACCAATGGACCTTCTTTAATCTCTTACTAGTTTTCACTGGAAAATGGCATTGCTTCTCATATAATTTCTCATGACTTACTCTGGCATAAGCAAGATCAGAGTTTAGTCCAAGAGGCTAAATAGCTTAAGGTCACACACAACATTTGAGTGACAGAATGGGAACAAAGGCCTTCAGAGTTTCAACTAAATGGGGCTAATAATAATGTCTGCACTCCTGTCTTTAAAATAATATATATATATATACATGTCTCTGTTAGTACCAGAATCTTAAAACTAAAAATGAGAGAGCTTGGTCAAAGAGGGCTGAAATAACTTGGCTCACAGAGACATGGGAAAAAATATAAAACAGCCTGAAGAAATGATGCCTACTACAAGCCGTACAAGAAGGTTAAGCTATGCCTTAAGGAACAGGAGGACTGCACTGCACATAAAGGAGACCACAGATACTATCAGGCACTGGAAATACTAATATAACTGTAAGAGAAAGACTAGAAGTGGTGAAGGTAATATGGTGGTACTACTGCCGTGGCTTCAGTCACATTTGTCACATCCAGAGTCCCAGCATTCTGCTCCCACATTGTCAGTTCCTCCCACATTTCTTATATATAGAACATTATGATATTATTGCCCCTTCTTTTAAGCCCAGTTTCATTCTGTTACCCTCTGCCAAGGAATAGCTGGCCCCTTAGATATCTTCATTGGCTTCTTAGTAGAAAAGAAATCAATGCGATGTAGTCAGAGTACAGAAATTCAAAAAGCCCAAGGCAGAATTTTTTCTAAGTTAAGTGGTTTTCTGTAAGCAGCATAGTTTAGATTGGTAGCAAACAGAACAAAGATTTACCCCTTGCAGGGGAGGGGATGGGGGAAGTCAAATATACCCAGTTCTACCATTTTTAAACCAGTCTATCTGTGCTGAACTTCTGTTCTGTTATGGGTATAGACCAGTTTCTAATTGTTTATACTGGTAAAAAGTGTAATGTCTGTATGTAGCCTAAGTGTTTCATTTACACACACAAACCCACATGCACAAACACCCCAGCCCTGGAACAAATGCAGTCACAAACTGCACACAAAGCAATGCTTTCTTTCAAGAAACCCTCCTCCCTTTCCCCCTCCCATCAGGTCTGGCCCTAACTGAAAGCAAGACAGATAACAAGACTTTACTGCTCACGCTGCTCCCTCTATATAACTAAACAAAACTAACTATAACACGTGGCCTGATTTGCCAAGAATAAACATTTGCTGAAATTGGCAAGACCTACAAAAAGGTAACAATGCCACCTGGCAATACTTGCCATAACAGAAGTATTTATATCTGAAGTATTGCACTGGAAAATGTTCTTCATAGATAGGTTCATTCAGCAGGGGCTTGTGATTTACAGCTTATTAAATTCATCATTTGACATGCATGAGATGTTTAAATCCTAGGTATTCTTCTACCTGCTGTCTGATTAGTGGTAAGTGCACAGCTTTAAAAAGTATTTACATTAATGTCTGTCTCCTTTGAAAAAAGAAAAGTAAGCCTGCTGTCTGTACCTTCCCACATGCCATACCCACTGTTCCTATGCCATTTTTCCTTTCATATAAACTACTCCCATAAACTCATGTACATTCATCTTCCCCCAGCTCTCACCTCTCAAACACAATATCCCTTTCCCTTTAGGCTTAAGCTCAGATCCTTAGGACCAGCTCCGGTAGAGATGTATCACTGGAGAACACAGAAGAGCACCGGAGAACACTAGAAGATTCCTCATGACCCACTGAGTCCTGTGTCTGTCATTTGTATGCAGTCTTTCAACAAGGAATTGCCAAAATTACCACTTTAAACAACTGCCTCTAGCCATAGCCCTCTCCTCACCAATAATCCCACAGAGGCCACCATATGCTCAGAGCTATGCGTAGGTCAGGGGTGAGCAATTATTTTGGGCAAAGGGCCGCTTAACAAGTTTTGGCAAGCTATCAGGGGCTGCATAGTTAGCCACACCCCTTGACAGTTGTCCCACCCCCTAGTCACCATATTGGGACCAGAAGTCCCATCTGCTTACCCCATACCTTTGCCACCAGAAGTCCCACCCTTTGCCCACCAGAAATACTCTTTTTGGGAGGGGTGTTGCCATCTTAGAACCAGAAAAAAAATCATACACTAGAAGTCAAACACCTACTATATTTTAATCTTTTTACAAAAAATATTTGTCAGGATTTGTGTTTGTATATTGTATATAGTAGTGACTGCATAATAACTAAAAAATAAAGTCTTACTTACACTGTGTGGAAGGTGTGGGATGTGTGTAGGGTGGGGTGTGTGGGGGGACACGGGGTATGTTTGGTATGTGTATATGTTGGTGGGGCTTGTAGGGGAAGGGTGTGGGTGAGTGAGGTTTGTTGGATGCAGGGACCCCCCCTTCCACCCCGCACTCCCCCACATGGCGCACAGCCCCTGCTGCCGACAGCACCAGCAGGTGGAAGGGGGTGGAGGGGGCTCAGAGACCTTGTGCCCAGTGCATGCAGTGGTGCCTGGTGGGATGTGCCTCTGGGCAGTGCTGCATGCAGGAATGAGAAGTGCAGCTTTCCTAGCCACCTCTATCATGGGGGCTCCATGCCATATGCCTGCAGCTTCTGCCCTCACATAGGGAAGCTCCACACTGGACTCTGCAGGGAAGCAGAGGACAGGGCTCCCTCCACAACAGGGAAAGTCTGGGGACCTGCACAGCATGGGACGGGGAAGGCATTGGGTTCCAGTGTGGGGCTTTCTCTGCTGCAAGTGCAGGAGCTGCAGTAGAGGCAGCATAGATGAGCAAGATGGGAGCCATGTATACTGGGCTGGCTCCTGCTGCATTCTGTGATCCCAGCATTGCAGGCAGGAACCAAGTGGCATGGTGCAGCAAGGCCAGGCACCTTCCAGCAGTGCATTGTTCCTGGTTCCAATGCTGGAACCACAGAACACAGCAGGAAACAGCCCATCCCTGAGGTTCCCAGCTGTCTCCTGTTGCCACCAGCCCTGACCCCTGAGGCCTCATGCTCCCATCCGCTGCCACTTACTCCCTATGCCTGCTCCCCACTGCCTTCCCCCACCACTTTCCTTCCTTCCCTGCCCACCTCCACCACTCCCCCCCCAGCTTGCCACTCCCCACCCACAGTGCTGGCACCATGTGGTTCTGGCTGCAGGGCTGGGACCACACAATGCAGCAGGAGCCCACATGGCCACCAGCTGGGAACCCCATAGTGCTGACTGGACCTGCCTGGCTCTTGCTGCACCAGCAAGCCTCCCAGCCCTCCACCCATTCTTACCTGAATTTCCCTCTTGGGTAGATTTCCCAGGGTCCCAGGCCAGAAGCTTCTGCTATGGGCTGGAGGCGATGGGGCTGGGGGTGGTCTGGGGCTAGTGGGCCTTGCTAATGCTGCTGCTGGGTCCTGCTGCCAGCTTCCCCTGGGTCCTGCTGCTACTGGCCCTGTCATGTTTGATAGGCAGCAAGGGGGAGATAAATATTAATTTTTAATTTTTTTTTAGGAGCCCCACAGGCTGGATAGAATGGTCTAGTGGGCTGTACCCCACTGTGTCTGTTTCATCTGTTTTCTGTTTTCCCACCACCAAGGATTTCATGTAAAGAACTTGCAGGGGAAAACTGAGGCAGATTAGCCAATTTCCTCTCTCTCTAACTGATAGTAATGCGTGCTCATTTTCACCCACTGAGAGTCTGGGTAAGCAATTCCAGAAGCTTGTTTATACATAAAGTTTGGGGTTGTTCATGAAGAATAGGTTAGAACATGTTAGATCCTCACTTGACTAGGATGGTTTAGCCAGGGATGATCCTACCTTGAATGGGGAACTAAATTTGATCCCTTCAAGTCTTACTTCCCTATGATTCTATACCTACAAGTCAGGAGACAGCTGTCTTTCTAGGTTCTTACACGACTCCCAGGAGCACAATATCTGAGCACCTCACAGTTTTTAGTGTTCTATCCTTACAACCTCCCAGTGAGATACAGAAATACTATTATTTTGTTGATAGACCACTAAGACACAAAGGGCTTGAGTGACTTGCCCAGGGTAATACAAAGAATCTAAGTCAGAGCAAAAAGCACAACCCAGATCTCCCAGGACCTAGGCTGGTGCTCTAATCACTTGACCAACCTTTCTTTCTGACTCCAACTGACCTATACTGAGAATATACAAGTGCTGTGAGAGATAGAGGCCTCTGGCTGTGAGGTGGTTAGCATTTTTTATGACCTGTCAAATACCCATATGAACATCTGAAGCTGTTGACAATTAAGAGGTGCTGTGCACATAACAGGATCAGGCCACAAGTACAGCTTTAATTTATTTCAAGTTCAAGCTCTACAAAATTGAGCTCCACTGGGTCAAAGTGATCATTGCACAATAAGATTTCATATCATAATAGAGGGCAACTCCCCCCAGGGGTAACAAAGTGACAAACTTTAAAAGGGCAGATTTTAAAACTATGAGGAAAATGGTTAACAGCAGGCTGAAGGGCAAAGTAAAAAACTTTAAAACCACAGAATCAGCCTGGAGGCTATTCAAGAACATTGTGTTAGAGGCACAGATGGTTTGTGTATCAATGAGGAAAAAAACAAAGTAAAATGGTGAGAATAAAACTATGGTTAAGCATGGAAGTGTAAGGCTTTATTAAGGCTAAAAAAGGTATTCTTTAGGAACAGAATTTTTGCCTGAGCGCATAAATAGATCAGATCATAATTTATATTTGATAAAGCTGATTCTTTTAATGAAAAAGGTAAAAAAGTAGGTGGCCAGGTGATAAGATAATTAGGGCTTGGTAAATGCAGATATTACAGAGAGTCCAGTTTTTTTACCATGTGATAAAACACATGAAGCCTGCACAGGAAATTTCTAGTCACCATCTTCAAATCACTCTGATTTCCCTCTCTTATCAAACTGAGGTGAAAACACAATAGCATGTGACTTAGGTGAACTATCACACAAGATTATGTATCAAACAGTGAATTGCTGAAAACACTGGGACAGATCCTGTCGTTTGTTAATGGCAGTATATGACACCAACTGCACTTAAAGCTGCCTCTCAGAGGTTGCTGCTGAATATCCTGGCATAGCTAACTGTTTATATGATACACTCCCATTCAACGCAGACAAAAATGAAGAATGGTGTTAGACGGACATGTTTTGGGTTCCTACAGGGGCACAATTATCCTATGTTCTTAAGACATTTTACTGATAAAATGACTGCTATTTAAAATTGGTGGAGTTAAAATCAGCCCTTAGACTCTTTCAATTTGTGCTAGGCCATAACTGGGCATCCTACTGGCCTCAGGAATGTGAGAGGCACAAGAGTAGCTTAGGTCTACCTTTGCTTTCCCAAACATATCCTCAATTGTAGGTAACCCCCACTCCAGCCTAGTTGGGGACTAAACCCACAGTGCCTTGCTTCCTTTTTTCTCAATGTACAGTAGCAGAAATATTGATTAGTGACAAAAGTCTGGGGCTAGAGGCAAACATTCAAAAAGTCTGAGCCTGAATTGAGGAAATACAGGCATACACCTGCAATGACTCAGGCTAAAAGCCAGGGGACACTAGAGCACCCCTCTCCTCCCTTCCATAGTGCTGAGCTGAGTGGGGGGGCGGGGATGGCCAGGCCTTAGCTTTTAGCAGAATGTTCTGATTAAGGATGGGTTTAAGCCCTCACCCTGCTTGTACAGTCCCAGGCTTTTCCCCACTCGCTGTTCCTGGCTAGCACTCTGAGGCAAGGGGGGGGGTCTACAGTGCATGGATCTGTTGATGATACTGAGCTTTTCAATATCCTTATCCCTGCTTCTTCATACTGTCTACAAACATGACAAGTGAGGGAGCCAGCAGGGAGCTGATAATCAGGGATCCTGGTTTTCCGTTTCCCATGGAAAAACAGAGAAAACAACAGATTTCCCCTTTTTTATAAGAAAAAAACACGGTTTCTCCTTTTATCAGACAAACCCATGGATTCCCTGCTTTAGCAAACACCTCTGCAGGCTGGTTGAGCTCCAGCCTGCAAGAGCTGTTTGCAAACAGGGCAAGAAACCCCCAGCCCTACCTGGAGGAAGACGGGGAGGGGGAAGGATGGGGCCTGAGGCTCTCAGTCAGCCACAGCTCCAGGCTCAGCTCAACTTCACTTTTCTCCTGTGAGATAAGTGGGGCTTTCAGGGGCTGGGGGCCCCTCTGGCAGGGCTGGGGGTTGCATTTCACAGCTGGTGGGCACCAGCAGGGCTGTGGGGGCAGGAGCTGTGTGTGGGAGTAAGAGGCACAAGTAGGGTGGGGGCTTTTGTGGGGACAGTGAGGGGCACCAGCAGGCTGGCAGGAGGGGAGGTTGCAGGGTGCTTTTAATTTTAATAACAGATTGAGGGGGTTTTATCAGAGAATTTGTGATTTTTTTTATCAGAGAAAACCACGATCTCTGCTGATAACAGCATTTAGCAGCCCATCAACAAATCAAAGCCTCTCTCATTAGTTCTAGCTCTTCTTAAACAGCTTTTTCTAAGGAAGGAATTGAGGGACATTACCAACTACCCTGCTGTTTAGCTTCAAAAAGCCCTAAGTGGACACTGTTCCATCTGTCTATCCTAGTGAAATTGGACACACACACACACACACACACACACACACACACACACACACACACACACCCCTTTCAGCATTAGGTAGCACACCACATGCCTAGGGTTCATGGGACTGGGGTCCATGCTGTGGGAGATGGGAGGGAGAGAGGAGGACCCCTGCTTGAGCAACTAGCAGTGAGGGGGGAAGGGGCCAGGGGGAAGCCAGGCAGACCCTGCTGTACCTACAGTATCTGCCGGAGCTCTGGCTAGGGAGCAGAGCGCCAGGGCCAACCTTGTTCTCTGAAGCAAAAAGCCTAGTCCAGGGCTGAAAAGCATTTGGGATGTTGGGGGACTCTGGTTTAACTTAAACCAGGAAGGGGTCTGGGACAGACATTGCATAAATCAGTTTGACCCAAATCAATCAAGTTTGATACTACAGTCAACCAAATTGATCTTATACCAGTTTCAGCCATTTTGATACTGGTTTATGTATACTGAATTTGCGTTTTGTTACAGGTTTAAACCAGTTTCAGATCCCTTAATCCAGTTTATATGTAATGTCTGTCCCTAGCCTGGAGGTTTGTATTCAACCTATGGAATTGTCTGTGCTCTAGTACCTGCTACAGAGCCAATCCCTTGATATAGTTTAATTTGAATGAGTCCTTAACCTTCTCTACACTACTTCCCTGTGGTGATCCTGAGAATGGTGCAAGTGGACCCACACTTGCACTAGTTCAGGCTGACTCTGAAGTGACACCTAACTCCACCTAACTATAAGGCCTAAGAGGAATGAGACCAAGTCAGTAATGCATTTTTCCTGAGCAATAGTTCCACAGTTGGCAAGAAGGTAGTAAAGCTATGCCCCTAGTGATAGTTCAGATGGTTAACTCCAAATTCAGGGTTTTACCCAACCTGGAAGAAGCCCTGGGTCCTGCAAGACTGTGTTGGAAAGATCTCACAGAAGCATCAGATACTTGATACTTTGTGAACTAGCAGAGCCTGGTGATTGCTGAAGTGTGTCTCTCAATAGTATTTTAGAATTTGTTTTATTTCTGGTACTGATTAAAACCAGGAAGTCGGAAACGTGTCCAAATGTGAAAAAAATAAGTTTAAAGAATGGCAGCTAAATGTTTTCAACCTGTCTTGTCCCAAGACAGGAAAATCTGTGCCAGGAGGTAGAACAATAGCAAGGAAAGGATTTTTTCCAATCCTTCTTACAGAAGATATGCTAAGACTGTGATTTCTGGGCTGTCATTTCACAGTACAACTACTGGGGAGGGGAGCTAAATACTCTCCATCCCTTTGTCCAAAAGAGGACCTGAAACCACAGAAACACACATTCAAAGAAATGTGGAAGCAAGCTTATTGAAGGATAGGGAATAGAGGATTTGTATAAGGAAAGAGAGAGCTAAGATCTGCTGCTGAGTGCAAGGAATGGGGAGCTCAAAAGGTTTCACTAATATGGATATCCTTTGGCTAAGCACCTGACATTGTTGACCTTAAAAACTCCTGCTTACTTTATTAGACACCATTCACATAAAAGAGAACTTTCAGAACATCTGGTGTCTTCCTGAAAGTCTCCAGTGTATAGAAGCTTCAGCTTTTAATTTCAAATTGCTGTGAACTTTACTTAGGAAAAAAGGTGGAAATGAGGTGCAGCATTACTAATAATAATAGTAAAAAAAATCTACCTTTTCAGCGTGTACAATTGGTGGAGGGTTTTCCCTCTAGTGAAAAGGAAACACTATATGGCACTAATAGATCATAGCACATGCACACACATACACTATTATATGTGAATGTTCCTCTAATGCTGTTTTACAAGAACCTTGGACACTTCAATTTCATTAACACATTGACAAGACATACATTTTTCTTGAAAAACGCAAGGCCATAGGGATTTGTAAAAAAATCAGAAAAGGAAGACACTGTGAAAGATTAAATTCTGTTACAGTAAGTAATAAATTATATTAATATAATATGGTCAAAAAATGTTGGGCCCCTTGAGAAATGAGGACAATTTTGTTTGATCCTCTATGACTGTACATAATTATATTTGTGTATGTATGCGTGTGCATATATATGCAGATTCTATATTTATAGAAATATATTCATACCTTCCTATGTAAGTATACATTTATATCTACACATGGATATAAATCAGCTCCATAGAACACAGAATATAGAGAACTACTGTACATCTTTATTTAAAATACGTAGGATGCCAAGACAGAAAAATACAAAAAAAAAGAAATACAGATTGTTTTTGAAGCTGGAGCATGAATATGGTTGTAATTTTAATGTTTCTTGCTGGAAAAAGGTCATCTTTGGCGAGGTCGGGTTTTTCTTAAGGTCATTTCACATTGAGATATCTGCCTGCTTTTGACATTTCATCTAGAAGAGGCACAACTATTCTGACACATGAAATGGGTTCTTTACAAACCCAATGGCTATTTCTATCAACATCTGTTATTCTTACACAAAAGGGGAATATGCATTGATTGCAAACAAGGTTTTGCATTTTTGGAGAACACACATGCGTGCGCGCGCACGCATGCACACACACACACACACACACACACACACACACACACACTATAATACTTAAAGGGATAATAATGTCCATACAAAAACAGAAGGAAAATGAAACATTAAACCATAGAAGACTAAAAAAATAGCCACACGTGTTGATTTTTATTCACAAATGGAGCAAAAGAGAGGAAAAAAAATTAAATTGCTATGGTAAATTGTGACACAAAGCAGCAGGGCAGTGGAATTAACTAATCATTTCTGTAATTACTTTGTGGCTTGAGCATAAAAAAGAAGAGTAATAACACTCCATTTATTCATCCTGTTTATTACTTTTCATGTTATCTTATAAGTTTCACGGTATCCTCCAGTATGCATTTTCAAACGAACTGGATAGAAACTGTTCCTTGCCACGGCCACCCACAAATCTGTTATCCCCAAGTCTCCTGATACTCTCGAGCACTTAAAGCTATTGTTCTGTCAGGTGGTGTGAAGTATAACTAAATGCAACAAAATCTCTTAAATTAATTGCCACTTAGAAAGAATTCTCTACCTATGTGACTTTCAGGGGAACACTGGTAAAACCTTGGAATAATTCTGCAGTCCTTAGTGGAGTTTCTCTGTATTTACACTGGCATAGACAAGTGCAGAATTTGGCTCTTCAGCTTGATTTGCAAATTGCTAATTTTCAACTTGGACAGTCCTAAGCAGTCTTATGAGCATTCAGTGAGTATTCGTTAATTATGGTTTGCTGTTTGAGCTTTGTGATTGGTCACATGTTATTATTTTTGTTCCTGGATTGGATGACCTATTCTTTATAAACTACAGCTCTCTCCCAGAATGAATGTCATGTTACCAGAAAACAGATTTTGTTTTCTGATTATATTCATCTTGGCTATGGCCCAAATCTGCTGTTTGTGAATGTTTGTAGGAACATAGCTTTGCTCACACGAGTATTTGGGAACAGTGAAAAATAAAGGATATGAACAGACTGAGTCCAAACCCAGTTTTCAAGTCAGGCAAACACTGATTGAACAATTTTTGCACTAACTGGTCCTATTGGCCCACTAACTTCCTCAGTATTAGTGAGCTATGCACTCTTGTAGTCACAGTATTTCCCACTTTGCATGACATGTCATATCAAACTTCCCTCCAAGGTGAAAATGTATGGCAGACATCCCCAGAAAACTACAGGTGCTGCTATTCTGGACTGGTGCCATATGTCCATAGGGCATTGAAGAGGTTAATATCCAGGTGTACAAGCAGTATTGTTGGAACATGTTCTGTATTGCTTCCAGACTTTGGCCTCAAATAAATGCCTTTTACATACTTTATTAAAGTGTCATAATTAGGTGTATTTAATTCACTGGTAGCCAAGACATGTCAGCTTAGTAAATGATCCCAGAAAATACTTCATCAGTTTTTGATAGATTCACAGGACAACTAACTCCCTTTCCCACCAAAAGGCCACTATTTGAAAACAGGACTTCAATGTTCTCAGTCTGTGCTGGATGACAGAAGTAAAAGTGCAAAGACTCTAGTGCTCTGTGGTGTTGTATTTGATTATAAATTAATGCTTGGGATCTGAATGTGCTAAAATAATGTTAACATTAAAAACTCTGCCATTTTGTGCCTATGGCATTGCAGTTATCATATGAAATGTCTGGCCCCATTCCTAAATGGTTCCATAAAGGTAAATCTGTTGCATAATGGTACAAAAAATAATAATACTGTAGCACAAGTGGTGACTACCATAGTTATACTTATTCATGTCCATAGCCTGTAATAGCAAAACACATTTTTTTCCATCTGCAGTACCACAACTACTGCTGTAAGATTGCCTGGTCCATGGGACAGCTCCTAGAATAACGGTACTTAGTTCAGCTCAACTTCACGCAGGTCTGAATGTGGAACAATGTGAAACGTAGTGGTATTAATGAGAATAATACAAGTGTAAGCAAGAAGAATCAGGACTATAATGTATCACGTGTAAGCCAACTCAAATCTGCTACTTTTGCATTCATTCAACAACATTTATAAATGGGCAACCTGAGTGGTACTTCCATATTGTAAGTAGTTCTGATGTGACACTTATGGACAAAAGGAAGTCCATAAGTGCATCTCACTCCTTCATTTCTGTACATATTCTGGGAAGTTCAGTTACTGAACTCTCCTTTGCACTGTAAGTACAAACATCCTGTCTGAAGGGCTCAAAGTCAAACTAAAAATGAACAATTTCTTTATGGTTTCACTGTGTTATGTCCATCCTGAATAACTAAACCTCAAGGCACAGACAGAAGTGATACTTTTCACCCAATCTGGTCCCTGAAAGCTATGACCAAACAGAAATGCATGGCTACAGAGCACTTTAAACAGGCCCAATTCTGCTAAAAACTGAACCTTCGTTGTATGAGGGGTTAGATGAAGATGTTCCAAAATAGAGTGCCTTTGGTAACTTCTGGTTGCATGCAGGGCTCAGCTGACTGCAGCTCAGCTCTGTTTCAGTACTTTCTTCAGAATGGGAGTGGGGAAAGGAAATGCAGGGCGTTTGGTCTGGGTTTTTTTCAGCCAGTACTGGTGGGTGCGGCAGATGGACTGGAGCCCATGCAACTTGGGAGGGGGCTTCAACCTACCCCCCCCCCGCCTCCAGTGGTGGCTGGGGAACCTCTAGAAAAAGCTCTTTTCCTCCCCTCCCTTTCAGAAAACAGCACCGAGACTGGGAGAGAGGAGGAGGGGCATTGCTAGGTGAGACCAGCTGCAGGCTTTCAGCTAGTAGCTGAATTCCCCAACCGTCCAGACCCAATAGTGAACTTTTCTTGGGTCTGGGGGATCATTGTAACTCATAGTGCTTCTTGTGAAGTGATACGAGTTACAGTGGGGAGCTGCTCTTTTGTCTGTGCCTTCTTTGCTTGCTTGCTGATTTCTAGTCCAGGAGAATAACCTCTCAATTTTCCTCACTATTTTCCATGTTCCACTCAGAAAGGGTTTATTCATCATTAACTATAGACTATACAAACCTGCCTTTCCTAGAAGTTTAAAGAGGACCCAGGTCTATCTGGAGTTCTATGTACATTTGTTAAATAACCCTACACTATTCCAAAGAGGTGGTAGTCTACGAATTGGACTGTTTTGTCTCATAATTTTTGGCAACCTAAACTATAATCAACTGCATGTGAAATCTTTATCCTTACAGCACTACAGCAGCACTAAAAGCATCTATTTAATAGTAACAGTAGTAGTAGTAATAGCAGCAGCTGTCATTATTATTACAGTAGTCATTGTAGTCATAGTATTTTAATGGCACCTAGAAGCCTCAACCAAACTTGGACATTGACATAATATGACATAGTCCCTGCTGCCAAGAGGTTATAGTCTGAATATATAATTCTGGAAACGGGTGGGAGAGAGGCAGCATTATCATCCATGTTTATTTTACAAATGGAAAACTGATGTACAGAAAACCCATATCTCCCGACTCCCAACCTAGTGTCTTCTTCTTGCAGTTAATAACTATGCAGTTATAAACATGCTATTCTGTGGGCCAAACATATACTCAAGGAGTTTATGGGCCTTGGCAATTCTCAAGTCTACCATATTGCAATTCACTGAGACACTAAAGGAGTTTACACATGGGAGTGGGTGCCAAGAGCATCTAATGTATCAGCATCCCCATGCTTCAAAATGGTGGTGGGGGTACTTGAACTAAAGCTTGTCAAACAACCTTTAGATAAAATGCACCAGCCATTTTGAAGTACAGGGATGCTGATACACAAGGCATGGGAAGCTGTTGGAGTGTGGTAATTGCTATGCTCCAACAAACGCAATTAGTCGAGTCTGCTCTGACATGCTACAGCGCATCAGAGCAGCCTCCCTGCTTATGTATAGACGCCCTAAAATCTAGAAAATAATACTTGATGAAAATCAGTTAGAAAGCAAGACAAAAACTAATACCCAAAGGAACAACAATAACTGCCCCCTTTACTTCCAAATATGAAAGAAAACCCTTCTGTGTTTGATTGATGTGTGCTCCTTCACAACTCACGACTGTTTGACATTGCTTGTTATTTAGCAGTATGTTTGGTCTATTGTTCAAAAAAGGTGAGGCTGTTTTTGTAACAACACAAAATCGTTTTACGTGAAGTACACCTACAGATTCATAGTTTTGAAGTCCTTCTGGTATGGAAATGCTCTGTCAGGTCATAGATGCCTAATTTTTGGCATCCTCCTAGCCCCTTTTGCTTTCACAAGCCCTGTGAATGCATTAATCTAGCACTTAAGGGCATACAGGTTTTGCATAAAATTTTACCTAGACAACATTTTACTAAGCTATCAAAATCCAGGCTCTTTTAGAGAAAACAGAGACCATCTATTATACCTCTTAGGTCAATCACCTCTTCTTCATTAATGTATTCCGGTCGTTGCTCCTACTAATGTATATATATTTTTATCTCTCTCTTTCATTACAGCTATGAGAGAGCACCATAACAAACCACCTCTGGCACCTCATCTTCAATCAAAAGAGGAATGACTATTCTCCGGAGTCCACAGCTCCACATTATTAACATTCTATCCCTGTCTATCTGCACCTAACCTTACCTTATTTCTTGTTTATGTGAAGGAGTTTTTCCTCTTTCCACAATTTTTCATAGGGAAAAGAACGGGGAGAAAGATAAAACCATGGAGCTGATTTTTCTTTCACAAGTAGAAGAAAGAATATTTTTTCTTTGTTTGGACGCAATATACCTGGTGATTAGAATACTTTATATGAATTAAGCCAAATTCTCTTCTGGTGTAAACTGGGACACCTCATTTGAAGTCAATAGAGATGCACTATTTTACTCCCAGCAAGAATTTGGGCTGCTACTTTCAGCAGTTACAGTAGTTACCTGAAAGTATTCCCTATACCCCCTTATTTCTGCTGCCACTTCCCAATATGATATGGTGTTAAGGTCACAAGGAAGGGCAATGTATATCTACTATAAATGAATGGATATTATTATTATTTTAGCCAGCTACACACCCAGATGAGTGAAGGCAAAAGTAAAATGTATGCTTGTTGTCAAACAACATCTACACTTTAATCAAAATGTTATTTACAGGTCATTGGTACAGCTGTGTAAAACTAGCAAGAAAACATAACATTATCCAACAAAACCTGAAGCAAGGCAAAATTTGTCTTGCTTGGTCTTTTCATCACAAACTTGAAACTCGGGTTATGTTTATTAAAAAGTTTTCACGTTTCCTTCACATGCCTCTTCCAAGATTAGAGCATCGAGATTTGTCTTGAGAATCAGAGTGCTATGCTCAACTATCAGGAATCCTATTAAAATAATTAGCAACTGGATGAAATGGAGAGGATAGGACATGGCAAACAAATTTGTGGCTGTAAAGCAGAGGAAAACTTAATGTTTGGGAGCATGCATCAGCTAACCTATTGTAGCATGTGTGTCCACTCTCCTGAAGCCAGTGAAGTTAAACAAGAACAACATACAGGAATGAAACAACTGCTAAATTACCATAGCATAACTTCCATTTATTGGAGGATAGAGTAGACACACAGAATAGTTACAACAGGTCAGTATTAAGTAATCCTTCTCATCAATTAGCACAATTCTTTCTTCTGGTCATAAGCTGAATCACTATGTTCCAATAATTTCAAAATCATACAACAATTGCTTATTCACTGGGAACCCTAGCAAGGTACCCACATCCCAACCAATGTTTTTGTCAAGACTTTTGACATAATAATCCATACAAATTGGTGAAATGCCTCTAAAAAGAGAATATCAATTTGAGTTTTCCCCATGTATGTTTTTTATTTTTGCCTTCAATCAGCTGAGTATGTAGAGCTGGCTACAATGAATGTATAATATGGGTATGAGTTTTTTTAATAACTTCCCACATATTCCCAGAAACAGGATAACAAGTTATAGTTTCATCTTCTGGTTTTTCTAGAAAAGTTTAAAAGTTCAATTTCTAGTCTCACCAGAAAGCAAATTTCACAGCAAGAGGCCTTGAAATTCTCTTTACACAGTGTATGTTTTCATTATGAGGAAAAGTCTTCTACCTGCATGTTAAAAGACTTTCTACCATCATGTATCTTTGTTCACGTTAGGGTAGATTTTACTGGCTGATGCAACTCTTGACGTTTGTGACCAGAGATTTAGCTGATTAATTTCTCTAGTAATAAGGATTTATTTGTGGTCACTAAAATGTACACCAAAAAATCCCATTTTTTCCTATTTTTATCATTGTTTTGCACACTGGCTTTACCACTGAATTGCAAAAACCAGGTCTATCCAACTGCTGGCCTATGGGGCCAAGAGCGGGTAGTCTGAGGTCTCTAGGTTCCCACCAAGCTGCTGCTTCTGTCATTATTTTAGCTGCAGCAGCAGCACCTGGCGGTTCAGGGCTTCTCTTCCCTCTGGCTTTTGCTTTCTGCCCCACCCCTGTACCCACAGGTACTTAACACAGCCCATGGTGCTAGGGAAACCTATGGCCTGGGGCACCAGTGCACTGCATTGCAGCATAGGAGTCTGCATTTTCAGAGCCAAAGGTAGGGCTCGGACACTTGCACTCATGTGTCCGCATGCATGGTGCACTGGGTGGGCAAGGGTGGTGAAGCACTTGTATGCCCCATTCAGTGGGCCCCCCCATTCACCATCATTGATACAACAGGGGAATGCCTGCATGCTTGATATAGCTGAGGTTGAAAGCACCCAGGTGCCTGGTGTGGCAGGCAGTGTCCACATGCTGATGTGGCTCCTGCAACAAGCTGTCTTCACTGGTGCAGAGTGCAGAGTTTGTGGCCTATGGCCTCTAGGAAGTTGGACAGCCCATCCTGTTATAGTAGATGTAAAGATAATGAAAATGTCCTTTGTTATAAAGAGTTTGCTACTGTAACTAGGTTTGTAATTGTTCACATGCCTCTTAGCAAAGGAGAATTGGGTCAGTGTGTGATACATAAATAATCCATATAATTTTTTTCATCATATTAATTCAATTTTGTACTGACTTAGGTCGATGTCAAGGGAACATACATACAATTCAGGTCTCCAGAGACATTATTCTTCCTGTGAACTTTGCCTTTTCAGTATGCTATGATAAAATGCAGCTTTCTTTCCTGAAGACATTCACACTTACAAGTAGGCAATTTCTTATTTCATATGAAATTTGTTTTGTCCAGTTTCTATTAGATATGTATTCAAATGAATACAAGCTCACCATTCTGGACCCTTTCTTGCTATTCCATTTAAGAGATAAAAAAATGACTGGATCACAGAGAGTGAAATATTTTCTCAAGTCTTCTTTTCAGGTCAGCTTTCAGGCAGATTGGTGAGCTACGATTACTGAACATGCTTTACCCATTGCTGCCCATGGTATGCCTATTTTGTGAGGGAAAAAATGAAGCTAATTCATGTTCCAGAGACTATCAGTTCAACACATCTTTGTCACTAAAGTCCACTGTAGAGGCAAATCTATATCAGCATTGATAAAGGTAATGTGAACTACAGCCAGCCAGTTTAGATTACTCAAATACTAGCAGCGTGGTACTCCATCTCCAATACTGGACATGCTTAGACAGTTTCCAAACCCATATCCATCTTGTTTAGTAAAATGTACTAGAAAGATACTAGTTAATGGACTAGGAGGATTTTTCTGGCAAAACCTTTCCTCCCGGTGGGAGCATCTGCACAAGGTGCTGACTGCACAGTAGCTGAAAAATACTGCACAGATAGTGCTAATAGGCTACTGTGCAGCATTATTAGGCTACTTTGCAGTAGCATCATCTAAAAGATGTTCACCGGTGCTACTGTGCAGTAACTCTATTTACTGCACATTTATTTAGTACTGGGTAGTACAAGTACTAAATAAATGCACAGAAATGACTGCACAGTAGTGTTTCATGTAGAAGTGTGCTGTGGGAGGCCACATTTCCAGGATTCTTCATGTTGTTGACTTTTGGTCCACTCTCAAGTAGAAAATATATTGAGATGGACAGTGCATCAAACATTGCACAATTTGGAATTTCTAAGTTAAGATTCTTGATAAGTTTGTAGTTAAAAAAAAAGCCTGGAAATGTTGTGAATCCTCACATTTAAAGGCCTTATTACACATTAATTTTAGCTAGATCCTGGAGCTCTAAACCCCTGGATTATCCACATAGTAGCACCTGAAACTAGTTTTAAGCACACTTTAGGTGGCTTAAGGGTATGTCACTCTAGAGCAAGTTTATTTCTGATCCGTGTTACCCAGCTTGTGTTCCATTGATGTGCAGCCATTCCCCACAGATGCGCCACCCAAGCTGCAGTCCTGTCACATCCCAGGATGCAGTGTCCCCTCCCCCACCCTCCTGTTCTGTGTGGACAAATTTCCACACTCTGAACTCAAGTGGCCAGAGGGTGGTTCTGGCACCAAGCCAACTCCAGCTCCCATCCCTGGGCGTGTGACCTTCCCACCTCCAAGGGTGCAACCCCGTGCAAACAGCCTGCATGGACAGGTCCAGGAGTGGGGCCTAGATGGAGCGTGGGGGAAGGGGGGACAAGGTAGGGAGCTGGATCAGGTTTCCATGAGCTGGGGCTTCCTTCCTGGGGCAGGGGCAGTAACTCCCCTAAAAGTGCCTTCCCTTACTGCTCCCACCTCCCAGCTACCCCTGACCAGCACCTTCTACACACTAATCCCAAATCCTAATTTATTAAAGAGTGAGACCTTCCTTCCTTCCTTCCACCTAGAGCAAGGATAGAAGCCTGTCCTGACTCATCAGCCCGGCAGAGGCATACCCACCGCTGTAGCTCCTAGTCAGCGCCCTACTCACCAGCCCTTTCCTGGTAAGTCACAGCTGTGCAGGTGTGGGACAGTTAGAGAGGGAGGGGTTTTAGCCTTAAGGTGTGACTGCTCTAAACTTGAGCTACCACTAACACAAATAAACATTTGGGCAATTCAAAGTGCAAGTTGTAACAAGGCCCTGATTAACCCCTTTCATTTTAATTTTAATCCTAGGAAGACCATGGGCATAACAATTTGTTTTACCATAAGAGGATCTCCTATGATGGATAAATATTGCAGGTCTGTGCTGATCCTTCCTACTGAGAGTATAAGCATTATTACTAATGTGAAAATACAATTTTATTTCTATAAAACATTTCAATTTGAACAATTTTCAAAGAAAATTCCGTCTTTGATGGAAACATTTTTAGAATAAAATTTTAAAAAATGGTTGGATTAAATTTGAAAATTTTGTGAAGAGGGGCTTGAAAATGAAAAAGAAAACTAAACAACGTCCCCTGCCCTACCCCTCCACAGCCCCATGAATTTGGTCCTTTGCTCCATCTTTGTTTTTTTAAGTTTTACTATTTTAAAATTTCCATGGCAGAAGCATAAAAGCAAACAAGAGAGTGAAGCAGAACTTGGAATAACAAGAAATTTATGTTTTTCTTTTTCATTTTCCATCACTTTCCTACTTATTCATTCATCATATCCCTTTCCAACAGAGCAAAGATTAGAAGAACTGACAAGGGGCGAAAAAAAGGCGGGGCAAGTCCAATTATTATTTAATTTAGACAACTGAATTGGAAATCTTTTCAGAATGATAAATTACATTTTTCTTTTGTAATTTTTGTTTTTTCCACATTTTTACTAAAAAAGTTTTTTAAAAGATAAGCTATTTACTAAAAGGCGGGATTTTGAAGAAACTGATTTTTTAAAATCATATATGCTGGTTGAAGAATATCAGCATAGTCTCATCAGTGGCATCCTGCAACTCGTCGGCCTATAAAGTGTTTGCAACATGGCTACAGTTCCTGCAGTGTTACAGGAGTCTATTCTGTTACAGCTAATCTTCAAAGCACTATGTTGCAGTTGCATATTTAGGCAGCTAACATACCACTCAATGGGTGTGTCTACAATTGCTTTTACACACAGCTAAACTTAATGTGCATTTGCCTAATGAGCATTACAGCAATTCAGGCCTGTGTCTACCCATGCATGAGCTAAGGTGTATTAATGTGGTGTGCAGACCAACTTATAACTAAAGTTAGTCCCAGGTCAGTCAAAATACACAGCAGTAATGCACCTTAGTGTGTCTACATGTGCATCAAGGAGCTTTAGCTATTCATGCCTAAATTTGATACCTACTTTTGTATCAAATTTAGGCACACATAGCCTAAAACTACCATTTTTAAGGTGCATTAAGGGTATACACATGTAGACCTGTTCCCTTAAAGCACCTTAAAAATAGCTAATGCATCTTAAATTAATACGTGTAAATGCACCCAATGGTTCTCTTTCATTCGCCCTATTCCGTTCACAATAGGAATCTCTCTGCAGAACAAATTTCATTCTCAAAGTTAGTATCAGGTGCTGGCATTGGTGCTGTACAGACTGAAGATCTATCATCAATAGTATGTATAGCAAATTTACCCTTTAGTATAGACTTCATAGACCATTTGTGAACTGATCACTTTTCTATTGCTGTATTCCTTATTTGTGTAAGTACAAATACTTATTTGAAAATAATCAGGGAATATTTTATAAAAAATTCAGTCTAAATCATTTATAAACAGTTCACCTAACCTGTTTGCTAGTTGTTGTGGGTGATACATGAATGGTCACCTGAGTCACAGTACATTTTTTCAATTCTTGGAAGTCCCTAGAGAAGACCATTTGCTAAAGTGATGCCATTTATTTAGCCACTTAAATGTAAACTGTGAAGCTGAATGTAAGATACCTATTTTGAAAAATCTTTCTTTTTAAAATAAAGTTACAAGAACGTAAAAATTGAAGACACCTGCAGGCACAAAATCATATAGCTACATATTTTCATGTTACTTTAAAATATAATCTATTAACCACATATAATGAAATTATCAATAAAAATGTTCAGCTTGGTTCAAGTATTGCATTCTGCTCGGAAAGTACTTACCTCCCCATTTCCTCAGTCAACCTGCAATCATTGGTAGGGCCGTCTGCGTGACAGGCAGTGGTTATCAGTACGCCAATGTAGTTGACATCAGCTCCAATCTGTTTTTCCTTCTACTAGTATTTCCTGATTATGCAGTGAAAAGATATTTGATTGATAGTAAAACAGAAGATATTTGAAGAGAAAGAGGGAAAAAAACATTTAAGCTGAATTCATGCCAGTGGGAAAGGGAGCTACCTCATTAACAGAATAATTGAGCTGTTAGTTAATTTTACTTGCTATCTGTAGAAAAGGGCAAAACTCTTCCAAGGAATTAATATTCTTTCCTCAAATGATTAAAAGAACAACAAAAAGGGGTTGTATCTTAGATGTATTTAGTAATTATGTTCCTGACACCTTTTTCATATCATCCCAAGCAGATATTTAAAAAAAAGTACTGGTAATTTACAGAACACTGTAAAAGTGTCAACTATTTCTGATCAGCCTATCTCTACCCCACCCCCTGTCTTATTCACAGCAATTTCTGCTAATTGATAATTAATACCTTTATCTTTGTTAAATGCAGTTACTAGTGTACCAACACTTTCAGTTTGCTACAATCAATATGTTTTAGTATTAGTGTAAATAATGCATAAAATTAATAATAAAGACACTCTAGCGAGATGAGTTTTACATTTCATTTATTATTGCCTGGATTTTATGGTAAAGGCAAATAATAATGGTCTTTTCCCTCACTATAGCCAGACAGTTTTGCAATAAATAACTATTAAACCTATATAATAAAATTTCAAACAATTAAACACCAGTAAGCATGGAACATGAGTATACTAAGATGGCACAAAACAATATGTCAGTTCACAGCAGTACAATAAGCTTCACTTTTCCCCCACTAATTAACGTTAGTAAAGCTCAAATTGATCAGTATAAGACACAGTTCTTTTTAGTTCTTCAAACAACTGCTTAATTGAAAAAAGTGGAGAAAATCTGGTTTATTAAATGAAACTGATGATGTCTTTAAAGCAATAAGAGATTTATGACTATATGATCAAGGGGCCTGATAGTGTTAGCCCAATGTGACTATCTAACAGAATAGACTGGCAAATTGCCCTGGAACTTCTGTATATGGAATAACAGCAATCATATTACTTAGGCATGCTCCCACCTCAGCCTCCTTTCCCAGCTGAATGAAATCAGTAGCATACCAACCTAGGAAAGACAAAGAATTCAGTTTTTACTTAACATAATCCTAATCCAATACATTGCCATTCAATTTCATGGTTACAACACCACTCGTATGCTACAGTCCTGTTCTTTTTGAGTATGAGCAATGTAACAACTGAATAAGAATTTCAGGACTTGGCCCATAAATAATATACTATGTTTTCCTTTCCACCAGGGAAATCCTTTGGTGTGAAAAGCATCCTATTTGAAATGGGAAGTGCACTTAATTCCAACAAAGAAGTGTGGAAATGTACAATGGAGTGTACTTGGATGCATGCATTTTCCCAACATGTGGGGTGGCTTTTTGTGTAATAGGGATACAAGCTAAAGTCCCTAAACTATGAGCTGTGGAATGCCTATTACTCTGAATCAATAAAGTCTGCAGAGTAGCTGTTACTTATAACCTAACAGGTCAAGGATTATAACCCCACAATGGGAAAAAACCCTCTCTATTTTGTGCTAGAACCACTGTAACACCCTCAAGAACAACTGGGAAATATTGTGTGTTTACTTAGCCAACCAAATATTTGCACCAAAATTAGTGGGCAGGTCTGCTTGAGTGAAGGCCACAACATTTGTCCTGATGGGCAAAGCACACTAATTCCTTGTTACATCGCTGTACGTTAATACATGTATAACAACCATGCATATAACAAGCATAACCATTATACCACCTATACGTCTCTCCTCAGACATTGAGTATTGAATTTTTGCTGGGTCAGCACTGCTGTATTTCAATGAAGTGCCTAGAACTGAGCCTGTATGACCCTTTCTGCACCTGGAAAGGTCTGAAGTAGTATTACAAACTCTTGGCATAAAACTCCACTTAATGAACAAGGAGCTGCACTTGCTTCAGTTTCCATACAGTCGCAAGGTGAAGCTGATGTAGAGTACACTGCAGTATTCTACTCCAAAGGCAAACAAGAAAGAGGTAACAATTGCAGGGTCTGCATCTGAGAGAAGCAGTCACATTAATAAGTCCAGACAAAGAAGACAGCAATTTATCCTAGCTCCTATTTCAGCATCCAGAAGCACCAATAAGTCTAAAATGGCCCCTAGACTGCAACTGGTGATGCCAAAGGGCCAAGCTTTCTAAATCAGGGACATTAATATAAGCCACACCACTTCACCAGTTCTTGAGGCTTCATTTAGTCTATTGCCCTTATTTCAGCCTTAGGAGGATTGGTCCTTAATCCACTCATTCTCATCTTCAGTTTTATGCAGACATTCATTCCACTGGATGGAGACATAGAGCTGGACATAATCAGCACTTATCGACTAGCAATCTTACATACACATTATAGCCCGAGATGGGCCTCTGTGATACACCTCATGAGTTCTTGGTATCTACTTATCTTCTGAGACCATAATAAAGAAAATCAGTCAATCAAGAGCAAGCCTTTCTACTCACACCATAAGGACACTGCATTGTCATTGCTATCAGGGTCTCCTGAAAATTTATGAGCATGAAAAGTTTTAATAATAAGAAAAATATAACTCTTAGCTGACATAGGCAGCCTGGATTGCCAAATCTATTCATCACTATGAAACTGTTCAAGTATTCAAGATTCTTCAAATATTAGTGTGAAAATAAAAAATAATTTATTTGCTTCTTACCTAGCCACAGCATAACACCTCAAGAGCTCAGGCCTCATGAGACAATGCTGCACTAATAACATTTCTTCCTTCTGCTTCATCCACTGCAGCTCATCTGTAAGGACAACACCTTATCAATCCATCAATTAAATGGTAAATCACAAGAAAAATGTTTTTCCTCAAGGCAATTTGATACCAGACTTTCACATCCCTCCAAGGTGTAAGCCCTGAAAAATATCCTTCTTCTCAAAACAAAACCTAAATCCTAACTCTCACCAGAGAATCATATTTGACTACACTGTGTTTTGTAAACTTACTCTTGTTTCCACTCAGGGAACCTATGGCCAAACTCATATGCAGTGTAATCTGATTTATGTCAGAACTACAGCAGAGATTAAATTGACTTGCTTGCTTTGAATGATCGCAAATTCTTAGATTCTGTCTCCTTCTGGTAGGCTATCTAGGGAACCCAAATAGCTGTTAATGTGCTATAACTGATTAATCCGTGAGAGTGTTCTCTATGTAAGATCTCATATTGCTCTTCAACCAACTGACATGCAAAGTGCCAACTGGAAAAATAATGTAAATCTCTACTACTAATATAAAACATATGAATCCAAAAGCACAAGCAAATCCTAGAAGGGAAAATAAAGCAAGCAGAAGGCAAGCAGAAGAGGACCAGGGGGGAAAATTAGGAAAATAAAACTGAGAGAGACAAAGGAAATACAATTTGCCTCTTCACAACATTTTCTTAAACTTAGTCATATTATTGTTGGGTTAACCCCCAGCAAAATGGATATGATGCTATACAGAGAAAGATCGGGCATTTGTGCATATACTTATGATTTCTTGTGTGGAATTACCTTATTTCAGATGCATTTGAAAAGAAAATTGTCACTACTGACACTGAATATGGGCAGGAAATGATTTTCTTGCATACAACACACACCTTTTCCCAAAAATCAGCTACTGAAAATTGGAGTGTGCACTATATGCAAGGATATATGGTAAGAGCAGTTTCTGCCACCTACTGGGCTGAAGCAAAAGTAAAGACTGCACACAATTCAGAGCAATTCGGAACAGAATAATGTGCAGGCTTGGCTTCCTAGCTGTTGCTATTCAGTTACTTAATACAAAGAAAGATTTTTTTTCTTCATTCTGTCTTTTAAACACAAGGTGCCTTATCTTATTCCAGGATGCATTATATACTACAAAATACAGTAATTCATTTTGACCATTTCTTCTCACCTTCCTTTTAATGTAATGATGGTACATTTTAAAGTAAATCTAAAACAAAAAAGGAACTTTTCATTCAAAAAATTCAGTGTTTTGCAACAATGTCAAGACTTTTCTCTTACCTTTTCCAGATGAAAGCTTCAGCTTCAATGACCAGCACTTTCTGATGGAAAGACACATCCTCAAAAATATCTGACCAGCTCTAATTACTACTTCTAACAAATGGGAAGAGCTGGTGGAGAAGGGAGACTTCCCTTAGCGCAGCAGACTGAACAATGGCTCTTTCATTTTCTTGACTGTTTTCTTTTTATAAGGCCAAATACCATACAAATCAATACTGCATTGTCCAGGGAGATGTTCTTCAGTTTAACACCTTGATTTTGCATTGCTTCTTTTAAAAGACAACTATTTCTGACATGCTTGTTCCTTCCTAGCTGGCCCTTCTGTCTACAATATGCACATACAGAAGCAGACTCTTTTTCTGTTGCACGTGATTTTTAGTCATGAACTCCCATTCTTAGATGTGATACTAGAATCACTTGTGTATATGTGTGGTCTCAAGCAGATTAATTTATTTCACATTACCTTTATCCTCCAATACGTCATCAGCTTTCATAGCCCAAACCACTTCTGTACCACAATAAAGACTCCAGCTGTCTCCTCTACAGACAACACAACAGTATTTGCTTCTAAATCCTGCTAAAGCAAGTGGACACTGACACTATTCCTAGCCCTGCAGCTATGGCTTGATATGAAATAGAGCTGAATGAATGCCAGCACGCTGATAACTTCAGTGCTTCCCTCCTTACAAACCCTTTGCAGGGAGGATATGTCTTCCTGTCTGTGTGCACAGCACCCAACACACTGGAGGTGCCATTGATTCCCATCCATCAGCTCAGCAGTGATGATGAAGTCATTTAGTTTCTAATACTCACCAAGTGTTTGACTGTGGCTGTTTGGTGGTCTCCCACTTAAGTGCTAAACAAACTGAGGACTACGTAGTTTGAGATCCCATGCATTTATGGTCACAGGCTCCAACACAGGTTCCACCGAACATTACATGTAGATACATGCACAACATATTCACAAAGCAGCTACCACCTGTCTGTCATCTATCATGTCATGGATCCCATAAGGAAATATTTGTGTTCTGGAGATATCATACAAAACTGACTTGGCTTGTGTAAAAATACCAATATAAATAAATATACGTACATATCTTCCTTGTATTATCTAATGCAGCTTTCTAAGAATGCTCTATATTTCCCAGTGGGACCTGACTATATGGAAAGTACAATATACAGTAGACTTAACTCTTTTTTATTCAGCCATTTTTACTATTCCATACACAGGTCATGACCTCTAACCTCTTGTTTATTTCTTCCCATGTTGACCTTTCACTCAAGCACAAGGCTAATTTTGTGCTCCAGTGACCAAGAATAGGAATTTGTCACTTTATTCAAAATGGAATGAATACAGGTATGTCTGGCATTCACAACTGGGCTTAACCCTTTCTGTGCTAAAATAGTCAAATACATGAGTGATCTCTATTAGGAAATATCTTTTCTGAAGTTGTACTATTTTTTTTAACAAAAGATCCTTGCTTCTTTTGTCTGGAAAAGGGTTTTTCTTTTTCTATGCACAGCCGGGTACAATTTTCTTTGTTGCAAAATACAATGAAGCAAACAGAAGAAAATGACAGGCTAGAAGTCCATAGAATTTGCAGAGGTTCTAAGGGAGAACATTCATTAGTGGCAGGAAATAAACTCCATCTTAATTGTTTGGTGTACAAACAAAATTTTACATGTTATCTTGGACTGGAAAAGAAATAACTAATTTTGTCAATAAGATGCTTGTAATGAATTCTTATGGAATAATCTAAGTAAGTCCATGCAATGCAATATATGCTCCTTGTCTCGAATTATAAAATTATTCCTAGCATTTCACAAATGCCTTTGCTGGTACTTGTCTATGTATTTAAATCTACTGTATGGTAAAGCACATATTTCAAGTGCAAGATCTGGAAAGGGAAATGCTGCCTATGAAATGTGTCATGATATAAATTGGCCTACGTAGGATTCTATGCAATATTTAAATGCCGTGGTAGGACCAAACTAAAGAAGAATGCCAGCAGAAAGTAAACAGGCACCCATTTATGAAAGGAGAAAGTAGCAGAGGATGAGCTGAAGGTGCTTTGGTTGCATAATATAGTAGCACTGGGAGAGTTTAGAAAATACTTGAACTTACAGTAATTGAAGTAGTGGTAGCAAATGAGCAAGGCAGGAGCCCTTGGTCCAAGGCAAGGGCTGGATGTCAGCTCCCAAATACTTATTCCCATGCAGGCCAATAACTCTGATTTTTCATCCAATTGCATAGGAATTCATGTATATTTTCCAGATTCTTGGTTAAAGCAGTATGACCCCCCTCATAAAAATGCTATCTACTCCCAAATTAAGTATTTTGTCTTTTTTTAAATGCTAAGAACTATTCACAAGCAAGGTTCAAAGAGCCCTTAAATCTTCTACTTACAGACTGTGATAGAAGTTTCACTGTAGTCAATAGAAACAGCTTTGAAAAAATCAATTGTCAAAAATATTAATAAAACCAAGCAAACCCAGGGATCCTGTTTATTTTATTGGTGTAAAGCTGGAATAACTACATTTGCTGTTCCATTGCTGAGAGTTTGTGGCACTGCTGCAATGTTTTGTAATGTTGGGGCACATGGAGAGTCTCACAGGCATGCAGGGAGGCCCTCCACATGTTTGGCAGCAAACCTGGAAGTGGACCAGAAGTCCACTGGGGAGTGCGCTGCCCTCCTCCCGTACCTCCCTGACTAAGCAATCAGCTGCAGGGGGACCCTGGGTGCCCCCCCGCCAGATGCATAGACTCATAGAATCAATGAGT
>NW_017728947.1:94507782-94577178 GCF_001723895.1 Crocodylus porosus
AGTCCTCGAACAGCCGTGCCAATGGCTCCGCAATGACACCAGCCAATTCCCTCAGCACCCGTGGATGAAGGTCATCTGGGCCCGCTGACTTGGACACATCTAAGCCCTCCACGTAGTCCTTAACTAGGTCTGAGCCAACAGCCGGGGGACTCGCATCCTTCTCATGCCTCTCTACGCTATCACCCGGGAACATCCCATTGTCAGCAGACAGGAACATGGAGGTAAAGAACTTGTTGAAGAGTTCTGCCTTCTCTCGCGTGTCCATCACCAACTGCAGGAGGCACCAGTCACCAAACTGAGGGGGGAGCTGGGGGGGGGGTGCTGCATGCTCCTCAGTGGACCTGGAAGTTGACTGGAAGTACTTCTGGTCCATGTCTGGGTCTGCTCCCAGCACACTGGGAAGCTCCCTGCACTGCCGTGGGACACTCCCTGTGCCCCAGCATCGCAGCATTCATGAGCCTCTGCTACCCAGAGGTACACAGAAAAAACATTTAAAGTTGTGTCTGAATTGCTGAATCTTTCCGAATCTCTCCAATTCAATTTGGAGAGATTAAAGGGTCCTCTGTTTCAATTTAGATGCAGAGATTCAGCTACTGAATTGGGCCAAATCTCTTCCAAATCAAATCAGGGACCACAGCTTCAAGCAGCCCTAGTCTCCATCTGCTATTACATAGTATCATAAAACATAGCATTAAAAGTATCTCTAGAATAGAAATCAAAACTCCTTAGTCTCTTGAGTACCTGCTCTGAACCCCGCTACATACCACCAGAGCCTTTAAATTATGTGCCCCTCCCCACCCCTAAATATCAACAGTTACCTATGAGTACAACAATTACTTTGTAATAGCAACTATTGGCATCCTCTTATTGATACCAATGCCAGCATTCTAGGCAGACAGCACATGATGAATATTTTTGCCCTTCAAGTAGAAGAGAATCCTGTGTACAGTTCCATAGTCAGAAAAGTAAGTCATACGCAAAGGTTACAAACTGATAGCCAAAGTATGGCTTAAGTATGGCCTATATACCCTGCTTGGCCAAAAACCATTAAATCTAATTACCTGACCCAAATGAGCATCTTAAACATGACAGACACTAAGATAAATTACTTCCAACATATTTCAGCAAACATAAATCCCTGCCTGGCACATATTGGTCTTCAGCACCATAATTTTCCAAAAACACAAATTCAAATATAATTTAGGCAAGGCAATAATTATTTGCACTTACTCCTTTCCTATTGTATTTATAAAGCTGTCATCACCATAATATCTAACTAGGTTGGATATTCCTCCTACAAGCCTTGGGAGAATATATTTAGAGCCAGATGCTTCACTGATGTAAAATGGCGTCTCTGGGGCATCCTGAAAATGACTGCTGACATTGGGGGCAAGGCAGGAGATGTATACAATAAGACAAGTAGGCCTTTAGCATAACATATAGTGGAATTACAAGGGTAGGGGGACTATTTTGAAAGCTTGGGCATAGTGTGAATAATGGCAATATACCAATTTGCACTATCTGAAATCTGACCTTTTATATATGCAGTGAAAGCCATGCATGTGTATGCCTCATAGGTACTTCATTTGTCATTACAGCAGGTCAGTATTTTTACATATGGGATTATATTCTCAACTGGAGGCCTGCAGCATGTGTGGTTATTCCACAAGGCAAGTGCAAAGTGGATATTAAGTGTTACCATTTTTGTTGCATTGCAAGATATACTCATTTTGCACAGGTGTAAATGATTGCAGATGTAAAGAAGTAAAGATTCTGGAACAAAGTATCATTGCCAGCCTTGCTATTACCTGCCTGTCCAGTGAATATTTGCTCATGTATGTTGGGATAACTAAAGATATACAAAAACCTATGAAAGAGGAAGAAAAACTAAAACTAAAACAACAAAAAAACAGCCAAATGCAAATCTGTTCCTCACTCTACTATGTGTGTAGCATGGAAGTTTTCCCTCTGTGATCATGCGTGTACTCAGTTTGATCTTTTTAAATTTCTGCATCCCTTAGGTTGTATTCATTCACTCCAGAATAACTCTTATTGTGATAGATGAACTGGAACAAGTGTGGGCTTCCTCACAGCCACTTCCTGTCAAGCTGCCCTGTGTTAAACAGCTAGCTGTGCAGTGAAATGGAAGGAAGAACAAAGTCCAGTTTTCCCTTATCCCTTCCCCATGGCAACCTGACCAAGAACAGTGACCCCCGGCAGCACAGCTGAGGCCTGGAACTGTGCTGAATTAGTCAGAAAGAGCATCTTCTGACCCCTACCAGCAGAATCCAAATGGAAACATGTGACCTGTAACTGCAGAATCACTTGTCCAAAGTTGTGTTTATATACTACACACAGCCACCATGGGTCAGAGTCTTTCATGTAACCTATCTAACGATTCCATAATGTAATTTAAAGTGAGTGACAGGGGCATCTATAACTATTCAGTTGGTAGTTCTGCAATTAGGTGAATTTACATTAAATCAATCAAAGAAACAGAAATATTGCACCTCCTTGAATTAACTATTGCAACTAAATACTTTTTTACATGGTTGACCTTTGTCAGCTCCATGTAAACTGAACTGATGATGAGTCATTGAGCTAGCAAATTAGCTTCTTATACTTGTTGACAGGGTCATCAAGAAATCTACCACATTTTTAAACAAAAATAAGATGATCTCATAGGTCCTGCATATTACTTGCTTAGTGTGTGCGTTTCTCATCCCTAATGACATGCAGGAATCTTCGAAAGCAAGACGGGGTGTGTGTAAGTGGGGTGAGGGAGAGGGGGAAGGAAGTCCAGTTTTTCACGTTCCTATTTGCTGAAGTGAGAATGTCTGCCAGAATGTGTTCAGAAACTGAAACACCATATGATCTGATGAGCTTTGATTAAGGGGTCATAACAGTGGGTATTCATTCTGCTTTTCACCATGTCAGAATACACTTGAATGCTACATGTGGGTAGAACAAGATCCAGAGCCACAAACAGTTCCTGTCATGGTCAGTGCTGATCTTATATGAACTCTAATTTTATGAAATAACTTGAAGCAACAAGGTTGACCAATATATGAAATGGTTTTCTTGAGTTTAACTCTTACCACTGTATTAGGTTAGAAGTAAACATTGGCAAATTAAGTGGATCAGCTGTGCCAGGATGTGTCCCTTCATTAGTCAAAACACTTAACTCCTTCACACTGATGTTGCAGAACAATAGGCAACATGTTCTCTTTGGGTTTGAGGGGCCCAGTCCTGTGCTCCTGGGAAATTATCACACAGGATTAGGTACCTCAAACCCTGGAAGCACCTGCCTGGCTTTCCCCTTTTACAGTGAAACACCATGCATCTCTGGGCTTTCCAGGGTCATCACTGTAAGCAGAGAAATTGGGGTCTCCCCATTTACAGAGACATGCTCCTGGGAACCTCTGGGCTGCGTCTCTGTAAGGGGGGAAATCCCTTGCTTATGAACAGGTGCCCAAGAGATTCCCAGGGCAGTGGTGGCTTTTGGGTTGTTGGGGCCTTGGGCAAGAGAGTCATCTGAGGCCTCTTAGAGGCTTAATTTTGATGACCTATAAGCAAATCAGGCATTTTCTATTTCAGTTTCATTTTGCCCTATCCATGAAAGTATCTGAAAGAATACTGATAATACAAAGAAAGAGGTTTTTTTAACATTTAGCTATATTCTAGGATCATTCTAGGTTCAAAATTTTGGGGCTCCCTAAAGTGTGGGGCCCTGGGTGGTCACTTCGTTTGTCCTTCCCTAAGGCCTCTACTGCCCAGGGACATGTCTCTGTAAGCAGGGAAACTCCAACCATCCCTGCGCACAGAGACATGAGCCAGAGATCCCAGGGATATGTCTTTGCAAGTGGGAAACTCTGCATTTCTTTGCATATAGTGATGTCCTGGCAACAAATTTTGGGCATTTCTGGTGAAACAAAGAGAATGGACATCTGTTTACTTGGCCTTCATGCTACCAGAAGCAATTTATAGTGGCACGAAGGTGACAGAAGGTGATGTATGGTCCCACCTTTAGTGACTTAGGATACAACTAATCAGAGCACTGAATTCATTTTGAGTAAGAGCAACTTACAGGGAGCAGCTCTTGCCAAAGTATATGAACAGCAATATAATGGAAGAATGAGCCTCAGAGGTAGGTGTATGGCAGAATGTAATAATATCTATTTAGTCTATAGGCTATTCCTGGCTAAGGTCCAGTGGACCATAGTAGATTAATGCACTATTTATGGCATTTAGGTCAGGGCTATCCAATCTCTGAGTGACTGGGGGTCATAGGACCCCCAGCCACACACCACATGGGCCACACACAATCCAATGCCACGTGGCCTGTATACCACGCCAGGGACCCCACCCCGCACTGCCACACCACAGAGGCTGCTGATCTGCTGAGGCACTACATGGCTGCCTGAAGCCATAAGCCTTCTCCCGCTTCTTCTATCCCCACAGATGCACCACAAAGCCCCCTTGCCATGCAAATGCACCGAAACACATTGCATGCCCTTTTCCCTGCACAGATGGATGCTGTGCTAGGTCCCTGAGCCCACTGGCTATGGGCTCCCTGTGGGCCAGGCTACCCTACTCCCAAGGATAAGAGTAAGCAGCAAAAAAACTGAGGAGGAAGTAGGAGCCTGGGAACTCTGGCTGCAGAACAAATGGGGAAGCTGTGCCTGAACCAGGAGCCCGGGGACTGCGCATTAACCCTGCAGGGATTACACGCAGCTTGCAGGGCACCAGTTGGACAGCCCTGCCTTAGATGAACTACTTGATTAAAATGTAACCTGGCCATCCCTATGTAATCCTCATCCTAAATGCTAAATGTCCTTGCTCAGCTTTACTGCAGATCACACATGTTTAAACTGCCCTGAAAACCCTCCATGTTAGGGAAGTGTTCACTTTGAAAAATGGCTTGTTTTATGTATTCTTAGAATAAGCAGCGGCTTCTATCATTCCCTGTCAAAAGCTTTCCCCATATTTCACCTATTCTCCTCTGTTGAAGCCGTTTCTGCATTTGTGCTGGTCCTCTGAATCTAACTATTTTGCCTCTCTGCCAGTATGTTACCCAACTCTGTTGTTCCTTCTAGTATTTGGCATTTGCTTTTGAATTATGCTTGTCCATCTGTTATTTGTCCTTTTGGTGATGCGTTCTGCCGATTTCCATTTGTTCCTCCTGATTTTTTCCAGCAATTTTAGCTGCAAAACTTGTCTTGGGTCATTCGAATGCGTCTCTCAGCTCAGGAGGACATGCTGTAAGGAATTCTAAGGCCAGGAAAATGACCCCAAGCCTTATGCACTTTTTCTCCCACTGTTTCTTCTATTTTATTTAGGAACTGGTTGATTCTTCTTGTTCCAGTGGTCATTTCTGGTAATTCACTCCATATGTCCATGAAATGTGTTGTAGCAGAGGCTTTTCTCTTTGAATTCTCTTCGCCTGCTTGGATGGAGATTCCATTTTTTTAGATTCTTGTAAGCCATATACGATCATGAAAAGAACATAATACTAGAAAATGCTCTTCATATGGCTTTGATTGAGTTTAATCATTGCTACTTTGCCTTTTTTTAATTCAGTGCACACATTCAGTACCTCTCTTTGGAGTCTGCCTGATATGGCACCTGTTCCAGGTATATTCATCATTACTCCACCCATTCATTCTTTCCAGCAATGATAGCTTTCTTCTTTCCATGCATTTGCTGAATCTGATTTTTGTTTCACTACACTTCCTTTTTCAGGTTTGGAACATTTCATACTCAGACTTCTAAATTTAACAGATCACATGTTGTCTGTATGCAGCAAAATAATATGACTAAAGCAAGGCTCAACTATTGTTCATTAAGACAGAATATCTCTCTTTCTCAATCAGGTCCCTGAAAAATACTTTCACAGCAAGCTGAATGAGATCTAAAAATGTAGGGCTAGCTTATGACTGCTCTGATGTAGGAAACAATGACTACACCAGCCTGTATTTTTTACTCAGCCCAACTTCATTAGGTCTTCTCATATCATAGGTACAAGCTTTCAGAGAAGGGGTGCATGTCAGTCTCCCATGTGAGTAAGTAAATGAAGGACTTGGGTTCAGTGCACTGGCCAGCTGAAGCATGTTGGCCCAAGAAGCATGCTAGGCTGCTTAGACTTATAATTATTTTGCCCCATTTTGAGTGACAAAATCCTTCCCAGTCCCTCCCTTAGTGAACAGAAGCCTTAGTGACTGAATTAGGTTTGCAGTGCACTGTTTGGTAGTCAGAACCTTTGTGGCTTGTGTGGATTTAATGTTATTTCATCAAGTTTAACTTTCTGAGAATGAGATTTTCCCGGACATTCGAGGCTTATGAAGATACTTGGTTAATTAAATGTCTCCATGTAAGCAGCACTCACAGAAGTGAGCACTCACTTTGCATACAGGGACCACGTAGAGGTCAGCAGGTCTTTCCTGTGTGTGTAAGTGTCCATCAATGTGATTTGCATCCAAGGATGACAATCTGCCTTTTCTGAAGTGCATGAGAGTTTGCCATTCATATCAGAAAGTACAGATTTTCACTTCTAGTCTACAGAGTATGTGTGTCATTAAAAGGAGCCCCCCCCCCCCCCGGGGTAGAAACCATGGCTTTTACTTTATAAATGCTGATAATTAAGGAAAATGTATGAGCTGTTCTGTGATGTGGGTATGGCACTCATTACCAATTACAAAACCAAGAAAGCCAAATTTGAAAAGAGCCTTTAAAAAAAGCTCCCACAGGTTCACTATTTTGGTACACAAAACAGACATTTTGCATGTGCGAAATGTCTGCATTGTCTGGATGCATTCTGCCCCTGAATATGCAAGCAGAAATAACTGATCCCATAAATAGTATGGGTACATTTTTGGAGGGCCTTGACACGATCAGGCACTTCTCATCAACGTTACCTGATTCTGCCCTTGTGCAGACAGAGAATGTACAAGCTGCATAGAAGCTGTTTAGCTGGCAAAGGAGCCCACACTGTGCAGCAATATTACATTAACCTTGGACATTACTATGTGACAGTCAAAAGCGCACAGAAAGGGGTGGGAAAAAGAGGTAAAAACTTTTCAGATAATCAGCATCTGAGTGGAATCATTAATCGAGTGTTTTGATAGCTGGTGAACCTTCTCTAAAGCCACAAAGCTTGTGCCCAAAGAACCTGATTGGACACTTGAGATGGGGAAAATGAGGGAAATAGCATAAAAGCTAGGAAACAGATTTAGAGCCACAAGAAAGGAGTGTAAGAAGTGCAATAATGGCAAATTTATGCAGTTAATTACAATTTCAATATTGATCATAAAAGGCTTTTTTGAAGCAGAATTAATGTAGTGAATTTCAAATCAAAGACCCTGTATAACCAGATAAAGATTGACCATTGGGTCTAATATGGTCGGATATCATTAAATCACGGCTCATTCTTATTCTTGTGATACATCATTGCTTGAGTTGACATCACAGTGAGAGATGTCTGCATATGAAGGTACTAATCAGCTGATACATGCAAACATCATTATTACACGTACTGCAACTAACAATGAGAGACGCATTGTCTTTTTAGATGGTACTCTACTGAGAAGTACAAATCTAATAATTTTTCTCTGCAGGAGGTTGTTTTCATTATATCATCATGTTACAAGAGTTAACACTTTTAAAATAATTAAAACATTTCCAGTTACAATAGTACCACATTTAAACATCACTAGTAATACAAGGATTAAAGTCAAGGCCTCCCATATTGTAGGTTAAATACTAGGGCTGATTGGATGGGAAGTTGTTAGAAGAATTCCAAAAGAAAGCTTGAACTTTGCAGCTTTTAAAGGGGAAAATGGAAGAATCTCTACAGAGCACTAGCCCCCCCACCGTAAACACTGTTAGTCAAAAGAGAGCGTGCTAATTCTGTATTATAAACAAGAACATACTCCTCTCTCTTTATTCTTGAGAGCTACAATTAAAGGATGCAGGTCATAAAACAGTGTATTATGTGATGCATTGTTTTTAATCTCACTGCCTTGCATTATATATCACATTCATATAATTCTTCAGACAGGAAAAGGCTTGTTTCATAAAAATACAGTCCCCTGCATTTGAAATATAAGTTCACACACAAGCAATGTATATATCACAAAACCAGCAAACTAACTCACTTACTTAATACACTAAACTTCAGGTTCTTCCTATATTATGTGAAATGGCTTGAAACAGGAGGCAGCTGCCAGGAAACATCACTGCTTCTTTGCTCAAGAGAGACAGGGGAAGGAAGAATGAAGAAAAAAATTCCCTCGATGGATGCCACAATAGCATGTCTTTCATTATCGCCCTGTGTCAAGGCACTGTGTAATGTTCATTGTGCATGCATAGTAAATTACTATTTACCTGCCAGTGCCTTTGATAAGTCAGTCTTTTCTCCCTCTTTTCGTCCACACAGCATGGAACAGTGAAACCTCTTTGCCTATAATTCTTATTAAGGTGATACCTTTTCTGAATAAGAAAGTACACACTTCCAAAGGAGGCATTCTCCTGGGTTTTTAAGGGCCATTGTTTTTATTGTTTTCCTTTTATTTCTCCCACCCTGCTGTGTTTTAATGCTATAGTGACTTCTGTGTATACAACTCTCATATTGAAATGTCTGCCGCAGATATATGCAATATTAAAGAGTGCTTATGAATTTTTGACATCTAATTAGTCGCTACCCAGTTAACATGTCAAGACTCAGAGGGATTAGGGAGTCAGCCCTTTCTGAATAAGTTAAAGCTATGCCCTGTCCTTTTCATGTATTATTCTTTAATGTAGGTGGTGATTATTTTGCTGTGATTAATTGATGAAGCTCATTGGTCTGGCAAGTGTTACAGAATTCACCATTCCTCACTTTTATTTCTCTCTGTAGGGTTTTCCCACTTATTTGAAAGGAATTGGTTCTATCCGGTATGTGAAGCCTCATTTTCTTTTCTGAATACATGTACATTGGATTTGCTTGAGATTTTATCTATTTAATTTGATATCTTTTTGGATTCTACGGGAAGAAAATAATTCTGTTTTTCTAAACTCATGTTCCTCCGTGGCAAATAGGGTTTGGGGTGTGTGGTGTTTATTTTTCTGATTTTTAGTCATTTTTAGGCATAATTCAAGACATTTTTTTCTTTATATAGAGAAGAGTATTTAAGCTAGATTTTAATGGTATTTAAAAGCACTCTGCAAAGTCCCTGCATTCAACAAGGCTTGGAACATTTTTAGGCCCCTTTTTTGGTCCCCAGCTAGAAGCAATAGGGTTTTTTTTAATAGCAAATATTTTTGTTGTTTATTGTATAATATTCTCAACAGTGTCATTTTTTAATGTCCAACGGAAAATCCTAATTACACAATCTCTGCTTTCCATGCACATATTCTTCTAAGAAAATTATTATGGGGCAAATCTTTAAACACCTGTAGAAATCCAAATGATGCATATTTAAAACAATGTGATTACTCATAAATTCAGCTGTGTGTCAAGATTCTTGCTGACCTATGGTGCACTCCAAAGGAATGTTCCATTGATTATATACAGCTGTGGATGCCCACAAAGAAACACCACATATGTGTGCTTCATGGTCTGATATACTTGCTATATCCCCCTCTGTGTTAGTGATATTGGGTTCTATATAAAGAAACAATAAAAAACGTATGCTGAGCACATAATGGCTGTGTCGTTTGCCTACACAGGCACCATGCCACCAGTATTTAACTCACTGCTTTGTAAAGCACTATAAGATACCTTGGGTATGAAAGACATGGTAAAAAAAGAAGCCACACACACAAAACTCTGTTTTATTCTTTCTAAAGTATTGTACTGTAGCATCCTGCTGTATGCATTGTTTTTGTTCATGGTTTCGATGTAGTCAGTTCACAAATCTCCGTGTTGGGCCTTATAAAAGTATGCCCAGTCAGCCAGTGTTTCCATGAAAGGATATAACCAGAAAAGGATTTTTTTTTAGAGCACAATGCAAGAGGTAAATGTAGAGATATAGTTATGTGGTAATATTTAATCATGCACTGTGGCTACTGAGAACTTTCTTCAATTTCCCTACCTCTCCATAGCAAGAGACTGAACAAAAGGCTGTTGCCATCTGAGTTCATTTCTGCAGCCTCCTGGTTTTATGGACAAATAATTACTTTTAGAGAGGAGAATCAATCCCATTATGAACCTCCACTATTCAAATCTGTAATTGGGATAATAGGAAAGCTCCAACCAGTTTATCTTTTTTGAAATGTACAAACTCATGCAAGCCATCCTAAAAATTGTATCATTATGAATAAACATTCACCTATATACACAGTCAGAATTTTTAATTACAGTCCTATGTGCCAGTCATGGAATGGGCTTTTGTATGCACATTCTGGGGACTGCTTCTGAGATATTTAGTTGGTGAAAATGTGTAAGCAATGTTCTTTTATCTGCTTCTCCGGGAAATTACTATGCGAGGAGAGAAATAAAATGAACCGGGATGTCTTTAGCAAGTTGCCCCTCCTTAATCCCCTACCTGGGCTTGGTTCAGAAAATGTTGGTGGACAGAAACTGAGTCGTGGAGGGGGAGAAAAGAGTAAGACCACCCTGACACACCAAACCCTAGTTCCTAGGAGCAGAACTGACATCAGCCCCACCACAAAACAGGAAAGAGCCACACAACACTACGAAGGGGAAATAAAACAGAGTAGGGCGGGTGGGTGTGTTGAAGGGGATGAGAATAGGAGCGGAGAAGGGGGGAAACGCAGCATTAAAAGAAATATCAATCAATTGAAGCATATTCACTTTCTCCCTCGCAGTAGATTCTATCAGAAGAAAACACTGAACTTTGTAGTGTTAGCAGCAGCTGAAATTTAGAATTATTGTTTCCTCCTAACAGAAGACTCATTTTCCACGGCCGCATTTGCAGCATAATAAGCTTTTTGTTATTTTTTCAATTAGAGTCAATTGACCTAACAAAATGGTTGGCAATTAAGTGATTTTTGTAATGGTCCGGGGGTAATTTAGTCGAGCTTGTCAGCTGTGTTTCATGAAGCCGAGATGTCTTTTTTTCCCACTGCCTCTCTCTCTCTCTCTCTCTCTCCCCCCCTCTCCCTCTCCCTCTCCCTCTCTCTCTCTCTCAAGCATAATGGCTCATAATTTCAAAATCTTTTCCTTCTGTTTCCCTCACAATAATTCGCAATTACAGGAAGTTGTTGGAGGTGATTTTTTTTTCCTACCTTGCCTTTTGAGTCAGTAATTTTAAATAAAATGTACATACTTGTAAAAGAGGGCTATTACAGAAATCACTTTTTTGTGTAAACTCAATTATTTTATGAATAGTGACACCAGTTTCTGCTGGGTTCAACTCCTAAAGGCTGATGTATTATTATTTTCAGGGTAAAAGGTTTTGAACATTTAGAACACTTTTCCCAATCAAACCAGCATTCAGTAAAGTAAACGACAACTTAAAAGATCAGGAGATATCTAGTAAAGCTTGCAGGTATACCAGGATAAGCAACGTCTTGAGAACATTTAAAACACCAAGCTGCAGCTACTGGACTTTATCTTCTCACGCTATGATTTATGAAGGGATTCCTCATTTGCCTAATTGATTCATTTTCTTAAGACAACATCTGGAGTTGCAATTCCTATTAAAGTGCTGTAGTTAGATCTGATGACTCGATCAGATGTTCTTTCATTTGTATTCTTTTTTACTGTTTTTGCAATTCATACATTGAAAATCGAATCTACCCATGTATCCACCAACCAATCCATAGCCTTTCTGGCATCTGCATTTCAACTACGGTGAACTTCTTCTTTTTTTTATTTTAAATTCTTTTGTAATCTCTATTCATGCTCAACATTTCCCTTCTAATTTCTATAGCCACCTTGCTATCCAGAGGGCTGAGAAAGACGCAGCCAACCTGAATACGTACTACTGCTTCTTTGTGAATCAGCAGTAGGGGGCACTGTAAGAGCAGTGCAGCCAGCTCACTCTCCCTCCCTCCTCAACCCAGGCCAAACCAATCATCTTCAAAATGCAGAGGTCCCCTCTTGTCTCTAGGTTGCTGCCAAGTCTGGACACTCATGTTGCCCTCATCACAAGGCTTATATTGAAAATACTTATCAGGCACAGCTTGGAGCTGCCTGATACAGTTATCTTGACCATCGAGTGATCTCAAAGCCACTGCAGTTGCCATTCAGCTGTGGGTATTGTCACCGCATGGCTAAACTTCTGTGCTTAAAAGGCTTCAGAAAGCAGATTTGCAAATTACAGAGAATGAGTGCTAGGTTCTTTGCTGTTATCAAATGGCAATAATCTGATTATTATGGCTGATTTTTATATACGCATGGTGTCATCTTCTGGAAGCTTCTATCTTATAGGCTGGCCCTTAACTCTCAACAAAACACTATGGGCCAAATCCTGACTGGTGCTAAGCCTCTTAATCCCCATGGCACCCAGCCTCTTTCAGAATTTGACTTTAAGACACTGACTGCCTTCTACCTATCCCCGGGGCACTTGCAGGAAATATTACTTGCACATTTGGATCTCCACTCATTTCCCTTATGACCACTGACAGTCTTCTCCTAAGGTTTGATTATAAGTCATTTTAGTCTGGGCTGGGCTGGAGCCTCCTAGGGCTTTGATTAATCCACTGCACCTCACATTTCTGTGACTATAAAAGGAAAAGTTATGATTCTGAATAAGCATCGTGCAGAAGAAAGAAGCAAAAGCATAAAGTATTAAACTTTCATCCAGCACCATAGGAGAGATGTAGTTATTAAATTTCAGCTGCTTATCAAACTGATATGAAAGTCATTTTGCATGATTGCTTTGCATCCTCAAATCTTCTGCTTTTATTTGCAGTGCATCTCTGTGCTTTCTTATTAGAAAAATACTCAAAGGATAAAAAAGCTGATAATATTATTCAGTTTTGACAATTAGGTAGAAAAAACATTTTAAGAAGTGCTTTTTTATTGCAGCTAGTAATAATATTGGTGGTCCTCCTGATAGCAGTCTTTTCTGATGCTACCCAGGGTGATGCTAGTTTTACCCTGTAACTACTAAAGCCCTGATGGTTATACTGGTAAAGCTGTTAAGAAGTGTGGGCAAGGATGTCATTCTCAATATCATAAATGGTGTGCACAATCATAGTGCATACTACCATGGGAAGGGCTATATTTCATTTATTCTTCACTCTTCCCATCCCTCCTAAAAAATTAGGGATGGGTTGTGGATAGCACTTGCATGAAAGTATAAAAGAGCAATAAACCCATGCTTTGTACACCCTTTGCACACCCACTGCAGGCCTTCCTCTTGGGACTGCTTCTGTGTTAGATTTCAATAGATCTATCTCTGTCTATCTACTTACAGCAGATATCTTGCATATTTTGTCCACCTAATAATTGCCTGTAGTTATCTCCCTACATTGCAGTTCTGTTTCAGCTAAGTTTAATAAGCTCCTGCTGCTTTGTGCTTGAATTTATGCAGAGATATCAACATTTATAGGAGCGAGTACCTTGCTACTTTTGCTTTAAAAGGTCCGGAGCAAGAGAAAATCATCACTCTCTCTCATGTCAGCTTCCTCAACTTCTTGTTTTTCCACCTTAGGTATCTATAATTCTCTTTTTGATTTGTTTCTCCAGTTAACTTTCCAACCATTTATCCCATTTCTCTCTTGCCACACACACACACAAACACACGTGCGTGCACATGCACACACTTTCTGTCCCTACAAAACTTCTAAGTTAAGCTCCTACTTCTGCTTCAGTAGCATGCTATCCCTGAGTAATTTAACCCATGCTGAATAACCATCATGAAGCGGATAGTTTCCTAATTTGTCTCTTTACCATCAGCCATTTCTGTTTGTCTGATCTGTCATGTCCAACTCTCTTTCTCTCACCTCTTTCTGGGTTTCTGGGTGCAAATTCAACGTAGCAAAACCCTTCATTTTTCTTCCTGAACTCTTATTTCCCATCATGGTAAGAAATGATTTTTCCATTGTTATAATAGTACATAAGTACCACCCCCAAATCCTATTTCTTTCTCCTTTATTACTGATATAGAGGCCTTCACATGTCAACCCACTCTTATAACTTCTACCCAATCCATCCCTTCCTTTCTGTCCCCCAGTAAACACTCACTAAAAGTTCTTATCTCTGCATTTGTACTCTGGCTCCTATTAGATTACTTCAGATTCTCCCTTCAAGCTTTTTTAATTCTTGCCTCTATAACTCACTACACGTTTGTCCACAACAGCAAACAGGCTTATTGGAGATGGCAATATTATACACACCCTATGGAAACTGAGGAAGTGAGAGAGAGAAAGCATATCCCTGCTACTGATCACAACTCTCTTTTAGGTCACCTTTAGTTTGGAAGGTGAGACCATTGGTGGAGAAGATACCATACCTCATCATGCATAATTATGTTGTATACTAGGAAATGCTGTCAGGCCAGGCCTCTTTTGGTGTGCTATCTGTTAGCATGTAAACCAGTACAGCCTGTTCCACAGTTGAGTTTCCAATGACTAAACCAGTGCCCCCACCTAAGCTAGCTTGGGTAAGGAGGGTGTGTGGACTAAAAACAAAATCTGTCAAAGGGTATATAAGCTCCCTGAGATCCAGTGGCCATCCATACCTGGAGAAGAGATAGGTGCCACCAGGTCACTCTGCCCAAAGAATCACCAATGATCCATAGCAACTCAACTAACCTAGGGTTGTTGCAATATCTAAGTTGCCCCAACAGTCGTAGCAGCCTCAGGACTAACTTGACTTGACTTGATACCAGGAAAAACTTCTGAAAGGTGAGATCTGTAAGAACACATTCCTTACAGGATCCTTCTCGGACAGTTAAAGTTTTAGGCAAGAATCATACATTAATAGGGAACACAGTAGGCCATTTATTGGGCAGGAGACAGCTAGCTAGACTATCTTGCCACTACAGTCAGCAACAGTAACATATGATTGGCGTGGGCAGATCTAGGAACTGAAAAATGGGGATGCAGGAGATGTCACCATTGTCCCCTTCCCTCCTCCTCACACCCCCATGGACAGACTGTACCATAGTACCACCTCCCATGGATTTTCTGGAGTCCCTAAAACAGGTAGACTTCTCCCACCACAATTCAGCATCCCCTCCCCTCAATTACAGGTACTCCCCTCCTCTCTAACACTCTCCTGTAGGGGTTGCCTAAGGGTTGCCTTTGGATGCAAGAAAAGTAGACATGCCTCCTGCCCCCACCGTCCGTGATTACCCTAGGGGCAGGGGAGCCCAGGGCTGCTCCTGTCCTGCTCCAGCTGGAAACATCAGTAAGCACCAGCCTGAGGCATCAGGCTTGGATGGGGAAAGTGGAAGTAGTGGGTGGGTCCCCCTTCCAGTACCTGCTCCCAAACCACAGGGGATGCCTGGGGGCTGGGTAGGAAGCAGAAGCACCTGGGAGCCCATTGCCACTGCTGTTTCCATCCGACTTTGTGGTAGGAGAGGGTGCCCAGGACCATTTGTGTCTCTTTCCAACTGGAGCCTGAAGGGAGTGGCTCCACAGGTATTGGGTCCCTGCTCCCTCCCTCTCCACCACATTTCCCTTTTTGGAAATGGATGGATCCAGCTGTGGGGAGCAATTGCATGGAGGGCCAGGCATCAGCAGGTGCCCCCCACCCCCGCCTCCAGATCCTCCTCCTCCCTGTCCCCTGCAGTCCAAGATCAGATGCTGGGATGGGGAAATTGCCTACTGAGGGTCTCCATCTTCAGCCCTGCACAGCCCTCCACACAGGTAATCTCTGCAGCCACAGTCCTGAGGCCCACAAGGGAAAGTTGGTGGACATGGAGGGAACAGGGGCCCAGCCCCTTGTACAGCCACTTCCCATAATCCTCAGTGGGGCAGGAACATTCCTGGGGCTTCCTGCTCCCTTGGACAGTAGCAGGCAGGCCTCTCCTTCCTCACCTACTCCCCATTTGGTCCCCCCAGGTATTCTACTCCAACCCATGTTGGGCTCTACCCATGTCTTGGACATAGTAGGGGACCCAGGCATTTGGGGCCAAGCAAAAATGGAGCCACAGGCAGATGACCTTCACTGCAAAAAGTGGGCGTAACTTCTCCACTGAACCCCCTTACCCCAAATACACCCTTGGTGGTTGGTATGGTATAACATTTTGTGGTCCAGAAATTTCTGGTGTATAAAAACAAGCAGACCATTGGATGTTATAGAACTTCAATGGCAGCTAGGAGCATGCATTCAGGAGCTGCATTTTCTGCATCAGATTTGATTCAAAATAGGGAAATGGCATCATCTTATTTCACTGTCTGTGGCTGATATTTATTTGTGAAAGGTGGTAGCCCTAGATTGCCAGCACAAGCAACATAAGCAAAATGGCATGTTAAATATATATAAATGTCCTCTGCAGACGATTTAAACATGCCTAGCAGTATCTTCCCACATTATTCCTAGAAGAGTAAGATTACAGTGTGTAGCAAAACTGGCACCAAGCTTCCATGCAGTGCAGACATTAGAGCTAAGGGAATAATTCACAATGAATAGTTTTAGTCAGTGAATTTAGCCCTTTTTCTGCTCATGGGACCTCCATGAGCAGATTGAGATTTCCTTGAGTTTATTTGTTATATAAAAGTATTCAACCACCACTTTGTGTTTCTGGTGTTTTTTTCTTCTTTTTTTTGGGCAAATTTTTCTAATTTTATGGATTGCTCAGGAACCCTTTTCCAGAAATATTCACCAATCATTACCTGACCTTTGTTTGTTAGTTGTGACTGCTGTGTTGTGTGGTAATGGTGGCACATGCAAGAACATTTGGGGAAAACACTTGTGTGTGAGTGAATCAAAAATGTGATTTCCTCCAGTACCAATACAGGCTGCTCTAGAAGTCTCTGTGAATAGTCATGACATTAATTTCATCACACAATTATCTACAGAGAACAAAAACAGTGTGGTTGATGTGAGCCCATTTCAAAATTCCAGTACAAAGAAGTTTCTATGCTTACCCAGCTCCAGTAGATACTAATAGATTACATCTCCTCCTGTGTTTTCTTTCTGTTCATGATGTAACAGTGGGAATGAAGCAATACTTATACTTAGCCAAGAAACAGATTTCAAATACTTTTTTTTTTTTTGAGTACTAACTAGTCAGTTTTCCATTTTCAGCAAGTATGATGTAGTTGCACCTAGGGGACTCAAGTAGTTAAGTGCCTAGCCTTTGTATTTGATCAAGTGAGAGAAAAGATTATTTGGAGCCAGAAATTCATTTATGTTGTGACCATCAGCTCCAGATTGCAGACAAAATTGTCATTTGGACAATTCTGCTATTAATTACAAGAGTATTGTAAAATTTCAGGGTGTAACTAACCCAGCTTGACTCCCACCAGTCCCATAATTCCCCACGCACTTCAGCCATCTCCACAAAAAACAAAGTGTATGTTCCATCTTATCTTCCTTTGGAGCTTAGATCAGAGAAGGAAACTTTAGTTTGCACTGTAGGCATATGATGCCACATCCATGTATTAGCACTGTATTAGCAAATCAAGCCACTATGTTGGTCAAGCCATTCCTTAGTCTCCTTACACAACACTCTTTTGCAGCTTTGTTAGTTGCCTGCAAGCACCTTAATGGATGATAGATTGATGACAGGTTGCACCAGTGCAACCATTTATTGGTCACCTAATCAATGCTGGCCCCTTATGTTAGTCTATGTATACAGTATCTGTACCGAGGACTGAATCTGTCTCTTTTTGTTTTATGTGAGATGATTTTTGCTTTCAGGACCCAATTCAGCATTTCTCACTGTAATTTTATTCCCACTAAGGTCAGTGGGATTTATAACAAAATAAGAAATACAGAACCAAGCTCTTAGAAACTGGCATTTGGGTTTTCCAGCAGGCTTATAGGGCCCTTGTACATGCCACAAAATTGGCCTTCAAAGCGACTCCAATGCTCTTTTGCACCGCTTTAATGGCATTGCTGTTTAGACTATCAGCAACATATTGCGCTTTAAATGACTTTGGGACATAGCAAAATAAAACGTCTCCAAGGTGCTTTAGTTTACTACCTAACAAAGTGCAACAGCTGCGGAGGGAAGCACTGGGCCCTGTGCAGCTCAGGCAGGCTCCACTGAAAAGAAAAAAAAAAAGTGGTGAGCCCGATCTTTTTTTCCCCCCCTCCCTGGAGCATGACTGTGGTGCCCCTGGGACCGCCCGGGTCAGGTGCCTGTGGGAGGGTGCCACCTGGGAGCTGCTGCCACCACTGCGGAGGGAAGCATCAGCCCCCCTGCAGCTCAGAGACTGCTCAGCATGCCGGCAGCTCACCCCTCTCCTCTGCTGCCAGAGAGGCAGTTAAGGACCAGACCTGACCCTTGTGTACATGCCATGGGGGTTTACATCGGTTTAATTCTCCCTAACTTGAAGTGATGCTTTTAAAAACCCACCACTTCAATTTAGGGAGAATTAAACCAAAGTAAACCCCTGTGGTATGTACAAGCAGCCATATAAGCCTGTTTACTCTTTTGTTTTGGTTTTTTTTAAATGGAATGGAAACTGTGTATTACTTAGGATAGCAATGATTAATGGGCACAATCAAAGTATTGCACTGAACACAGAAATATAAATATCCTTGTGGACTTTTCTTTGTCAGATCTTAACTAATTTGGGGTACCTAATTTATAATCTATGGACTATTACAGCATTATTTTATGATGTGAACACAGATCCCTTTCACCCGGTTGCAGTTTGAAGTGTTCTAGACTTGTGCAAGTCAGAGAAAAAGGTGCCTCAGGTTGGGTTGCTAGAAAATGAGGCTGTAGGCTAGGCATCCCAAAATATCAATGGTTAAGATTTGACAATTTTGGCATTAATCTTCTGTACCTCAGTTCTTCATATCTAAAATGGAGAACACAAGAATGTTGTGAAGATCAATGTATGCTTCCTTCCTAAACATCGAGACATGGAAAACACTACAGAAAAGTCCATGAGAGCACATGGTGGCCACCTGTAAAAATTTTGGTTTAAGTGACTTGCCCTACAACACAGAAACCTGTGATAGAGGCAGGAGTAAAATCCATTTCTTCAAAGGAACTGTCAAGTGTTTCAATGATGAGAACATATTTTCCCTTCTTCCAGTTCCCTGCCTCATTCAACACACACTTTTCAACTGCCTCAAAAAGTGAAGTAGGGTTCAGACAACTTCAGATAATAGCCTCCTTCAGAGCACAGCCATGATTCATTTTTACAGGACAGTCTGTCTTGTGCACTGAATGAATAATGGTGTTTTGAGAAAAAATAATATATGAAAATGTAATTGAGGATTGTATCATAATACATACATGCAGGGAATCCATATCAAGGTTGCATAGCCAATCTTAAATTTGGTGTTTCCTAACTATTGTGTGGTTGACTGAAAATTCACTGTTTTAACATAGCTCTTTGGATTTAATTCCCTAGTATTTTAAAAAACCTAAACACCTAATTGGAAAGACAAAAATTTAATAGTATGAAACTATATTGTCATCCACATAGTTCACCAGCAGTTAGAATCAGTATAGAAATTGCATTGTCCTTTGCCTCTTCAGCTAATTGAGTACAGGCATACCTCGGAGATATTGCGGGTTCGGTTCCAGACCACCACAATAAAGCGAATATTCCAATAAAGCAAGTCACACAAATTTTTTGGTTTCCCAGTGCATATAAAAGTTATGTTTACACTATACTGTAGTCTATTAAGTGTGCAATAGCATTATGTCTAAAAAACAATGTACATACCTTAATTAAAAAATACTTTATTGCTAAAAAAATGCTGTTGGAAAAATGGCGCCAATGGAAAAATGGCACCGATAGACTTGCTCGACGCAGGGTTGCCACAAACCTTCAATTTGTAAAAAATGCAATATCTGCAAAGCGCAATAAAGCGAAGTGCAATAAAACGAGGTATGCCTGTAACTGGAAACAGTGGGAAGCTGTTATCTTTTGTGTAGACCTATCATAGAGGTGGGATGAAACAAAGTTTATCAGTGAGTTTCACAGGTATAAATGAAGACTTAGGAATAAATTCCAGGTCAAAAGAGAATGTGCTTCAGTGGATGCTACACTGTGACTTGGTCCCCCAAATGTTAATCTCCTCCTCCAATTCCCGCCTCCACAACTCCTTTCTCTTCCCTTTCTGGTATGCTTTCTGTCAATTGATTGCAGGCCCTTCCTCTTCTAGTTTACTCTTTCTCCTGGAGTCTCTTGCCTCTGGCCTGCCTTAATTGCCCTGTCTCCTGACTTCTCATTAATCCTACCTTCTCTGTCTCCATCCCTGGTCTTCTACTCTTATCTTTTCCTGCCTTTACTCTAAAGTCTTCTACTCTACCCTTACTATGCATCTTTTTACCCCACCCTCATTTTCTATCCTGATGCATTCAAATCAGACTGTTTCCTTTACTTCCACACTCACTGGCCCCTATGAGAGGGAGTGCTGAGAACACAACATGGACAGTGTCCCTACTGTTAGTTCTGATGCCTCCCATCACAGAGGCCACCAGAAGGTGGAAGGAGTCCTGCTCACCTGTAGCATAGTGCATACTCAGTCACTCTCAGGGGGAGGTGTACATGAAATCCAATTTGCAAAGGGGAGCAGGAGGACTGTATCCTCACCCAGTGAGCATGAGTGAACTGCTTTTTTCAGAGGCTTCCAACTTGGCCAATGTAATCAAGTTCCAAGGAGACGGCAGCAGGCACATCTCAGGCAACTCGTGTGCCAAATTCCAAGTTCCTGTTCCAAGATATGGAGGCCATTCATCTTGCAAACAAAATAATTTTTAATATAATCAAATAATATATTTTGTAGTAACCACATTCTCAGAAGTGGCTGAACCATTTACCTGGAAAAAAAAAAATCAGCCTGAGGCATGGAAAATTTCTTCCTCACTGATTAAGGTTTGGCAAAACTATCACCACTGAAAATAGACTCTAATATAGAATATATCAGGCAACATTAAGTATGTCTGTTATTATCTGCATTATAAAATTGTAATTAAACTTCATGCTAAAGAAAGGTGTAGGATTAGCAGTAGGGCTGTGCAAAGCTTCAAGTGCTGATTTGATTCGGAGATTTGGCCCGACTCGCTGGCTGAATCTCTGAATCCAAATCGAATCAGAGGACCAATTAAGAGGTCCAAATTGATTTCAAGCACTCTGAATCAATTTGGAAAAGATTCAGAGAACTTCAGAGATTCAGGCAGCCCCAGCCTGCTGCAGCAGGGAGCTGGACCTAGACTCGGACATGGTAAGTGGGAGGCAGGTGAAGGGAGGCTGGAGGAAGCAGAAGGGGACCATAGGGAGACCCCTGCCAGGCCCCCCCACCGCCTGCTCTCCCAGTCCCCAGCACCCCCAACCCCCAGCCACTCCCTCAGCCCCACCCCCATGGCTGCCCTGCCCAGCCCCAGCTCCCAGCCCTTTTAAAAATAGCCCCCACTCACAGGGTGCTGCTGCGCAGGGGGGCGATCCCTGCTGCCCCCCCCCCCTGCCCCATGCTGCCACAAGCCCCCTGATCCTCCCCCCTACTCTCCCAGTCCCCCCATGGCTACCCTGCCTGCCCCAGCTCCAGCCCTTTAAGGGGAAAAAAAACCCAGACTCACCGGCTGCTGCAGCAGCCCTGAGGTTTCTGGGGGCTCATGCAGAACCCCCCATGCAGTGTGGGGCAGTGGGGATAGCTCCCCTGCCCGGGAGCATCTGGTGAGTTCGAGCTTTTCTTATCCAAAGAGTCACAAGCTGGGGAAGGCAGGGCAGCCATTTCTGGGGCTGGGAGAGTGGGTGGGGGATGGGGTCTGTGCGAGTCAGAGATTCAGCTGATTCAGCAGCAGCCAAATTTCCAAATCAGATGTGGCCAAATCAGTTTGGGACAGTGATTCGAATCACTGAATCGAATCACTGTCCTCCAAATTGGCCAAATCTGAATCCAAAGGGAATACTAGCTGCTTTGCACAAGTCTAATTAACAGCTCTTGCAAGTTAAGTATTCTGATTAACTCATATATGTGTAATATAGGAACTGTCAGAGCTAATTTCCCCACATTTGCCAGTATCAGCCATTCCTAACCTATTGGTGATAGTGAAGATCTATACACATGATAATTTAATGATTGGATTTTCTACTCAGATTTATGAGAAAGGTGGCCAGTTAGAACCTTCCCATTAGCATATTTTGTCGTGTTGCCCTTTTATACCAAAAGCCAGAACCCACTCAGGTTACATAATGTAAGGCATGCAACATCTTTCTCTGGGTAATGGGTTTTGGTGACTGCCACTAAGGCCTAGTTTCCAACAAGAAAAACACAGTGGTCACTATAACAGGAGGCCTACCAGGGCCAATCTCCACAAGTCCCGCCCACCTGTTTTTGGGGTAACCACCCACCTTCTCACCCACCATGCCTTAGTCTTAATTGATTAATAGACGTAATTAGGCAGGAGGATGCCCATTTTCTGCCCCGCTGTTAGAGGCGCTATCTGCGGCTCCATTCCTCCCCTACACCCCAGCCCAAGCCTCACTGATGACATCATGTTGTTCTCATACACGCCAGTCCCTCACGATGGGGCCCAGAATCCTACTGTAGGACCCCACCTGGGTTCCCCTCTTCAGGTAGACTCTGGCGCCATCATACCAGGCCATATATCACCCTGCCATTGGTTCCCCTTTGGGTGTGGTCCCCTCACTGGGACCTTTGGCTCACACTAGCTCCGGCCCACCTCCAGGCCAGTTAGAACCCCAGGCCCCTGGCTCTTGGGCATCCCTCTTGGTGGACCTTCTTGCCCTTCTGACCATCCTGGTCCTGGCCCCTGCCTGGGAAGCTCTGGCAGGTCTCGCTGTATGACCCATACTCTTTTCCCAGGGTCCCCCTATCTGGGTCCTCCTTTACAGACATGGGGAGCTGGTATACCTCACACCACGGCTGGTGCCTCAGGGTCTCACGGGGGACTTTCACCCCCACCCCGGGCAGCAGGTCATGGTACTACTATTGGTGTTACATTTGACCCAAACTCTCTCTCCGCATATTGGAGGACTTACTGGAGTCTGGACTCAGCTCTCTCTCTCTCTGGCTGAGCCCCCTCTCTCTTCACAGGGCTCCACATGCTGCCCCCCCTCACACTGGGGGCTCCACATTGCTCATAATGCCCCCTTTACTCAGGGTCTCGGGGCTTCCCTCCACAGGTGGGCTCAGATGGCCATAGCTGTGCCTGGCCCCAACTTTCCTCAGGGTCTCAAACCCCCACAACTAAGGTGAGGGCTAGGGGTTAAGGCACCCCAATCCGCCTTTCACCAGGGTGATCACTGGCCTGGCATTTCCTGGGGACTCCTGCACCACTGGGAGCCCCACCAGACCACTCCCTCCTGGCAGGGTGCAGTCATACCCAGAACCAAGAGCCTCCTACCATCTCCTACAGCTCCTCCCTTACTTCCAGATGAAACTCAGCAGCCCTCAGACCCAGCAATGTTGTTGCCTCCTCCAGCAGCCAAACTGCCTTGTTTATATAGGCAGCCCTGAGCCCAAAATGGCTGCCCTCATCAGGCACCTGGAGGCTGCCAGCTCCAGGGCCTTAAAGTGGCAGGCACACCTAGTGCCCTGTCACAGTCGCACTACTGTTACCAAAAGATACCACATATTGGTGTTTAGTTTACCTTGATATTGCCCTTTACATAGGATAGGAGATAATATATATTGGATTTCATCTCACAATGGAATTGTTCCCTTTATAATGGATCTTTCTGTAGCTGTAAAAAAAAGGGCTTTGTACTTCATTGCCAATCCTCAGCGAATTAATTTACCAATAAAAAAAATAGGGATTTTTTTTCTGGTCTACCTCAAATCATTGGTTTGCTAAGTATATAGTGGTGAGGTTAGTGGTAAGGGTACTGGAACATATGTATTTGTGTGATGAGGTTGGTAAGTAGAATATGAGGTGCAACAGGAAGACTGAAACATTATTGGGAAGTTCTGGGAATATAGAAGAGCAGGAGGAAATTATGTGTGCAGAGGAATAGAGAGAGAAAAGGTGAAGGAAAATGTGGAATCCAGGGGGGTCACTCACATGCAAGGGACTCTGGTGGAAGAGGTAGATGGGGATGCTGCAAAGTATGGTGTGTCATGTCAGGTGAATTACAGGAGTGATCCTGAAGCTGACAGAGGATATGGAATAAAAAAGAAACACAGAAAGGGAAAGTGATAGACTATTTAGAGATTGGGTGAACATGGTTGGCGTATATAAAAGCATAGAGGCAGAGCAGGACAGAGGACTGGGAAAGAGACAGGGAATTCGGGGGAATGGGAAGGAAGGGGAGGCAGAGTAGATAATGAGAGGGGAGTCAGCATAATAGTAAGTAACAATGATAGGGAAAATAACAGCTCTCCCAGTAGGGGTCACCTAGGAAAGGATATGTGCAGTCCCCACCCATACAGCCAGCTCTGAGGCTTACCCTACAATCTAATATTGAACTGGAATGGTAGTGCACTTCTTTCAAAAACACGCCAAAACAGATGAATAAGTATGGTGTTTAAATCACATCAAGCCAATCTTCTTTTAATCTACCTTAAAGTCCTTTCTTTCTATGCCCTCTGAAATTTTTGCAATATCTTGGTGTGACAGGATATGTCACAAAAATGCTATATTTGTAAGATCAGAGATTTTGGTATTTATGATGTCATATGGTGACATGCTTAGGGACTTCTTTATTAAAGTAGGAATTGACAGACAAATTCACAAAAGGAATACTGAAAGCTACACCAAAACTTGCCTGGTTAGTGAGGATACTGTTGACACTTTTCATAATTTTCACTTCGGGATTACAGTTCACTTTTAGCAAGCACCATTTTTAAAATTCTGCAGGCATCATTGGCGTATCAAGTTTAACTGTGAATTTACTGGCTGTAGCTTATCACTCAGATACTATAATGGTGGCCGTGTTAAAAGCAAAGGTATATATCAATTGGATATGTAGGGAGAGATATCTGTGTTAGTGAAGTCAGGGAAAAGACAGGGTAGAGATGTACCTTATAGACTAGTTACTATTTAGTTAGTCCATAAAGTGCATCTCTATCCTGCCTTCTGCCTGGATATGTAAAGAGACCGATACACTCTATTCTAGCAAAAGATATATAGAGGTGCTTAACTTTAAATAGGTGAGCAGTCCCATCATGCAGATGATTAAATACATGGATAGGCCTTTGCAGGATTGGGCCCACAGTCAGCAGAGAGATAAACTCGACAGATAAATTTAAGTCAGACCCACAGCGTTATTTAAATGTAGCTCTTTGTATTTGTAAACAGCAATATGCTGCTGCTACAAAAGCTATTTCATTTAGTGCCATCCTACATTCAGCAATTTAATTATTCTCTTAATTATTGAAACATTCATCATAGTTTTCCAATTGATTCATGAGTGGCTGGCTGCATTTCTTTGACTCATTAATATAGTGACAAGTAAATTGGCAGTGCTCTTGCTAACCTCCTGCATCTGAACAGTAATACTAGGTATAGAAGACCTGAAATCTTTCTTTTTTTAATTTATTATTATTTTTATTACCACCAGCAATAACTAGTCGCAAAAAGCCTCATTTAATGGCAAAGGTACACAACAATATATTAGGAAACCCTAATTATCAATGGCTTTGGTAGTAAAATTTGCAAAGTAATCTCTTCCTAAGGCCTCATTTTTATTAGGAAATGGGTGATAAGGCAGGGATAATTCTAAATGCAAACACATGTTATATGAAATTTATAAACCCCAGACTAAAAATTAATAGTGACCTAGTATTCCTGAATATGAGAAATAGTGTAAATCACATAATGCAGTCAGGATTGGAAAGGAGAGAGGGAATGCTGACAAGTGAAAAGAATAAAGAGCTCCAAAAATGTATTTATAATAAAATCTGTGGTCTTTCTTCTTCTGGCATGATTTTAAATGCTTTAACCACAGCATGACTGCATAGATATGCCCACCTTCTAGTACTTGCTTAATATAGAATAAACAGTAGAAATTTCTTCTCATTTTCTTGTAATTCATTCAAAATCTAGGTATGGAAAAAAAACCCTTAAACTATATTTTTGCCACAGTGCCCAATATTTATTTTATGTGTACCGCTCCCAAAAACATGCCATGTTGCTCCCCACAGGCAGTTCTTGTATTCCTCGGTAACAATCCAGAGTTTGAAACACACAAAGTCCTGCTTCAATGCAATAACTAGGACTTCTGCCCTTGGATATTACTTCACGTCTTCAGAATGCTATGCAAATTGACAACTCCTTTCCTTATGCTCCCAGCTAGGGCAGCCGAATGTAACATGAGAAACTGAAAAAATAATGCAGAGAGAGGTGCAAGCGTCAGAAACACAAAAGTTGAGCTCTGGGTGTGCGTCTGTGTGTGCCAGTCATGTACTGTAGTTGGAAAGAGTAAATCTGTATAAATCAATGCATTTATTTAGCTCTCTCACCAACTCTCTCCCTGAGTTAACACCCCAGCACACACAATGCTAGCGAAGGTGATTATCTCTGCTAGCATAATTCCTCCGTAACATCTGCTTTCGCCCATAACACTCCACTAATTTTTCCCTCATTTCATTACACATAATTTTCTTTCAACACAATCTACATGTATTAAGTGGTAATGACTTTCCAGTTAAGAGCAAATCGACGCCAAGGGACCCCCCCCCGATTGCCTGCCGTGCCTGACTCCGGCTATTAAAGATAAATTTGGTGCCTCAGAAAGCTGCAGTAAGCTAATCAATCAATTAAGCGGTTAGGACATACATTATCAAAATTCCACAATGCGGGGGTGCATGCGAGCATGCTGATATACTTGGTATGATTTTAGGAATAAATAAAAAATTGCAAGCTATTAATGAATAGTATTTGAGGTTGAAAGTGAGTATTTACTCCCTTCTGAAAAGAAAACTCATGCTATTCTACTACTGACGTTAAGTTTGGTGTCTGTCCATGTGCATTAGACATTGTAGTTTTTCATACATTGTGCAGTTTACTAGTGAGGCCAGAATGCAGTGTATGACAAGGTGCAATTTATGTTAAAATAATGTTAGGGTTCTGGTGCAGAATGAAGCAAAGATGTTTGAAGTTAAGCCTGCCATTCTGCCCTCAACATGCCAATGTGTCTCTAAATATTGCAAAGGTCTCAGAACAGCAATTAATATTCTATATCATGTGTGCTGCTAAAAGGTGAATTAAGGACAGAATGACATCCATCATAGGGAATTTTTTTGTGCTAAGCAAGACATTTAACATTATTATTTTAATGCAGTTTGTGTTTTTAATTTTCTGAAGTATTTTAGACTAGCAAAAAGAAAGTCTCAAATTCATATTTTCTTTAAAAAAACATGTCCCACTGAAACTCTCTTTCAGTACCTATTTCCTAAAACATTTCTATTCCTCATCAGTGTGCTGAGGAAGCTGAGATCACCTATTCTACAGCTGAATTTGGATTTCTGAGCATAGGAGTGAGACATATTCGGAAGAACATATGATATCACTAACACACTTTATGTATTTTTTTTACTGATTTTATATTTGTTCATTTACTAAAAAACAGGTTTATTCAGTATTTAAAAGTAAAAATAGATTTTGTATCTGAAGGAAGAGTCTGATGCCAGGATTTGGCCAGATAATCCTAGGTAAAATAGTAGAACAGTAACCTGAAAGAATATGGGGTTTTCTATCAGTGTTGTACAAGTGATTTTTCCAGGTAGCGCTGCCAAGCCTAATACAGTAGGGGATGTAAATGGAAGTTTGTAATAAAGGTTGTGTATAGGATGAACATGATAAAAATTCTGAAACTTACATTTTTAAAAACAATCAGTAAATCTATAAAATGGAAACTATAAACTGATCGTTACAAGGCTTTGCCAATTACTTTTCCTGTCAGCATTAACCATTTTGCCTAAAGCTTTGTTATCATGGTACTGTAGTTATCAGATGACATGACATGGCAAAATTCTGCCTACTTTTTCCAGGGCATTTTTTTCCTTTTCTGCAAATGCCACTGGAGCATATACAGTGACATATACAAGTAGTGTGGATGGAGCCATTAGTTTAACATCCTTTTGCTCTGTAAGAAAATGTTCTTAATCAAAACAGGAAAAAACCTCATCAGTGAATGTTTTTGTTTTTAAGTATCAGTGATTCCATTCTGATACATTTACATGAGTCAGAAATATCATGATTAACTGTGTAAAGAAAGTATAAACGTACGTATATCCTTAGACCAATACAGCTACAACCTACACCCCTAAATGTACATAATACACATGTATCACTTCCACCGACCCCTGATTTGCTTCTGTTTCCATGTAAACCAAAGCACACAGAATGCTATTACAGAGACCTAATAAAGTAAAGTATAGTGAGATAAAGAACTACCCACTGATACTACACAAGCACATCTTCAAAAAGCAAACAGCAGCATGTTTCAATAATGTGACTCCTGTCCTCTCTTCTGTGCCATCCTCCATTGGTTAGACTGATATCGAAAAGGTGTCAGAGGTACACAGTCTAAACAGTTTAGATTTTTATTTTCTTCCCTTTGTGTCATTTTCTCCCATTTGCAACTATTTTCCTGTCTTCATTCTGTATGATGGGTATGAAATCCTATAGAGCAACATTTTCCTGAGAGATGTAGGACAAAATTTGACTTTATTGTTATTAGTTAGGGCACCCAAGTTTAAGTTCATTTGATTAAAAGGAAATGCAGTGATGTAGCTCTTCCTGATACTGAAAGACCTGTTTTGGCTTTTATTATATTTTTAGTGCAGACTTGTTCATCTGTCCTAGATTCGATAGCTATTCAGCTGGTGTGTGTGTGTGTGTGTATGTGTGTGTGTGTGTGTGTGTGTGTGTGTTTTTCTACCCCTTCTATTTTTTGTGATAGTTCATTTGTGTTTCTCAAAAATCACATTAAACTTTTACGCTTTTTTTATACTGGTTCATAGTGAGTCTTGAATTCAGGGGGACAAACAGCCATGCAACAAAAGATTCAGACTAAACAAGTTTTCCCTATCCCATTGCACAGTGCACATTCTGACTGAACTTTTGACTTGAAAGTTTTTTGCTGGTGCAGCTCTGCAAAGAAAAAATAAGATCCTCTCAGTGCAAGGACTGGTGTAAGGCAATGCCTAGTGAGAGGCATTTTTTTTGGTTGTTGTTGTTTACTTGAAGCAGATAAAACACCCACCTTAAACCCGCCCTCTATTCGGTTCAGCAGCACCTCCATACTCCAATAAACCGTTTTCATTCCATCTGGCGTGCGTTTGCTCTGAAGACATTTTCCTGTCAATCTCTCCCGCCACATTAAAAATCTGTCATTACTATTGCATTGCCGCCTGGCTCCTGAGATTTGTCTGACTGCTTTATTGCTCCTCTCATTTTTTTTTTTTCTGCTACAGCCGAGAAGCAGAAATAAAGGTTTGTTGTTGAAACATGGCCGCAAGGAAAGTAGGAGGCACACATCTGTCAAGGTATTACCTTTCTTCAACCAGGGATTAAGGTGTTTTACTGCTCTCGCTACTGAGCAGTCACACTGAATAAATTTTCTCAGTAGAACATAAAAATGAACTCATACATTTTGAACCGGGTTTCATTCTTTTAAGCCAACCCAGATAATTATGCAATGGCATCAGTGTTCAGGGGGAAAAAGAAAAGTCAGAAAAGGTTTTTTTACTCCCCCCTTCAAATTTACATTATTTAATGCTTATCAGGAGGATGAGACTGAGACACATCAGTGTTGGGGAGGGAAATGCTTCCCTCCTCTTTTTTGCCTTTGCTGTTACTGGAACACTTGCAAGGTCAGATAGGGTACAGGGCTGTATGTCCCTTGTTTTTTCTGTGTTCTCACAAAACATGCCTCACCATGAATATTCACTTTTAACACACATGGAAGATGGATAGAATTATGATTTTTGAAATGCTGTCCATCTGGCAAACCTTTACAAAACTGACAATAACATTAGCTGCCATGTACCCTGTCCCTTCTTGCTAGTGGAATGGAAAGGGTCAGAGCTTGGTATAAATGAGAACATCCATGCATAAAAATAAGGTGGAGGTTGTTACACTACCTTACTGGAGGAGGTTGTTACACTAAATCAATATGTGCAAAAAAATCCTTCAGCCTTCAAGCTGGAAACCTCTGGAATCAGCTGATTCCTAAGGTCCTAAGTAAGTTCAGTAATACAAGGAGTATCTCTAAGAGTAATTCTGGTGTAACTGAATGGAGAAGTAGGCCCATATTTGTGTTGCACTAAGTTATAACAGTTACTTTCTAATTTTCACGTGTGGGGAAAAAATGCGCTCACTGACTGCAAGATCCATGGGGGTAAAAGACGGCATTATCATATCCTACTGCTCAGAACCTCGTGCAGCTGTTTAGTACAAAATGCTTCAGCAGAGCATATAGACGTAAAGCACTGTGGCCATAAAGCACATCCCATGCTGAATAAAGGGACTGGCTACTTACAGCTCTGTCCAGCAGATGACAAAGATATGTCTGATCTATGATGGGATAGAAGCAATGACCATCAACCTAGGGGTAACATATCCAAGAATAACCAAGGATTAAAATGGAGAAACAAAGTTCTAGTGAAAACCTAATTTGGTAGCTTGAACAGGAGCAAAAAGCTGTCCCAAAGACACAGTAATATATAACTCACTTATCAATGCCTCAAGGAGATTTGTGAAACTCCCAGGTGTTAATTAATTTCTACCACTCTGTCCTTTCCATTCTCCACCCTTTACTTACTGGTAAAAGCATCAGGACAAGTAAGTATAGCGATTTTTTTGACCACCCTTGTGGAAAACTGCTGCATGACTAAACTCCAGTTCCATCCACACCAGCGAGCGCTACTGCATCTTCACAGGTGGAAGAGCAAGAGTAGGACCTTCCTGCTGTATCCCCAAGTTGTAAGCTCATTAGTGCAAGAATTATCCTTTTTCTCTGTCTACAGGACCTAGCACATTGTGGAATCTGAGCCATGACTGGGGCTTCCTGGTGCTACAGAAGTGTAAATAACAAATAACAATAAGCATCAATTCTGTTGTTTCTCCCAGAGCCTCAAACACTTGCTTCTATCTCAGCCATCCATGCCAACCTGCCTTTCTGCAATTTGGCATGTGTGTCTGCAGCTCCTTCATGCACCCTAATTGAGGAGACATTAAGTGTTAGGCTGATGCATTGCATTAGCCCTCAACAGTAGGCAGTTCTACAAAACCTGAATACCCACCTGAAACCAGTTCTTTTGCAGATGCCAAGATAGGAACACCTGCTCTTGTTACTTTTTGGTACTGATTCATTGTAGGAAGCAAATACAATACCAGTGAGCTTGCCCACATACAGCCATCAGGGAACTTGAAACCTGAACCACTCTTGAATTTGCCTATTAATTCTAACTATCTGTACAGCTCTTCTTTACAAGTCCAAATTTCAAACTTTCCCTCCAGAACTCGGGCTGCTTTCTGTTGGCCAATTACTCATTAAAACCCCCAGCATGTAGAATTCAGAATCTAAAATGCTGCCAAGTGCTGCTGCATGGCTTACAATGATTGTCCTGATGTGTCTGCCTGATTTATAACTTAGGGTGTGTTCAAATTACATACCAGGGTCTAGATTAAAGTTTGCTAATGGCATCTAGCCAAAATTTTCAAAAGTAAGTAGTGAGTCTGTGTGCTCAACTGGAGATACCTACAAGGAGGCCTAGTTTTCAGAAAAAAAACCACGTACCTACCCTCAGGCGAGAGACCTAAAAATTGAGTAATTAAAAAAAATCTTGGCTTCTGTCCTTAGGTAAACAGGAACCCCACAGGGAGAGTGTGGAACGTGCAGGTAGGTTCAAAACCCATCTCTCAACCTTCACTGATCACTTACTAGTTTTAATTAACTGACCCATAAGACAATGCTGTTTTCTAAGTGAAAAAAAAAGCATATGCCCTACACTGAAACAGCTCAGTTTCAAGGTTCAAATATGCATAACCTCTGTCCATTGTGGGGAGCTGAGGTGCTAGCCACAGGGGACCTGGATTTATAGTTTGGGTGATAGTGACCTAGATTATGGTGACATCTGTTTAAATGCCAATGGTTCTCATTTGATATACTACTGTAGTCATTTCTAGCCCTTCCAAACTTGGGAGGATATGTAGCCAATGAATGCTAGCAGGACTCTACCAGTCTTTCACAGACCAGTTTGATACATCACATGCACAATGCTTGAGTCAAGGAACCAGGCTGACTCCCGATATAATTAATTTTCTTCCACAGTCCCAGTAAAATTTGTTGAGGATGTCCTCACACAATAATGTCAACCTTCTATTATTTCACCCCACTAATATAGCAATCTTGCTGCTTCAAGCATATGAGTCACCCCCCTTTCCATCCATATTCTTCCAATAAAATTAATTTGCCTCCTTCCAACCCAATACAACTAACACCTTTCCCATCCCTGTTCTGACAGGTAAATAATTTGCCCCAACCTCATATAGATTGTTTGTATGCTGTCCTATCTCTCTGCAAGGCTATGCAGGAGCTCCTGGCCACTCATGAGCAGATGTTGTCTAGGACACAGTGTGATGGGCCAGTGCACTTTTCAGAAAAGGAGGGATAGCAACCCCTGCAGAAGAGCACAGGAGCTGGTCTGCTTTTTCCTCCCTTCTCTGGAAAATGGAGCAGCCCAATCTGCTATCTCCTTCCTCACCCTTAAAAAATGTGTTGGCTCCTGCAGTCCCTGATTGACAGCCTCTCCTTGTTCAAAGCCTACAATGGGAGGTGCTCCACAGATGTTTCCTGCCTGGTGGAACTCCAGCACGCTGGTAGACAGAAAAAATGGTTAAGCCATTAAGCTAGGGTCAGTGAGACATAAACTTAAGCTTTTTTGTCCTCCTGCAGACCTTGGGCAATGCACTTTGTCTTACTCTGTGTTTTCCTGTCCCCCATCACAGATTTTGTTTCAAAATAGTACTGAGGAGCTGCAAACAGTTTCTTCCATGTGCTGTTCCCTCTTCAAAATATCCCCGTTCTGGAATATTTTTCCTTTCTGTTTAATGTTGTACTTGCCTCACTCCTTCTCTCACTCAGTACTGTTTATGGGACCAGGGCACACTTTCTACTCCTTGTGATTATGCTATACTGGTGCAGAAAACTTCACTCCACAGATAATAGCTGGCTGACAAATGGGGAAGATACTGCATAATGACATTTCAAAACCATCTTGCAGAGTCTGAATGGGAGCTGATTTTGGAGGCCTAGCATGAGGAGTTTACACAAACCTAGGATTTTTTTTTGGAGAATGAAAAATATTGATGGTGATTTCAATAAAGAATGTTATGGGAAAAATAGCAAAAAAAATGGATGGTTTTAATAATTTGGCCTTTTATACTGGGGAAAAAAGCAGTATAGCAGAGAGTCTTTGGCCAGGTACAGAAGTTATACTTATTGCACAGTAACCAAATAGATGGTCAGGGCCCATAGAGCTCTGTAAAAATAGCAGATCCCACTCTAGAATAACCCTGGATGGATGTGGCATCAAACTTCAGTGCTGTAAGTTAGAGCACCTTAACAAACATCTGTACCATATCCCATCGTGACTCACGTTATTTTGCATCCTTCTGGATCGTTGTGGACCTCATGGGGTGGAGGTGTAGCTTTGGCCTGTGCTTGACTTCTGCACCAGTGCCCTGATTCTGGGCTATCACTGACAAGAGTCAGTGAAGCCCCTGTTTCCTACCCTCCACCCCCTCCAGTTCCCCCTGGCCCACTGTGAGTCACTATCTGGTATTATCACTCAGTGTGCAGATTCCTTCTACCCCTTCTGGACATTTGTAAAGATTGCAGCTTTTGATTAAGTTCTGTACTGATTATGGATGCTTCATTCACTCAGGGGGCTGACCAAGATGTTTATCTTATACAGTGTTGTTTTGAAGCATTCGTATCCAGATCACAGTCTGTTCAGCTTGACCCATGCTTCTCTGTCAATGCTGTGCCCAATGGGGGACTCATTTGGTGTTGGTATAAAATGCTGTAGGACTAGATTTCAGACCAAATTACTCAGAACAATCATTTCATTTCCATTCACTCCACCACATATCTAAATTTGATGTAACACACAAGGCCACACTACTTGGCCTGCTGGGCTCTCCACAGGCTAAGAAACCTGCACAAGGGAATGGTTAGGGTTTGTCTTCTTATGTCACTTGGTCTAATACCCTGGAGTGCAAGAAATACATCTGTGTATGTGCAAGTTGTGCAGCCTGTTATAAGTCTCTGCACTGTTAAGTACAGTGTCAGGTTTTTTAGTGCAACAACTTATGGACCATGTAGGAGCACTGTAATCTGGTGGGGCTAGTGTAGTGTTGCTGTGCACGTTGAAACTGGAATCTCGTGTTATTTTGGCTACACGTCTTAAGGCAGCTACCCATACAGAGACTTTACCGCTGACCTTCTGAATGCGATGTTTATAGGTGAGAGAATGGTCTAATATAACACCCTGTTAAGTTGGGGTAAGCTCATAGGGAAGGACACAGTTGCCTACTCTGATATTTAGCATAGTCTTGGCTCGATGATTGTGCACGTGGAAGACTGATGATAATGAGTTATTGATGCTCCCCACTGAATTTGTGCCTCTCAGACATCTCCCACCAAACCCCTGTGCCACTGGCCTGGAACTAAGCTGAGGTGCCAGGCTTGGTCTCCCCTCCTGTTGTTGCCGGGTTATCAATCTGCATTACATTAAGTGGGACCATAAAACTGGGTAATTGGTAACAGAGCACCCCATCCCTCAAGGCCATGTTGCTTTCCTGAGAGAGGCCAGCATGTGTACCTGGATCCACCTGACACAAACCCTAACCCAAACAAACCCCAATATATACTGAAAGCTTATTTTGAGCCCCACAGCCAGGGTGTAACCAACAGGTGAATCTCTGCATCTTCACTGGCAATCCTTCAGGCGCTGTTTGGCAGAGCAACTACAAATCAGCACCGCTGCAGGTAAGGCGCAGTGGGAAATAGGAAATCTCCCTAGAAAACTACACCCTCCCCCCGCCCCCCGGTTCTCTGGGAGGAGGGAGGAGGCTCATGCCCCTGGGTCCTGATGCTTTGGGTTTCCCAGCTCTCCTGGTTCCCACAGGAGGTAGATGGAACCTAAGGGTCTGGATTTTCCCAGCTTGGAGGCAGAACTCAGGCATTTCATGGGATGGTCAGTTCTGGGTTGTGAGCAGCTGCATGGCTTCCAGCTCTGGGTGGAGGAAAGGGTCCAAACGGGAGGCTAACTACAGGTCCCTTGGTGTCTCCCTTGTCTGCAAGCTCTGCATCTGTGCGCAGGAGGCCTGGTCATGGAGTCCAAGATGTTGGATCCAGGATGGTCAGCAGGACACCTGCAGATCACCAGAGACGTGTGTGTACATGGCACTGGTGACACAAGGACCATAGTGCTTTTGTGTCTTCTGCTTCTTCCCGACCTAACCAGGGATGCTTAGAGTAAAGCTTGAAAGTTAGCGTGCTTCTTGAACACCTGTACTTACCCTTTTTATCCAAGTGATTGCTGTCTCCTGGAACTGCCTCTTGGAACCATTAGTAGCTGATCTAGTTTAGAGAAACCTGAATCTGTTTCAATATGTATAGTAAAATGACCTGATACAGTATATGCTGCGGTAGCTAAACTTCCTAGCCTTTCAAACCGCAAACTAAAACCTGGACACATCTGAGAGCTGCTGGATTCAAAATTATGGAGATGAGCATGGCCCAGAGTCAGTGGTCAGAACACAGCCAGATCAAAAAAGAACTTGCTTTTAAATGATTTCTTAGAATAAATAATAAACAAGGATTTAAGAAAATCTAATCCAGAAAGTAATAAATACAAAGAAAAACCTTGTTTGCATTTAGCTTGTACTTTGAGATCCTCACGTAAGCTGCCCGGGGAGCTGTGCACAGCTTGTGATTTGTGCTTTGGCCACTAAGGAATATACCCAAGGATTGTTGGAGGAGCAGTGCAAATTGCTCCATTGAGCTCCTCACTTCAGCTGAATCCAGTACTCCCAGGGCACAGCTGAGAATCTGGCCCAACTGTTTCATCTCTATAAATTCTCAGCTCTAGTAAGAGACTATGGTGTGTGCACCTTTCACTGTACGCTCTTTTCAGCAATATGTTGAGCACTGTATCTGAAACTAATACAGCATGAGGCTATTCAGCCCCTCACAGGATGTGATCATCCTCTTCTACTGCTAGACTTTGCTTTACACTTCACTTAAAATTGTTACAGATTATCATACAGGATCTGCAAAGGTAGATTGGTTTCCTCTTCTGAAAACAAGCGCTAAGACAAATTCAAGAGCATTGCTGGCCATTCTGACCTAGCTGCTTTGTTAGCAACAAGTTTCACTTTGAAGCAGAAGAGCACGTAGCCCAGAATGAAATGGTAGAGGCAATACACCTGCGTATCAATTAAGACTGTGTACATGAAAGCAACATGAAATCCTGAGGTCAGTTTGCAAAGGGAAATGAGCCCTATATTGTTATGGTTCCCTTCAGATGGTGATTGTAACACCTCAAGAGGGAATGGCGCTTGGTGGTTGTTTATCTGTATTCTGTGATGCTGTGTCCTGCAGGGCATATTAAAGCCCATGAAATAATGATGAAGCAGAGGGGTAATTAAAAGCCACAGTGACATTGATCTGCTGAAATTTCAGAGGGAGCTCAGGGCACACAGGGAGACTATCCATCTTACCTCACGCAGGGCCAGCTTGATTGGCCTACTGAGTATTGAAGATGGCTAGGATCCTCACCTGTGGCCAAGAGGGTTCCCAGTGCAGCAACCCTACTGGCTTAAGCTCTTTGCAAAACAGGAGGCTTGGGGAGAGGGTGGTCACAGCTGTTGCACTCTGCCCTTACTGAGCAGTAGAAAAATCATTTAACTATACACATCTCCTTTCTGCTTTGTTTCAATCGGTTGATGGTAAAATATATAATTTTTAAAAAGGTACAATTTCTCCTACTAAGAGCCATTAGGCTTTCCAGTGGAGTTACCTATGCTCTGACCTTATCACTGAATCAATCCACAAGTAATAGTCTTTGCTTAAATCCATTTTTTATGGATTTATTCCAGCACTGTTTTTCATCCTTTTTAGATGCATTATTTGGACTTCACGGCAGTTAAAAAAAAAAAATCAGTTAATTCCTAAGACTTTGGTATTTGGCTATCACCCCTTCCCTCTACTACAGCCTTTCTCTTCCCAACTTCAGCTCTTGGTGTTTGGGAATTTTCATTCAACCTGTAACCCACTGATTATCTACTTGGCTTCCAACTGCTTCAAAACTGCCTTCAGATCAGAAAAGTGTAAAGTATTGAGTGTGCTAAATTAACTGTGATGCCACTGCCTGTTCTGTTAACTGGCATCTACTGTACCTACTTATATAAGCACATATTTTTACATTCATTTTATGAATCCAAGCCTGGTTTTTTTTTGTTCTTTGCTTCCTCCCACCTCATTTTCTCCTAAGTCTGCTGCTAAAGTTCCCTTACCTCTCTCAGAGAGGAAGTAGGTTACAAACAACAAGAAGAACCCTATCAGATTAAAGCAAACATGTGGGCCTTACTGAGAAATGATGCATCGTACAATAGTATAAGCAAAACAACTTAACTTTGAAGGCTAAATGTCTAAATATACCCCAAGCCTTTTGTGAGCAGAAAGCAGCCGTCTCCTGCTTGTTGCCAGTTGTTAAATTCTCAATGCCCGAAATTACAAGAAGTCTAATGAGGGGCCAAGCCTGATGCAAACAGGGCAATAAAATCACTCCGAGTAGGCTGCCTCTTATACTTAGTTTGTAATTAAAATGAAGTTAGTGCCTAAGGTTAAGCTACTGTAAAGTTCTAGTCACTTGTTAAACAATTCACAGCACTGTAATGTTACTAAACTGGAAAATATAAAGTACAGGAAGGATCCTTAGGTTAACTGATCAGCAGCAGAAGGAAGGGAAGATCCAGAAATTCTCCTAAGGCAGCACTGTAGCAGGGCAGGTCCTGCCCATGGCATCTCCTATGTCACATGCCACTGTGGTGGTGGCTGCTTTTGTGTGTCCCCACAAAGGTACTGTGTCCCAGGGTATATCATAGATTCAGGGAAACTGTAAGGCTTTGCTCCTTGTTGTGTGGAGCTAATGAAGAATAATCACCTGTGAAAGAGAATGGAGGCCAGTTCCTTAGCTGGGATTGACAGTGCTTGTTGATGTAAATACACTGAAGATACAGCCCTGTGTACCCAGTAGTTAAAATAATTCTCACAATATCCTTCAACATTTCTGACTGATCAAAAGATTTCATAACAACCTAGATTTCTAATGTGGAGGGTGTCCCCATGAGCTAAAGCCCTTTTTCCACAAGCTAATCTGAAGAGTCCTGGACAGACTCATGGACTTGTTTGCAGATTCAAGCCCTATATGGCCACAGTACCCCCTGTAGTGGACAACTTACAGCTTTTCATGTCAGTGCTTTCCAGTTTACAGAGCATCCTCCACCAGGGCTGTTTATGTTTCATAACTCCCAATTAATGTATTACCTAAAATCCCTCTCCATCTGAATATGGGCTCAGAAAGGCAATATATCCCTGATCTGCAGACTGAAAGCAGAAGAATTTCCATAATCTCCCTGCAGCAGGGGCAAAAATCAGACATGGTGTCAAAACTGAAGGTGCTGACCTGTTAAAAATGTCCTGAATTATTATCAGTGCTAAACTGGCCTAGAGCAACCTGGAGGAAACTTTGAGTATGAAAAGGTCCAGGTGAGAACAGCATTCTCTACCATTCTGTTGCACTTTGAATATGTTTGTGAAGAGCACATATAGAGGTGGCTGTTAGAAAGAGTATGCTTTTTTCTTTTTCTGTCATTGAGAGTCTATAGGTTCACCGCGATCTCTGGTTTGAAGTGGATTCTCTCTGATATTCTACAGTATATGTACATGTGCACATGTGTACCATCACAGTGAGATCTCCTTTTGGTTCCTTGGAAAGTGGCACCTAAATATATAGCATCTGTTTTTCCCATTAACCCTCAACCTAAGTGCGTAGATCTAATTTATATGCCATATCCAGTACTGCTAATTCCAAATATTCAAAGACCACTATCAACCTGCACTTCCCTCAGATTATGACTCCAGGACCTGAGACATTAAAAACTCCAAAGATAGGAGCTGTTGGTTGTAGCCATGTTGGTCTAAGGACAAAGGCAGACAAGGTTCTTTGGGTGAATGTCATATCTTTTATTAAACCAAATAAATAGTTGGAAAAATTGTGCTTCGCAAACTTTCAGGTACAAACACCATTCTTCAGACATAGGGAGAATCTGTTGTGGATTTGTGTTCTCCTGGGAGGAATAGAAGCTAATATACAAAATGAAGATTTGTGAAAATACCAGCATGTGGCAGTGAGGATCAGAAACCATGGGAGACAATAAATGTGAGATGGGTAGGTGTTGGGAGAGGGGATAGTAAACCTTGTGATAGAATGTAGCTGGTAAAATGCCCGCACAGCAGAACTATTACCATTCCTGGATACCTTCACCTCCAGAAATGCAATATATCTGATCCAGTGCACTAAATGCCCTGCTGAAAAATACATAGGAGAAACGAAACAACAACTGCATATCAGAATGAATGGACACTGAAGACAATAATAGCCAATTACTTGTGGGTGCACACTTCTTACAAGATAATCACTCTCTTCGTTCTCTCAGTTCTAATCCTCAAAGGGAATTTACAAAACAGCTTTTTGTAGCTGAGCCTATAAGCTTCACTTCATAAATCTATTGGATACAAAAAATCATGCACTAAATATATGGCATATTATAATCTGCCTGCCATCAGATAAACCCAGGTAACCTCTTTACATTTTACCAGCTACATTCAGAGAGACAGACATCGATTTGTTGGGAAGGGATGGCATCCACCTCACTCCAATGGGAAAGAAGCTCTTCTTGGCCAGAATGACTGACCTGCTTGACAGGGCTTTAAACTAAGATTACCAGGGGACAGGTGGACAATCACTAGTGCAAGCCCTGGAAGTGACAACCACAGAATCAGCAGGTCAGGTAACACAAGGGAACTCACTCCTACCCCAGCCCAAGGATGGGACTCCAAGAAGACAGGGAAGCCCAGGGCTTCCAATGGCAGGCTTAGCTGACTTTGCACAAACGCCAGGAGCATGAGGAACAAACAGGAGGAACTGGCCCTTCTGCTAAGCAAAAATGAATACAATCTCATAGGGATAACAGAGACCTGGTGGGACTCCACCTATGACTAGACCACAGGTATTGATGGCTATACCTTGTACAGGAGGGATCATGTTGCAAGGAAGGGCAGGGGTGTAGCTCTCTATGTGAAGGAGCAGTACACTTCCCTATAAGCAGAGATAGGCATCCAAGGAGGGTGAGTCAAAACCCGCTGGTTTAGAACACAAGGAGAATGTGGTGAAAGGACTACTACTTAGGAGTCTATTACAGACCTCCTAATGAGGAGGAAGTGCTTGACCATGAATTTGCTAGAAAGCTGGCAGAGGTTGTACGCTCTTGGTGTACGGTCATCATGGGCGACTTCAACCACCCTGACATCTCATGGGAGGAGCATTCAGACAAGTTTGATCAGTTGCAAAGCTTGTTCACTTGCATTGATGAGCTCTATTTGATTTAAGAAGTCTACGGGATGATGAGACATAAGGCGCTGCTGGATCTGGTACTGGCCAAAGGGGATGATTTAGTCAGTGACCTGAGGATTGAAGGGAAGCTTGGTGACAGTGATCATGAGTTGATCACTTTCTCTATCCAACACAAAGCTGGCAAATCAGTCAGTAATGCAGAAATCCTCGACTTCAGAAAAGCTGACTTTCACAGGTTTGGTTGTTGAGGGCCTGAGAGACCATGAACTGACAGGGAGGGGAGTCCATGATGAATGGTCACTCCTTAAGGATGTAATCCTAAAAACACAAGGGAAGTCAATTTTAGCCTGTAGGGAAGGCAGTAAAAGGGCTGGGAGACCCCCTTGGTTCAATAGGGAACTCATGGTCCTTCTGAATTTGAAAAGAGAAGTTTATAAGGAACGGAAGTCGGGAACTACCACTAAGGAGGATTATGCAGCACTGACCCGCACCTGTAGGAAGTGGACCAGAAAAGCCAAGGCTGAAACCAAACTCATACTGGCTATGGGAATCAAGGGCAATATTCTTTTTTCTTCAGGTACATGGGAAGTCATAAAAAAACCAAGGTCAATATCAGACCCTTGCTGAACCAAATGGGGCAGCTGACAACCAACACCCAAGACAAAGCTAATCTCCTCAATGATTATTTTGCATCAGTTTTCCACCAACCTAAAGGGATCACCCTGCCTGACAGGACACAGGACTACCAGGGTAAGAGCGATCATGCCTATAATTGGTAAAGATCTTGTGAGGGAACAGTGTGAGAGGCTGAACATCCACAAGTCAGCTGGCCTGGATGGAATGCACCCAAGAGTGGTAAAAGAGTTGGCTGACATCATAGCAAGACCAATGGCAAGTATATCTGAGAACTCATGCACTCAATAGAGGTTCCTAAAGATTGGAAAAGGGACAGTGTGGTGCCTATCTTCAAGAAAGGAAGGAACTAAAGGATAGGCTGGCAATTCAGGCTGACCTGGACAGGCTTGCAAGGTGGGCAGATAAAAACCTGATGATGTTCAACACAGAGAAATGCAAGGTGATTCACCTCAGGAGAAATGACCCACATCATACTTATAGGCTCACTAGCACCACAACCGAAAGAGTCTTGGGGGTCATGATTGACCACATGATGAACACGAACTACCAATGCAATGCTTCAGCCAGCAAAGCGAATAAAACTCTGGCTTGCATCTACTGATGCATCTTAAGCAAGACCCAAGAAGTCATCTTCCCACTTTACTCAGCATTGATGAGGTCACAGCTGAAGTATTGCATCCAATTCTGGGCTCCACACTTTAGAAAGGATGTGGAGTAGCTAGAGAGAGTCCAGAGGACAGCCACACACATGATTAAAGGTCAAGAGAACAGGCCTTTTGAGGAGAGGGTGAGAGGCATGGGAATCTTCAGCCTGGAGAAGTGAAGGCTCAGGGGGGACTTGGTGGCTGCCTATATGTATGTAAGAGTTGTACATCAGGAACTGAGAGAACGTCTGTTCACCAGAGCACCCCAAGGGAAGACAAAGTCAAATGGCCACAAACTGCTGGAAAACCATTTTGGACTGGACATAAGGAAACACTTTTTTACTGTCTGAGTCTCTAGAGTCTGGAATAGACTCCTCCTGGAAGTTGTACAAGCACCTACTCTGGATACCTTTAAGAAATGCTTGGATGCTTATCTTCCTGGGATGATCTGACCCCACCTGATTTCTTGCCCCTTGGGCAGGGAGCCAGGCCTGAAGAGAGATGTTTGTACCCAAAATCGTGCAAAGAACAATTTGTCCAACAATTTAGTTGGTCTAATAAAAGGTATCACATTTACCCAAAGAACCTTATCTGCCAAAGACAGGAGGACTATGGATGAATCCAGGACACTCGACAGCTCTGTATGTCTTGTGACAGAAGATAAATATTCTCAGTCCAATTCTGCATCTTGCACTCAGCTTCAATGTCTAAGTTTCATGGCTGTTCGGGATATAGTGCTATTACTAAGTGGTGCTCTGAGAGAAGAAAATCAGTGGGTGATTAATGTTTAGGGGTCAGTATTTGGGGGGTTTTTAGGTCATTTGCTGTGTCAAATATTTACATGCACCCAGCCACAGTGTACCATATGCACTTCATTTATTTCAACATAAAAAGTATAATATCTTCTTTCTAACAATCCAACTATCCCATTTTCTGGCATCTGTACAGTATATAAGGTATTTGCCCGACTGCCAAGCAGGGTTGAGGGGAGACAGTTTAATTTCTGCTGTAATGCCTGTGATCAGTCCTAATTCAAGTGACGGTTACAATATAAGTCACATTCAATTTTCTCTGTGCAATATTCTCTGCACAGTTTCCAATGGACTAAGAAAGAGATTTCCAAAGTTAGCAACAAACATGCAGCTCTTGATGAGGAGCTGTGTAGTCAGTTAAGTTGATGCGTCTTCCTGGAGAGTCACTTATAAAATGAACATAAGGTTGGGTAGTATTTCTTTTGAAAAGTTCCAGGGATAGAAATTTCACAATGTCTCTAGGTAGCCTTTTCAATGCTTGACCCGCCTCATAGTCAGAAAGATCCTTCCAATCTCCAACCTAAATTTCCTCTGCAGCTTAGCTTTCCTAGTCCTGTCTCCTACAGCCACAGCAAAAAACCCATCTCCATCCTCTCTAACACTAGGTCTGTCAAAGAGGGTGAGTGGGGCACAGGTGATGTAGTATCAGTATCACAAGTATCACTATACTGTCCTTTGGATCAAAGGTGGTGTAAAGCAGTATGTCAGCATTACCCTTTGAACAGTGCAGTGCTCTCATGTGCATTCCCCCAAGGGTCCCAGAAACATCCTAGCTGAGTCAGCACAAATACCTCAGGCAACAGCCTCTAAGGAAAATTCTGCAATACATCCATTTCATGTTGGCCCTAGTTGTAAATGCTATGTCAGAGCCCTAAACATTTTAAAAAATATTTTCTAGCACAATGAGCAGTTAACCACAGCAGAATTCATATAATCACCTAAAAAGGTTACAGAATATTTTTAAGGCTTAAATGTATTTTGTTCACCCTCTGATTGTCATTATTTGGAAAGGCGTACCTGGCAAGTGGTAAAAAAAGCAATGTCATGCTGCAGTCAAAAAACAACATGGCAATGATCGTTTTAGTGTACTAACACCAGGAATGAGTGGTTCTGCTCTCAGGTCTCCTGCAGACTAATGATGCAGTGTTGGGGAAGACACGAAACCACCCTATAACATGGTTTCCCCACATGTAAAATATTGGTAGGGATTATGTCTGTAAAATAGTTTGGGAGCCTTGGAAATGAATACTTTATTATTGATATTATTTACTTCTGACAGTGTCTCAGTGTCCTGATATCAGAGTCACATTATGGTAGGAACTGAAATACCCAATCTAAGTGACAGCTCTTCACATCAAAGGGCTTACAGTCTTACAATGGAGACAGAAAGAATGAAAGAGAACACTGTCCCAATGTTACGTATGGGAACTGAGGCAAAAGTAATGACCTCTTGCAATCACACAAGACATTTGTGAAGTTAGGATCCGAGTGGAGACATACTTATCCTACTCTGGTCTTCTAACCAAAGAAGCATCCTTCCTTTTTTATTATTATGGAAAAAATCATCTCCTTGATGCATCATCATTCACTAACAGACCTCCTGATACCTTATGCTTTTGCTAATGAAGGGGTATTTACAAGACAGTTGCATTTACCAGATGGACAAGGATAAGATCAGTAAGAAATGATATAATGGGTGTGTGTGTGTGCATAATTTTTAAAAATTCCATACTACACCCTATCTTAACGTTTTCTCCAATATTTATCCCACCACAATTTTGCACACGCTGTCATAGCCATCATCTTGGTCAAGGACTGGAAAGGAACCATTTCTTCTTCTTTGTCCAGAGAAGTCTTCTCTCATATAGCTGAGCCAGAACCTGCAATTGTGGGAATGAGGGATCAATCATATTGGTTAAGACTCCCAAGACTATAATGATGGGTAACAACAGTAGCGTGCGTGTGGACCTAAAATAATGTAAATGATACGATACAGGAATTAAAGTTATCATTCTACTCAAAACTCCCAGCTCATGTAAAGGAGAGACACACACACACACACAGAAAAGCAACCCAGATGGGAACTGAAATGTGGGTATATTAGATGGAAGTATTTAGTTCTATAATTCAGATGATAGTCTAGCCCAAGGAAAGAAATTGTCCTTTCCAGCTGTTATATGAGGCATTCAAATAATGGACAAATAAATAAATTGAAAAGATTTTTATCACATCCTTTTAAACAAATTAGGCTTATTACATTTGTGTTATTTATGAGGCATCAGTTTTATTACTTAAACAGTCATACAAAAAAAGCATTTCCTGTAAAACTGAAACCATTATTATGTTAAACTCCCACATGGTTTGTTTTAAAAATATCTTTAAATACTATAAAGAACAATCATTCTGTAGGTTTATATGGTATGAGTGGGAAGTAGAAACCATCAATGAATCATATTATTCCTACAACTGTAGCAACAACATGAGCAACTAGTCTAATAACAAAAAGTTTAGACTGTATATCTGCTAAAACAGACACTCTAGTGCAATCTGCATAACATGGAAGTGGTGGTAAGTGTAATATGCTTTTTAAAATTTTCATTCATTATGGATAGCCATGCAAAATATGCCCTCATTTTGGCTAATTACTCCACCACTCACCAGCTACTCAGTTACATCTATGGCATCATTTCACTGGCAGATAAGGTCTCTAGCTCAAGGAGCTTACAATCAGAGAGAAAATCATAAAAGCATTGCCAAGTATAGAGGTGGCTGCTGTTATTAATTCACTACAATGTGGTTACATTTAACAGACTGGGAAAACTGGTTATGGAAAGCATTATTGCCTATGCTTACTAATGCATGATTTTCCTATAAATATTACTTATAAATTATTTTTATCTTTCATGTGATTAGGTAGAGAGAGTCAGAGTCAGGACTTGAGGCCAGCAGTGGGAAGCATGTCAAAATACAACAAACATTGATAATAATGAGGCAAACAATGTTTGTCTTTTCAATCCTTGCTCAGCTTTGCCTTTATCAAAATATCCTGAGATATTCAGTCTTCTGTTCTGAATTCTGCACTCTAGAGAAAGAATTTCCAAAATTGCATCTATGCTTGAAAAAAATAAGTACAGTTGTGTGTCTGTAAGAGTTGTGATGATGAAATAATGTGTGGTACACTTTGAACGGACATGCTGACAGTATAGTTTTATAAATATATGCCAAGTCACACTCATATATGGGAAAACTCCATGCTCTTTTCTCTTGGCTTCAGTCAGGCATCAGGGGTACTACAGGATCTACTTTTGTTCCACCAATGATAGAACAAGTTAGAGTACTTCTGATCCATTGTATTTGAAATGGATTTAACAATGCTTTATTATATATATTATTCCACACAGGATATTTCTGGGTTTTTTAAAGGCCTTCGAAGGGAGGTAGTCAAAAAAGGATGAGGAGGAAAATTATTTAAGTATGTTTAAAATTATATTATCAGGTATCATCTGCTTGTTAATGAAACTTCAAAGTTATTTCCAGGGCAAAATTTTGCAAATTGCTCTAGAGAAAGAGTCCAATGGTTGATCTAAAGACCTCATTCCTTCATTAATGAGTGCTTAACCCCAGTGTATTTGAACTTGGATGACATGACCAGTAGTCAATTTTCACTAACGGTTCTTCTTCTTTTTTTTTTTTTGATCCTGAAAATCTGTAGCCGTGTCATCAGCTCCTTCTTAATTATACCGTATTCTTTACATCTGTCCTGCTAAATAACTCTAATTGAAATAGCACCGGCGTGAATTTTTGTAATGTTCCCCCCAAGACATCCCGAAAGTGACTCACACGAGAAAACAGACTGAAGTCACAGCTGGAAGCACGTCAAGGATCATTTCCATTTTTACATGATTAATTTGAATTTAATATCTTAAATCAAAACCTGATTAATTTAAATAAAATTTTGATGGTGCCCTGCTTCTAATATACATTGCAGTAATTAGATTCAGCTTAATGTGATTTTTTTTTTACATAATTAAAAAAAAGAGTAAGTGAAGTGTAACAATGCAGTGTTGGTACAAATCTGTCTAAATATATATGTATGGGATTATTGTTGAAGACATTACTCAGATACATAAAAGATCACAGCTGGTTGCATATGATAAAGTCCAGAGTATTGTATACAATGGAAAAGTATTTTATACAGTAACAGACAAACTTCTGCTGCAACGCTGTTAACTGTTTTTTAGAAAACTTTTGGACAAAAATGAGAACTCCAAAAACAACTTCTGGTAAAGGAATGGACCAAGTCTGCAACTCCTATGGGTTAAATCAGTAAACCTGGTGCGCTTTTTTAAACTAGATTTTTTTAAATTACTTTAAAAGTCTATAAATAGCATATCTGAACAAGCTTTAGAACTGCAGTACAACAGTAACAACAGCTGATTGGCTGCTAGGGTATCATGACACCTACAAAAACGTCTTTATACAATTTATATAATTTTCATAAAAAAACAGTTGTTACACTTACGGGTGCTCTCTCCTCCTTGTGATATCAAGTGTTCTCATGCATCATACATAATCAATTCAATAGGAACCGCATCTAGTAGGTGAGCAGCTCTAGTTCCTTAGTAGGAGCACACTGTAACCTCTTTTTTATTCATAATTTGAACCATTGCATTCCCTAGTTTTAATCGGGGATGCTGCCAAAAATAGTTCACGCCTTACTTGAATAAAATCCTTTTTTCACCATTACATTTTGCACTTGTAGCATTCACGTTCGTGTTTAAACAGTTTCTAGCATGTGCTCAGCAATAGGAGTTGCAGATGCGTGTTCTGAGTAATGGTTCTGTTCCCTGGTAGAGATGGAGCTTCAGTGAAAGCTTCTAGCAGAAAGATTGAGGCAGTTTAGAAACTTAATAAACCCAGATTGGAGGCAACCAGTTTTTTAAGTGAAAAAATGTAATCGACCCTCCCATCCCCCCATTTCTTTGATTTAGATTAAATCTTTTTGGGAAAGACTAAAACCATCCTATATACTACGCAATGTTTAAGATCAAAGGTTTACTTTTTAATATGATGAAGATGCAGCTATTCACACCTCTGCTCAAATTCACTATTCTAACATGATTGTCTAATTTCTAGGTCTCTATTTATTGAAGTGCTTTTGTTTAAGCACATGAGTAGTTTCATTGACTTTGGTCGACATTAGTGAGATTGCTCACTGGTTTATAAGTTAGGTGTGTACTTTAGTAACCTGCTGAATCACAGCTTTAAACAGCTAAGGGCAATGCATATTGCAAATTTCCTTCTTGTCCTTGTTGATAACTGCTCACACCTAGGTATGTGTGGATTAACATGCAAATGCTAGTAAAATCCATTCATGCAAGTTTTGCTTTGTGGCTTCAGTCTCTTCTTCTTTAATGGCTCTCTAGATGTTATAAAGAAATATTTTGTTGGTAATTTAAGGAAAAATGATCTTCCCTCTCCCTCCCCATAGTGACACCTTGCGCTAGATGTACTCTTTCCTGCCATGGCAGGGGGTCAGATTAGGTGCTTTATTTCAGCTAAGGAGTAGCCTTGCATTCAGACACTAAGCAGTTCTTAACTGATAGAAATTATCAAAATTTTCCATTTCTCTGTGTTTAACACTTGATGTGCTTGGATTATTATTGAACCTCAAGCCAGGTGACTCAGGATCAGGCCCTTACAAAGCATCTGTTACATATGACATCTTTACACGTGCTCTGGGGTGAGGCAAAGCACTTTAATTAGAGCGACTCTCCAGAGCCACTCTAATTAAAGCATCTGCAGTGTGTCATGTATTCAGTATTCCTGTACTTTGAAATGGTGGCAGGGGTGCTTTAAGTACAGCTTGTTTGACGAGCTTTAGTTAAAGTGCCCCCACCACCATTTTGAAGCATGGGGATAATGAATACATATGACGTGGAGGCTGCTGGAGCATTCTAATTAGCATGAGTATGTTATAAAGCATGCCCAAGTATAACATGAGTATGCTAATTAGCACAAGTATAATTAATTGAGTATGCTCCAATGCATGAGCAGGTGTCAGGCACATGTATAGATGCCCAATGATACTGAGACCATGTGTCTTAACATTTAGAATGCAGAAATTTGCCAACACAATACCATTGGCATACGAAAAACGGTAATAGCTGTTGTTTAGCTATGTCATAACTGGTAATGAATTATTACAAATTAAGTGTTTCTCTTTTGACTCTCCTCCAGTTCCTCAGTGCTTTAACCGAAGGATCATGTCAAAAAAAGCCAGAGTTGAATATAGATTCCAAAGAAGTTGATTATTATTCATCACCCACAAATAATAATTAGTATTATTATATCACTAATTACTATAATATATCTATATATATATCAGCTATCCCTCGATACATGGATGATGTCTGCCAGGGGGGCAGACTGGTGAGTCTTATGGTGGCTGCAGAGTCCAATCCGTGCTCTGCATGTTTTTCCACAGATATGACATGTGGTGTCTTGTTGGGCCATGAGTGTAGGCCAGGATTTTGTGCACTCTCCGTCCTCCTCTGCCACTTCTCAGCTTCCTGAGCAAAACAGTTTTCTTTGAAGTGGGCTGTAGCTTGATGAATGATGTAGCACCATTGAGACCTGCTCCCAGCCAGCACTTCCCAGTTTGTCAGGTTGATGGCACCCTTCTTAAGGTATACTTTCAGGGTGTCCTAGTAGGCCCTCTGCGGGTCCTATTACTATGGGTGAGTTGAGAGAAGAGGACTTGCTTTGGGAGACGAGTGTCAGCCAGCCGCACACAGTATCCAGCCCAGCAGAGTTGATGTTTCATGATCTTTGCCTGAATGCTGGTTATGTTAACTGCAGAGAGGATGCTGGCATTGATGTGGTGATCTTCCCATTTAATTCAAAGGATCTTACTGAGACAATGCTGATGGAACCATGCAAGGTGCTTAAGATGGCTTCAATATGTCACCAACGTCTCACACCCGTGGAGGAGTGGAGATAACCACTGCATTGTAAACCAGGATCTTAGTTTCTATCTGCAGATCTCAGTCAGCAAAGACACAGCAAAGCAGCTTTCCAAAGGATATGCTGGCACAGCGAATCCTAAGTTTGATCTCTACATCAAGACTGATTGACTGGGAGAGGTGGCTGCCAAGTTATGGGAAATAAGAATTAAAAAAATACAGTTTTTATCTGACAGTCAAAACTTTCAATGACAATCAACTAGTTAATTCCTTACCACCTTCCCTAAATTTAGGCTTCCCTCTATGCACAGTAAAAAAACAGTCTAAAAATAGCGTCACAGTATCTATCTGGGGGAAGGTGCTTTACTGCTTACATTCTTATTCCAAAGTTATAGTCAAAACAAAATTAATCAAGAAGGGTTATCTATAATGAATCACCATTCATTTCAGAAAACATATCTTTGCCAGCTGCAGAAGGAAAGTACTTTCAAGCAGTTACATTAGACTATAGACTCCAAGGAGAAGATTACAGATCTTCCATATTCAGCAACATGAATCAAAACTCTTAGGAACTAGTCTAACTTTCTTTTTTTTTATTACAAGGCAGCAGGGATTGCTTTTTGTATAGGCTATGATTTAGATGGCTAATTGAAAGTAAGCAGTGGTGAGCTGCTTCCTTGGTAAAATATTACCAAGACAATCTTATCTGAGTTTACAGTTATTTCCAATTTGTAAATGCTGTATTCATTTCTACCAGATAAAACACCTTTAAAAATCCTAGACCTGGGCATGGCTAGATCGCTGTTGCAACCACTCCACACTGCTCCCTTCCCCCTTCTCTTTCCATATAAATTTTGCCTCACTGTTGAATAGTTTTGCTCTGAAAAAATCTCAGTCTTATGGTAAATAAATGTAATGCTTTCCTGAATCCCAATAACTTTCAGCTGATGTCATTGTTACAAAGTATGTACCCTGCAGAGAATCTCCCTCAATCTGAATCTACCTCTTTTAAAACATCACCTTTTGCAAATTCATCTCTTGCCTATAATATGAAAAAAATCCCAGGCTTTGTTTCTCTATTATAATAGATGTAAATTAATGTTTTGCCATTGTTTGTTGCTGTAATCATAGTGGCAAGTATATATTCCTAACAGCTATCTTATTTTCAATTTGCAAAGCATACTGTGCTTAATCCCATGAGGCAGCCTGTGGTTCTAGATATGAATTTAAAAAGGTAATTAGACCAGTGTAAGGGGCTCTCCCTGAGATGGAAAGAGCAGGCTCCTGCCAAGTCCAGAGGGGTCTTTTAGAGGTCCCAGGCTGGTCACAGTTCTTGTCCTAGTTTATTACTCGTTTCCATTGTGTGAAATAGCTTATTTGTTCATGAAAATTTAAATCATGTTGGTACTAGAAGGATTTTTTTTTTAAATCTAGAAAGGTCACAGTGTTGTTTTTTTGGTGGCTGACACAAAGCTTTTTTTCTCCCAATGATCTTTGCATTTTACAGTCAAATAGTAATAGTAAAATAGTAAAAGTAGTAGTAGTAGTAAAATAGTAAAAGAGACATATTGATAAATGCTTTCAGGCATCTCTAGTGGGTGGCAGTAATTTTAAATATCATACAATCATCATTAAATCATCTATATAAATGACAAAGTACTTTGGCAACACTTTTATATGGCAAGAAACACAGGCTGCAGTTGTGTTACATGTTATGCTATAGCTATTTCCTTTATAATTCTTGTACAGGCTTTCTTTACAGTGAAGATCATGTACCCAACTTACAGAAAGTGAAATGATTAAAGATTATTTATTTTGTTTGGCCAAGGTTTATCTTGTCTGGCATGAAAAATAAAAAGCAGCAACGGTCATTTTCATTGATATTTGTATGGGGTTCAAAGAAATTTGTGGCAGCCCTTGACTGAAGTTGGTTTTAATTACAGACAGACTTAAACCCAAACTATGCTCTCACTGTTTCAAAGCTGGATCCAGACCTGAATTTTCAGGCATCGGCTCGTTTCTAGTTTTTATCATGTGACTTTTACTTTGAGTTGACTACTGGTTTCAAATGAGACCATAAATCTCTCCTCAGAGTCTGTGAAAAGGAGGTAGCAAGGTCGGATCATTCAGCAAAGCTTTTCTGCACAAAAAAAAAAAAATGACATCTTTAGGGTATGAACAGATGAAACAATTCTGCCAACAGAAAAAAGGGGGACTTACTGTATTTCAAGCTTATACCATATAACTATTGTGTGTCTGCTCTATTCCACATGAAGTGGAAGCTAAACTGTAGTAATTAAGCAGCCATTTCTTGCCAGTGTAAGCTGCCTTGGTTTAGCTTCACTTACTGTGCAATAGAAATGGACAAACAAAACACTTACAAAGGATCAGCTGACCCGCTCTTCCAAATGATACTGCTTTTTAAACTGGTTTAATTTGTTCACTGCCTCAGGCTCAGTACTCGGTTTATAGCAAAAACTGACACCTCAATGAGCTACCCTGTTCATATTTATCCAGCTGTTTGATAATATTCCAGGCTCCGTTTTTACCTCTGGTGACTGCAGCAGACAGTATGATCAAGAGAACACATTTCCCCTAAAATTTCTCACCTCTCAACTGCTTGTTACCCCACCCCAGGTGACCTTTTCAAAATGGAAAGGCAAGATACATGTCCATCTCTCTTCCCCCCGCCCCCACTGGCACAGCTGGAGCAGAGCTGGGTGGAGGCCGCGGGGGCTGGGGGTGGGTGCAGGCTGCCTACTGTGGGCTCAGGCTTCTACGTCCTGCAGTCCTCTCCCCCCAGAGCCCTACACAAGCCATATCACCATGGTGAGGCACCCCCTGCCTGCTCGGCAGCAGCAAGGGGCACAACTCTGCACCACTGCCACTGCTCCTCGCTGATGCTAGGCGGGCAAGCAGTGCCTCACCATGGAGACATGGCTGGTGCGGGCCTCCCAAAGGGAGGGCAGCAGGGTGGGGAGCCCTGGGCCTGCAGCAGGAAGGCTGTGTCTGCCCCTTATCCATGCATGTTCCCCCGCCAATGCCCCATTGCCAGAAGTGTGTGCAGTGGCAGGAAGCCACCATTCCCGCACAACCCTGGATGAGCTACCTGTGGCTCAGTGCTGCTCCCCGTCCTGGCTCCAGGGCCCATGCACTGCCCTGGCTGGGCAGTGTCCCCAGACTCAGCCCCAGGCCCAGCTCCTGGCCCACTCCCTCCTTCAGTGTGGGGCTCTTTATCTGCCCTCCCTTCCTCCCTCCTATGCCTCCCCCGCCATAGACTTACCTGCAGAGAGCTGCGCTCCACTGCTTCCTGGCTGTATTTCCAGATATATGCATGCATGGGCATGCATGGGGCACCCCCTGCATCCTGCTCCCCTCAACTCCAAGCAGCCTGGATCTCTGCCAGCCTGCAAGAGGACACCTGCCATTTCCCACATTTTTCATGGTGAACAGAAAGCAGTGAACCCTGAAGGATACTGTGAATCTGGGGCAAATGCTGTCCTAGAGTCACACAGCCCAGGACCGTACTTGATGTTCTCAGTGCAAAACTGTCCCACCCAATTAGGATGGGTGGTTACCCTACCCCCCCCAACCACTTGCATAGAAAAAGGATGGGGGGGGCTCAGTAAACCTCCCTGAGAGGTTTCAAAATGAGTCCCTTAAGTCTCAGTGTCCCTCTGTTTTTCTTTTAAATGACTGCACTGCAGCAGACCACTTGCCTTGATGGAAATGTGGATGTTACAAATGTATAGAGAAATCTTGGTCTCACCCTGGTTTCTTGGGCTAGTACAAAGAGGAACTATGTATAAATATATCATTCAGGCTTTCTAGTCTGTTTGCATGGCCAGTTGGCTTAGTATGCTGCTACTGTGCATTGGGCTGTCCTAAGTGACTTCTTCAACTGAAGTCAGTGAGCATAGTGGGTACTTAAGGCTGCTATTAACAATCTTCATGAATCCAGCTCTTTTTCCCAAAACATAGGCCTGCTGTGCTCACACAATACTGGCAGTACTGCCCAGCTCCTTCCCTTCCTCTCTGTCCACTTCCCCTGTTTTTGTAAAGCTGAAACTGGAGATCTTGGGGTTGAACCAGTATCCCTACGCACGAAAGAGGAAACATCATATATAGCTGCTTCTTTTCTCCAAACCTTCTCCCCTACCATGTGGCATGAATGCTGCAAACTTCTTTTCCATTATCCTGTTGGATAGAAAGTCTTTAATCTTTACACCACTTTTGGTGTCAGGAGAAAAACACTGTGTTACAATGTTTGTTTTCACACAGAACTGTCCTAGGTACAGGGCTGGAATCTCTGTTTTAGGATTGCTTCCTGTAAATACCTCACAAGAAAGCTGATTCAGAGAACTATATTAACTCAGGTCAAGCATTTGTTTTAACTGAATGAACTTTCTTATGGACTCATGGTGTATCATGGCTTTGGGGGCAACAGTGTCCTCTCACTTTCACTATTTTATATCATGTAAGTTCAGTCATTTAAAGTAGATATCCTGATTTACAAAACTGTAAATAAGAATAGAGGCAGATGCCATGTCTAACAAATATTGGTGACAAACAGTAACCAAACTGGAAGCTAGAGATGACTTTAACACAAACAAAAATATCAAACTTGGACATAGTTCTGATCCAGGAACTAATTTTATGGCTACCTCCTAGTACTTTGATGGAATTAAACAATCTTAGAATTCAACTATAAGGAATTTGGATCATAATATAATCTTAAATTTTGTCATTTAGGCCCACTGGTAATATCCATCAGCCAAATAAAAAGTTCATCCTTTATAGGTGAGGAGCTGCCCACCTATTCCTAACCCCAAATTAATAAAGGAAAGAAAACCCCCAGCCTGAAATGCCTCTTGAAATATGCCAAAGCTGAGCTCTGATGAACTCGTGAGCTGAGAAAAGCCAAGAGACAGTCAAAATATTTTGGTGAGTCTAAATTGAAACATAGTTCTAATAAGTGGCCTAAAGCCATTGAGTCTTTCAAAGATTTGAACCATCTGTTTGAATTACACTGGGAAATGAATAATCCATCAAGGCCCAGAACAGATCTGCCCTACCCATAAGAGTCCTCAAGGAGGACAGAGGGTTCTCAGAAGATCCTTTTGGTCTACTGCCATAACTGATCTCCTTTATACGTCAGGTTTCCATATGCACTTTTCAGAAGTCACCAGGCTCCTTTTCAAACCACTCCCAAGGATGTATTTGACACTAGCTATAACTTCCACCCATTCTTCAAAAGTAGTCATCGTAGCAAAACAATAATATAAAATATTCTTTAAACTCTGTCCATGGCTGGAAGATCTTTTTCCAGTGAGCTAGAGTTGGGGATCTTAATATGTATCACTTTTTTAACACACACATCCTCTGGAATTTTTTCACATGCTTCTTGAGATATATAGACATTGACTTGGTGAGGCAGGATATTGGCTACAGTATTTTCAACCAGATGGCCTGATCTTTAAAACATAGAGGTAAAAAGCTAGCTATGGGCACTATAATAATATATTGTCAAAAACAATGCACCTTTTTTCCCCAACATGCTTTAATGAGGCTGGCTAGAGAGCCAGAGCTTCAGAAGTTAGGAAATCCCCCAAACAATGTAATCAATCCTTCCATGCCTGTGGTGAGCAATAAAAGTTTATATGAAACCTACAGCACTTCACACTGAATGGCTGAAAAATAGCACACATTTATCAGAATGCCTGAAAACACACCCCATTCCGGTAGAGCAAAGCAATCAATGAAACCATTCTTCACCTAAAAGATTTCCATTCTGTTTTGCTAACACACTATATTCAGTATTGATGTGTCTCTGCGTACAGCAAAGAGCAGACACTGCAGTACTGGGACAGCTCATTCATATGACAGTGATATCGCAATCACCCTGCACTGCTCTTCCTTCACCGTGCGACTGGAGTTCCTTTATTAAAGCAGCACCCAACAGTGCTAGCAAAGTGAAAGAGCTTGTCTGTGTTTCCCTTAGAAGACTTCATTTTTAAGGGGCTTTTTAATCTGGCTGTTTCATCTAAAGGATGGACCTAACTTGAAGTTGATATTAGTACCTGGTTCCATGTCTGAACTTCCCCAGAGTGCAGTGTGTTTGGCTCTAGGATTTTGGTCTGACACACTAGAAGTTCACATAAGGATTCACAGAGTTCCTGTTTGATCAGTGGTGTTTGGAGTTTTGTTTCAGATCTGTATTTGTCTTGGGATTTGTGGTGGTTGAACTTCAAAAAGGCAAGTATATAGGATTCGCTTGGATAAATAAATGAAGTAAATGAGTCTGGGAAACTGGGGTAAAAATCTCATGATTAGTCTTCCACTTTTGGCCAGAAGTACCACAAAGAGCCTTTCTTTATGGCATTTTGGTTACTCCTGTTTGGTAAATAGAAGTAAAAAGGAAGGTGAAAGTAGAAAATCATTGTTCAAAGGGTTAAATAAACCCTTGAAACTCTTAAAAAAATAAAAATAAAGATCTGTTCGGGATTGGCTTTAAAAAACAGGGTTTTTTGTTTCTGTTTTCTTCTTACAAAAATCCATGGACACTTTTGAACTTCACAGTTGTCACTGTCCTGTACACAACTCCCACTCAACACACCACAGCAACAGTGCAGATGGAATTGTGATCATCTTGCTCCAAAACTGCAGTCTTGTAACTAAAGCAGAAAAGCCATTAGGGGTGCATTAGGGTCTATACCAGATACTTGAGCAATTCTGAGTATAGTGGTTTATCTTAGTTAGTTAAAAGATCATATTTACCCTGCACTTCCACACTCATCTTTGGGAAGATACTTTGCAGGCAAACCTCTCATTGTTTTTTTAGTACAAAATTGATTTAAATACTAGAGTTGTTTATTATCAAAGCAAAGAGCAGCCTAGAACTAAACAGCTTTGGAGGCTTTTTTGTTTTGTACTCTTCTAATTAAAAATAAATTGGGTAAACTTTCAAAAAGGGCATTTTAAAGCCTATTAATTGATAATACAGAAAAAAGGGACTTAATGCACTGGTTTCCCAGGAAGGTAGAAAGTCAGTGAGGGAGGGGGTGCCACCATGTAAGACTACAGCCTCCACATGCTACTTGGGAATGTGGGTTTTCAGCTAACAGTAAGGGCCTTGTTACATGGTAATTTTGGGTGGTGTCTGGAGCTCTTAACCCTTTTGATTGCCTGCACATTAACACCTTTTAAATGGTTTAAAGCATTTGTTATCGGTTTAAAGTTACACCACTCCAGGGCAGGATTATCTCAATTCCACCTAATTTTGCTCCTGTTCCATTAAGATGTAGCCACTATCTACAGCTATTCCACCCAAGTTGAAGTCCTCCAGCATCCCAGGATGCAATGGCCCTTTTTGAGTTGGGGTGAGTGGGGATGCTGGGGTGGAGCAGGTGCCAGGCACAGCACCTTGCCCTCCCGGGCACATTGGGCAGAGTAAGCACTGCAGCTCCGAAATGCCCGGTGGGCACAGTGCCTCCCACCTCTGCTTGGACCAGGTTGCTCTGCCTAGCGGGAGCAGAGCTGGTCCAAGCAATAGCAGTAGGCACTGCCCCCTGCCGCAGGTCAGACTGGCTCAGGTTGTCCAGCAGGAACAGAGCTGGTCCTGCCCCTAGCTCCTAATCCTGCCTCTGTTCACCAGGCCTCTAGTGGCAAATCACAGCTGTGCAGGTGAAGGGCAGTCTGAGATGGTTTTTCACATAAGGTGTGACTGCTCCACTAAGCCAATCAACACTAAAATGATTAACATTTGTGCAGCTTTCCACATAAGGTGTAACAAGGCCCTAACAGTTGGAGGTGCTGATCAGGAAAATGGGCAATAATCATGGGATCAGCTGCAGAGGTGAAGGAAAATACTGACATGGTGATTTGTCAAGTCTCTGAAGCAGCTTCTGTAACAGGGATCCTGTTACACAGATCCTGCAAATTATCTGTGTACAGTGTTCAAGCACTCACAATCTGTGATCTATTTATTATTACATGTGAGGTAGAACAAAACTGCTACCCCACTTTTGCATATAGGAAACTACGTCACAAAGGCCAGATTCTCAAAGGTGCTTTAATTCCCAATGGAATCAAGGGGAACTGGTATCTTAAAAACATTTGTAGTTCTGAACCAAAGAGACAAAATGACTTGGCCAGGGGTCACACAAGATGTTTGTGGCAAACAAGGAATAGAACATAAGTCTTCCAGAGCCCAGGATAATTCTCTAACCATTGAATCATCTCTTTAAAACTATCTTCTGGACTAGGGTCTTGGTTCAAGGAAGTTTTGGTTGTAACTAAAATTCTAAAAAAAACCCTGGAATTGCTGTTATTCCTAAAGATAGAAAATGAACCATAAAAATGGTGTAATGATAACCAAGACTCAAGACATTACTGGTTACTCAATCTATAATGGCAAGAATGATGATAAGACATATGGATGAGCTAAAAGTGCCAAGAGATTTCATTCAACACATTATTTCATTTCAGTCCATTTTTAACCCTATCCTCTCCATGCAGCTTTTTCAGCTGCTTCCAGCATCACTTTCTAACCAAGAGAAGAACATATATGTTGACCTTGATGGTAAAAGTATCACTCACCTTGTTACTCAAGAGAAAAAAAGAATGAGTATGTCATACCCAAGGGGAAGGAAACACTGGACACTCAGCCAGTGGAAGAAATTGCATGGTGTTAATTGTACTGGCCCGTGTAAATTAGAGCATCCATAATGTTGTCCAAATGAAGGCTGGGATTCAAAGCAGTCTCTCATTACTTATTTGGTGCTATGAGATCAGTCAGGTAATTGTAAAGATTTAGTTGCACGTTATTTGAACTGAGCATCAGAATTAGTATGAGTATTTCCCAGAGAGTGTGATGGTAACATATGTCTCTTATTTTACCTATGCAAGGAATATGGGTATTTCAAAGAATGGACAGACACATGTTGCAAAATTTTATTTGGAGTGTAGAATAAAGATTCCACCCACCCCTATAGTTTAGCAACAACCCAGGTCGTGATTAGTCAGTCAAAATGCAACCCTTTTTTCCTATTTTTGAAACTTATGCTCTAGTATATAAAGGCAGATACAGCTCCAGTGTTTGAGCCTCACTGGTACATTTACATGCATTTGGTACTGCACAGTTATTAGGCAGTGATACTGCTCAGTCCTGGCAGCACATGGTTATTTTTGGATGCTCCATTGCTGCAGTGATGAGCTGTGGTGGCATAGCATTGGCATCACAGCTTATGGTTGCCAGTTCTACAGTAACGTAGCAACAAGTTACATCGCTGTAGCTCGTCACTGTGGCAACATGGTGTCTTGTGTAGATGTTCCCACTCACTCATGCTGACCACTGATGGGCCAGCTGACCCAGTTATGAATAAGCAGCTGCTCATTCAGGCTAGGGACTTAAAGACATGATGCTAGTCACTTCATAACCTAATGTGCCATTAGCCACAAAAATTGACGTATCTTAACCTTCTGGGATGTTAGACTTTGGAGGACTTTCAACCTTAGACATAAAGGCAGGCCTTGACATACTCAGCACAGGTGAAGAGGGAGATTGGTAATGTACTTCTACCACTTCATATATAGAGAAACTGGAGCAGGAATCGAATTCTGTGAGTGACAGCATCTTGCCATAAGTGACTACATTATTCTACAGTTGTATCTTAGTCAATTATCTCATATCTAAAACTTCAGGCTTTTGAGCCCCTTTTAGAAGGCACTGTATGCCTGCCTATTTCAGGTACATTTTTATTCATGAGTACTTTAAGAAATGGTGGATAACAGCTAACTGGTTTACATTTTGTTTTGTGCATACACTTACTGTACTAAGAGTTAAACATGAAAAAGAATGAAAATAAGCAGTAAAAGACAACATCCGTTCTCATTTCAATTTCCTGGAAGGAAAGTGCGGTTGGGCAGATGGTGCTTTTTTGTTTTACTAAACTAAACGATCAGATGTAAATAATATACATTATATACACTATAAAGATACATTGAAGGTGAGGTTCCATGTGCACTAAGAAATTGCCATATTGTTGAAAATGTTTCTCATCTTCAAGTGCTGTGTAGATTTTTCTCTTCTTCCTGGATGTTATTTTTTCTTCTTTCCCTTGAATGTTCTGCAGCTGGTTTACTGAACCCTCCACCTGCTTACTCAAACTTGCTTCCACCACTGTGTATTTCAGGGGGGCTGAGCTCTGTCTATGCCTAATGTTGGCTTCTCCCCCAGGGAGTCAGGATATTGATCTTGGGGCGTTGGTTGAACTGGGAGAGGAGAATGACTGTTAATTTGGTGTCACGTGAGTCTCAATATTTCTGCCTGTTTTCTTTGTTCTTGCCCTTCCTGGGCAGCACAGTTTGAAAAGCATTGTCCCTATGTGATTATGTTTTTCATGGTCCCTAGGTGATTTTCGATCATTGAAGTTCTCTTTGGATTTCCTTTGGGGTGTTTTGTGAAAAAAAAGTCATTTGTGTGTGACCTTCTGATTATTACAGAAGGTTGTGAGCACACACAAAAAAGAGATTTGTTTAAACTTGTTGTTGGTACTTCATGAAGTTTTAACTATTTTCCATCCATGAAGACAGTGTCATAGTGTGCACATTAGCTTTGTGGGGGATATGTTCATGGTTACACTACTATTGCTTCAGGCTCACCTGGTACCAGGTGGAAATACATATGTAGATACATTACTGGGTTCTTACAATATATTTTCTAGACTTACTCAGAGCAGTTTTAGATGACACTGTGGTTAAAATGCTAGCGGTCATCAGCACCTGATTTAGATGAGGGCTTCACCATTTTTCCCACCAGTTGCAAGGAGAGGAGGAGTATTCTTTCCTAAAAAAACAGCACTATAATCTTTACCAAGACTGAAACACAGAACATTACAGGAATAGCATAACAGATCAAAACGTCCAGGCCGGGGGGCACTAGCAAAACAACCTGATGTTAAAGCCCCTTCATAAACTAAGAGGCTTAGTTGCAGTCGGATTTACCATAATTCCAGTACTGCTCCCTTGGGACCTGGGAATTAAAATACAGCTGGGATACAATGAAACTCTCTATTTTCTAATGAACAAAGGGTCATGCTGCATGCAGGTTATATATCTACTTGCTTTATTAATGAGTCTTAATAGCAGATTTAAAAAAATCTATTAATACCGGGAATACCTCCCATTAACATATGTTGATGACTACTGTGTTTTCATATATCATTTATTTGTCCTAAAGCCCCAGCTCCTGGAGTCAAGCGATTACCTTCCTTTCTGAGGTCTACCCCTCTAATTGCAAATTCAAGGTGTTAAGACCTGAATCAACCTTAAAAGCCCAAAACCCAGAAGGCAAATAAAAAATAATCTACACTTTGTTTTTAAGAAATCTCTTTTTCAAGCCATTCTCAAGATTTTGGGACTTGAGTACTGAAATCCCATTTACATACTTATGCGTGATTTCAGTACTTGCTTTTGTCAGTACTGGGGATATGACCAAAAAAATCCCTCTTCTTAGCTGGATCAGCTTCCCTGATAAGAATTCAGGACACCCAAAGCTGAAGGAAAAAATGATACAGTAAAAACCTTCCATTTAGGTTCTAAAACCAAATCAGTGTCTAAACTGAAGAAATGTGCTTTTTTATAATTATTCATAGCACAAAATAGTTTTGACTCAAATATTAAAAAATAAAATAAGATAAACCCTTTGCAGAATACAAAGGAAACACTTTGGTACAAAGATACTCCAGCCTGCATCTTCTTGAGATTCATCTTCTCTAGTTGCACAAAGCCAAATAGTAAAGCAGATATATATATAAGTAAATAAAAGCTCAAAAGGGATGCTGCAGTAACTCAGAAATAAACTTTGTTTAAGTAAAGTGCTTCACCTCAAACTCTGCCATAAAACTTCAGTTAGGTGTTTTTATAGTGCAAAAGAAACAGTACCATTGATGGTGGATGGGTGCTGTTGATATAAACTGAAAGCAGAAAACAGGAGTAAAGCAGAAATGGCAAGAAGAGATATTAAAAAATGAAACCTTTCAAGGGCAGGACTTAGATACTCCATCAGCTTCTCACAGTTAGAGCTAACAAGCTTAAAACATTGGGGCCAGAAAAGGCAAACAGTAGACATGAAAAGGCTCAATCCTCATCTTCTGTAAAACAGCACAGCTCTATTAATGTCTGCTAAGCTATGACATTTCAAACAACCTGAAGATTTGACCCCTGGTACTTCATAAGTGCTCTGATACACATAAAAATTGACCTTATGACCTTTTTGGCTCTCTGCAGGAGAACACTTCCATGCAGTTGCAAGTGTGTTACCATCCTTAAGGAAAGGCACCCTATGTGATTGCAATATAAGGCTGTGAGAGTGGATGGCTCCTTTCAATTCACAGTAATATACTGGGAGAGTACTGCACATTGCTTCATTTCCATTCAGATCTTCCATTCCAAAGTACTTGAAACATCCCTTCCTCTGTTTGCTGCAGAAATGCGGTGGCCTGAGGCATGTTTGCAACAGAGCCAAGTTTTAAATTGCTGCTAATAGAACTGGTCCAAATTTCCCAATTGTTTAGTATTTGAGGAAAACGCCTCCAAAAAGCCCAATGACAATTATCATTCAGCAATCCTTTGATGGACTGCTACTCTTAATGAGACACAGATTATCTAAATACAATACAAAAATCACCAGGGAAATTAAATTATACATCAGATCCGAAAGACAATGAAGGCAGAACATAGGCCCTTTCAAGCTGTCCTAAAGAAAACTTGAAGAACTGGTAAGAAACCAATGCCCCATGGCACTCAAAAGTCAAAAATCTCATATCTGATTTTCCACTCTCTTGAAAGATTCACTTCATCATGCTAAACCGTCTTTGTTTGTTGAGTGGGCCTGGCCTGCCACTGTTCATTACTACAGGAGATGATGTAGAAATCAACACTGTAATGCCTTTCATCTCTTGTATTATAATAATTCAAATTCAATTTTTATTTTACTGCACAACCGCACAATACCTCACAGTATGATTCTTGGTTGCCTCCATCTGTTAACAATAGTTTTAAAAGGAGATAGAGAACAGAAAAAAACCCTCATCTTTTTTCCACTAGTAGTTTGTTTCATCTTACAAACAATAGCAAATCACTTTCTAAAATATGCAGCAATGGTGAAAAAAAAAAAGTTTCTTTAACACTAAGCTCTTCCCTTACTTGACATTCATTTGGAGAATTAGATACCTTCAATTTTGACAAACTGATGTCCCTCACCAATAACTTACTGGATACTTGAGGGCTATTCTTAATTCATATTAGTTATAGTATGCTGCTGCATCTGCTCATATCTTTAGCACTGAAGGCCAGCTCCTGGAAAATACCAGATTTCAGCATATAATACTGTCTTGGTTTGAGTGGCCCAGTGACTACAATTCCAACTGGCTCCTGATGGTCAACAGAGTTAATTTTGCCTTTTGCATAATGTTTTTCAAGTTTTCAGTTTGATGGTTTAGAGATAGTATGTTTGGTGGTTAAATGTAAAAACCAAACTGATAGAGTTGGCTTACCTTTCTGCACAGCTACTTTTAAATGTGCAAGGTCATCATTCCTCCTCCCCATCTCTCCCACCTATCTTGATAATCCGCTCTCCGTTGCCGCTTTCACACATGCGCCTGACTTTGACTCTGAGTAACTGGTGGTTAATTCTGTGGTCACCAAACTGTTTCATGAAGTCCCTTAAGGTGTTTGACATGCCAGGTGGCCTACCGGATGTTCAGTTAGTTTTATGTGCAGCTGAATCCAGTTGGCTTCAGCAGTGGTCACAGTAACAGAGGGAATGGAGCAATGCTCCAAATGAAGCATAATAGTGATACAAACTTTATTAGCATTATCTAGCCAGTTATTAGTGTCATGAATGTCAAGAAAGACCCTGAATTTTAAGCCAGTTATGCACAGTCTGTAAGCTCAGGAAACCTTACCTTAGCCTAGTATGGATTATTCAGCCTTCTTGGTTTTGAATACTTGTGCAGGAAATTGCATAAGAAAAGGCACTTTGTATAAAATTTGATGCATTTCCTGGGTAAATCATAGGTAAAACAGCGCTAGTATAAGCAATTAGGTCTATGTATTTGGTGGTAAAAACAAAATTTCCCCTGGGCTGTCCCTTCTCATTCTACAAATCTATATACCCCTTATAATTTCACATTCCATGTGCACACATTTATATACAAACATATTAATATACTTGTATTTATTTTTTCCAGTAAAATTCATTTAAAGAATACTAGACCCTTCATTAACGTGGTTATTGCAAATCATATGCTGGCATGGACAAAAGGTAACATTCTGAGGTCAAATAGTAGATCATTATTTTAATCAGGATAATGTGTTTATATTAAACTTATTCAGAGGTAATAGGCTTACGTGGCTACTGAGTCTTCAACACTTATCACAGAAATAGTAGAGTAGGACAATGGTCACAAAAAATAATAGAGAGAACTTCAGTCCTCCCCCCCCCATTTTCAAAGCTCTAAGGTCAGGTGGACTGAATTATATATAAGTATCTACCATCCCTTATTGTCATGTGAAGCTATACCCACTAGCAGCAATTTTACTTGATTTTATCCAGAGGGGGAAAGTACCATGAGTTGCATTGTTTATGATTCCCCTGAGCTCTAGGGCAATTCTGTTCACCAATTATTTGAAATTAAGGGCAGGTAATTTGACACATCTGCTTGGTACCTGACCACAAACTACCTCTTAAGGAAACCAAAGAGATGGATAGTTTACTTCCACAATACTCTACGGAGTTTCATTACTGCAGCCATGACAAGAAAGGAAAACCGAGAAGTTATACAGATTCTTGAATAGCATTTTTGCCTTTTGGTCATTACTGCCACAACTATGTGAACACAATAGAGTCAATGAAGAGGAAACTGGGAAGGCAGTTTGTTAACTGGATTGAGGGCTCCCACCCAATCACAACAAATATAGCAATAGCAGAGTTCTAAAACTATGACATTCACTGAGAAAGACTGTGTTGTGCTCTGTCCTTAGGACAGGTAGACCCCTTGTTTCTTTATATGTAGTTACACCATTACCTAGAAAAGTTTACATACATGTAGAGGAACTTAACCACCTAATACTCAATATCTTGGGCAGATAATTTAGATTTTAGGTTTGGTAATTTAAATCACATAGCTTAATGCTGACTTAGATTATATCTATGGATGGGAACTTTTACAAGTCAGGCAAACCTGTTAAACATTTTATTGGTGATGAGATTTGTATATGCCATTTCCTTAGCTATTTGAGTGTAATATTCTGGCCTGCCAACTTTCATGATTCAAGAGACTGACTCACTCTCTATATTAGTTTTACAATCATGTGAAACCAGTAGCTGGGAACAACTCTTCTTAGTACGATCTGTGTTACATGTGGTAACCCTACAGGTAAACACATTTGTTGAAACATATACAAAGTTAAAAACCTAAAGATGACTTAAAAGTCATTCATTTGCACAATAGAAGGTGCTCCATACCTAAACAATTGCATTATTTATCCACAAAGTGGGTCCCAGATCTCATTTTCATCAGTTTAAATTGGGAGTAACTCCACTGATGTCAATCTTAAACAGATTATAAAACTAGTGTGACAATAGATTCAGAGCCAGTACCTGTGACTTGTCAAAGGAGTTATTTTTTAATTGTGTAATCTCATTCTTGTTAGCATAGTTTCCTATTATGAAGCTTTAGTGCCAAATAACTAGCAAGTCTTTTATTTTTTAACTCTGAATATGATTACCCTTTCAACCATATTCTGCATTTCATTTTTACTATAAAAGTTGTTCGTTGTCCAATTTCAAGCTAAAAAACTATAAAAGTCCATTTGACTTTGCTAAAGCAGAACTAAAAGATTTTTGAACTAAGATTAAATTGATATATCTTGAGCTTCTGTCATTGTAATATGACATTAGGAGGATAGTCAAATACTAGCTTTGACTATAAGTGTCCTACTAAAGTAGTAGTCTACTGCAGAGTGCTTTTTGATATATCAAAGAAATGGTACTATCTTTCAAACTGCATTCATATTCTAACCTCCTATCATCAAGGTAAAGTAATAGCAGAACTAAAGCATGATCTCTTTTTTACAGTTTCTAGAAGTCAGTGCTATAAGGGATTGCCTAGGCTTGTATTAGATATTCAGCTCTAAATGAGCCACTGTCTAGGCTCTCCAATCTGCAGATGACATTAATTAGATTTTATCCTTTTACCATTCTTTCAGTTTAGTCTCTTTCCCCCTTCCCCCCTGCTGCCATTGCTATTTCCTTGCTAATGGCAAGCCAAGCAAATTACTTCCTAAAGTCAAGTCACTACCATTGGATCTAGTACCACATGTTTCTATATAATGCTGAGACCAGTGCCTCCACTGCATGGGCATTTCACAATCCTGCTACAGACTCCAATCTAAGAGATCAGTGCTACCATGTGGGGGCACTACTGTAAAAGCCCTGCCCTTATTGTGTGAAGAACATTCATGGAGATTGAGTCCCACTCCAAAGGGCTATTCATCTCTAGATCTCTGACAGGCTCAGGATACAGCATGTAAAATTAAACAGGAGAGCGCCATTATCCTATCTATACGTATGATTTGCCTATCTATATATATGATCAGATGGTGTAATGCATCTCTAATGAAAGAGGGATGTTAAAGGACAAAGGAGACACAGCACAACAGTAACAGGCCCTGGGACCTTCTATTTGTTTGCTTTGGAAACTACAGGAGAAGCCAAATCAGCTCATAATGAAAGTTAGTCAAAGAACTACAATTCCATCCGGTACAAAATTCTGCTTTTTTTCCCCAGAACTGAGACCAAAAATATCAAACATTTTAGTTAACAGGAATAACAAGGAATTTTATTTGGAGATGGGGGGAGACATGCTGGACATGCTTCTGTGCATGGAGGACAACATCTATAAAAGCAGGACGTTGGCTGCCATGGTTTCTCTGCTTTGGCGTCCTGTGGCAGATTAGGGTGTTAGGTCTATGTTGTGTCAGGTTGAGGGTTGTTTATATAGAGTTTAGATTATGGTTGTATAGGCTGGTTTGAATGGGAACGATTCTGCCTCAGGCAGGGGTTGGACTAGATGACCTTGGGAGGTCCCTTCCAGCTCTACTTCTCTATGACTTGTATGAGGAGAAGGGAGGGAGAAGGAAGACTGTTACCTGACTGATGAACTTGGAAAAAAAGGCCCTAGCTGCTGCTGGAATGGGGCAGTCTTCCTGCTCCAGTTGGGGAGGAGGCAGGGAGCAGAGGGTGCAGCCACGCTTGCTGCCTGTTTTTTGTTCCTGCACCCCCCTTTACAAAATCCTGGATGCGCCCAGGGAGTCACTGAGTCTGCAGAAATATGACATCAGCATGATGTAAATGGGTTAGGTCATGCTCCACAAGAGATCCTGCCAAAACACAATCATACCTACCTCCTTATCTATGTAAAAATCCCCTTCCACAAAACACATTAACAATAGTTAACAGTGAAATCAATCTCCTTCTTGTTGAACATGGAAACTGGCTTGAGTCCAGGTAAGCAAGTAGTTTATGCATCAGTCCTAGCAGACCATCGACCACCTAGCATAGGACATTTCTAATTCCAGTTTAAAGTGCTCCATAGTAACTTGCATAGAGGCTATCATCCAGAATAAAATATGATTGTGTTGTATACGTTAATTGGATACCTCCAAGGTTATTTGCAGAAAAGAAAGCTACTAGATTAAGGGGAAAAATAAAAATAAAATTCTTCCACATCTACATATGTTATTAGTAGGGAGTAATAAACTCTGGTGCAATATGCAGGAGCAAGGGGGAGTTCCAGGCTCCCCTGGGTGTCAGAACTGGAGGCTGGCAGGGAGCACAGGGGCCAGTTCCAATCTCCAACAGGTAAGGAGAGCTGTGCCAGCTGCAGGGGCAGCTGTCTTCCCAGCCACATGGGGAACATGACCTGTCCTTATCCCCATGTGGTTGGGAGGCTGTGCCAGCTGCAGGGGCAGCTATCTCCCCACCACATAAGGATCAAGATGGGTCCTGATTCCCATGTGGCCAGGAGAGTTGTGCCAGATGATCCCCATGTGGTAGGGAGTCAGCTGCCCCTGCAGCTGGCACAGCTCCCTCCATATTAGGGCTTAGCCAGGGAGGAATGGGCAAACTGGTCTTGGTCAACCCAGGCAGCAGGGGCCCATTGCTGCTTGGTTCAGGCCCAATGTCTGGCCCATTTAATGTCTACATTTAATGTTTAGCATCTACATATGCAGCCCTATTAGGTGACAGGAAGCTAATTTCCTGCAAATTTCTCCAGGTCACTGTTTACTTGTGCACTATGGTTCATTACCTAATACATTATTTATCTAGTACTTGTACGTGCTACTACTAGCAAATAGCACAGTAGATTAACTTAATGCACAGTAAGTCCGTCCGACATGTACACAGTGACTCTTTGCTGCACATTATATTAGTCTAATTCAGGGGAAGGCAAAATACAGCCTATGGGCCACATCCAGCCTGCCAGGCAATTTCATATAGTCCATGGGTGCCCACAGACTAATTGTACCCCACCCAGCCTGAATGCTTTGCTCTTACCCTCATGTGCAGAAAGGCCTGGTCCAGCCAGCATGCAGCTTCTGAGCAGAGCTGCTGCTGCCACTGCTGCAGCTATGGAGGGATTTGCTCAACTTCCTCAGTCTCCAACAGCTCCTCCTCATCTCCCTGCTGTAGTGCTGGCTCCAGGTAGGTAGGGAAGCAGTGGAGGCAGGAGGAAAGGGAGCTGTAGCTGGGCAGGATTGCAGAGCATGGGGCTGGGGCTGTCAGTGGCATGGAGCCTCTGCCCAGGGAGGCAGCAGGAGCATGGAGCTCAGATGGGCAGGGTATGGGTGTGAGGGATGGTGGGAGGGTGTAGAGATCCCCTAAACACTCTGCCTCCCCATGGTGCACAGCCCCCACTGGTGGCAGCAGCAACAGCAGCAGTCGACAAGTGCGTGAAGTGCTTGTGACCCACGCAGATGGGCTGCCCGGCAGTGCGCATCTCCAGCCAGTGCTGCACATGGTGGCAAGGAGCACACACAGCCAGGCCACCCCACCTCTATCATGTGAGACTCCCCATTACACACGTGCAGCTCCCAAAACTTGCACACCACTGGGGGAAGGCAACCACAATGGAGCCAGCTGCCATGCAGGTCCCAGGACTCCTCTGGGGAGCAGGAGAGGTGGGGCTTCCCTCCATTTCAGGTGGAGTCAGAGGTGACTCGACCAGGGTGTGGGGCCTGGGGCAAATCAGCCTGTGTGGGGCCCTGCCCCTGGAGGCAAGGAAGCCAGTGGTGGATTTGGTGGTGGTAGGGGGCAGGGGGTGCCAAGTGACCGGAGGCAACGGATTTGCAGGGGGGAGGAATACTGAGCAGCCAGATGTGAAGCCGGCCACAGCATGGAGTTGCTGTGACTGCTCTGCCTGACTCCACTGGGCCCCCTAAAGTGCTGTCAATTCCCTGCCAATTGCCCCTCCGAAGTGCCTGCTGCTGTTGCTGCCGCCGGTAGCAGGACCGGCATGCCATGGGGGAGAGTATGCGGGAGTCACCACATCCCCCACCCTCCCTCACACCCCATAAACCCCACATTCTGCACCCACAACCCTCCAACACACCCTATGCCCCCCCAC
>NW_017728947.1:94577278-94611930 GCF_001723895.1 Crocodylus porosus
CATGCAGCCCCCACCATATACACCCCTCGCACACAATAGACAAGAGTAAGACTGTATCTTTCAGTTATTATGCAATCATCTCTATACACACTACTCAAATACAAATCATGACAAAAATGGTTTTTGTAATAAAATTAAAATATGTTACAGTAGGTATTTGATTTTTAGTATATGATTTGGGGTTTTTCTGGTTCCAAGATGGCAACCCTCCTCTCCCAAAAGAAGTACTTCTGAGGGCAAAGGGTGGGACTTCTGGTGGCAAAGGTCAGGGGTTAGGAATGAGATTTCTGGTCCCAAGATCGTGACCAGGAGATGGGGCACCTGTCAAAGGGCAGAAGTACCCTTGTGGCCCTCAACAGGTCACCAAAACTCATTAAGTGGCCCTCCAGCTAAAAATAACTGTCCACCCCTGTTCTAATGCATAGTAAAGCATCTTGTGTATATGTGCCCTGTATGTGGGTATGTGTGTGTATCACACACTCATATATAGCAAGAGATAGTTCCTGCCTCAAAAAAAACTTAAAATTTCAATACACAAAGCAACCTAGGCTAAAAGAAAGGCAGCATTATCTTCATTCTACAGGAAGGAAAGAGGAACAGAGAAGTCAAATGCCTTGTTCACTTATACACAGAAGATCAGAGGCATAGCTGAGAACAGAATGTATATCTTTTAACTCCTAATGCAGTAAGAGTTCTCTTTACTGGTCCACACCGCTCTAAACGTTTTCTTCTAATTTGTTATGTTGATCAGTGGTCAAAGAAAACACTTTTCAGACCTTTCAGATGGAGTAGAACTAATCTATTTTTAAAGGGTTATTTTAAAGGATGGAATCTTTCAGAAAGTTCATATTTTTTTCTGGATTCACATCCTGATTTTTAAACTATTAATAGCTACATCTACATACAGTTTTCATAATGTGACGTGAAACTAAGTGAAATGCAATTCAGCATTTGCCATAAATCTAAAATGCTATCTGGGTATTGAAGTTTCGACACATTACAAATCTGCCTTCCTTTCATGGGTAGCAGTAAATTAGATAAAATATATTTGGATTTGTTTTGCAAGAATAATACTGATGATAACAGGGATTCACAAAAAATGTAATGCCTTTTTTGATATTTTATCAATGACAAAGGGCTCCTAAGATCAAATGAAGAGTCACAATGGAATGAAATATTAACAACAAGGACCAGATGATTTTCCCCTTCTATTTTGGTATTCTTTTTGGTTTATACGTCATGACCTGTAATAAATAGAATTTAGTTTACAATTCTGATACTGTACCAGAAAAGACTTACAGTTCAATATCCCAAGCCTGTATTGGATTTGCAGATTTTTAAAATTCAGCAGAGGTTCAACACTGGGAATGGGTCAATTGAGTACAGACACATCATTTTTCAAAGTTAGCTTTTTACTATGCTTACCTAGAGAATTTTAAGGGTGCCTCCAAATCCAACCAAAGCAACATAAGAATCTTCTGATAGTATAACACTGCATTCATCACAGGATAAAAACGTAATATCCTGTCACCTATCAACTATTGGGAGAAACAAGAGACTAAATAGACCTCCCCCAAGTTTTCAGTAGCTTACAAGTCATCCTGATTTAGTGGAAGTTACTGAGTTCATGACCTTCTGGCCTGATTCTTCCCTGTTCCAGGATACATTCTAATTGACTTCAATTGGCTTCAAACAGTCCACATTTTATGTAGGCTAATCTCTTTCACCTGCATCATGCACATTTGTTGTGGTCTCTGCTACTTAGCTTAACCGAAACATCTGCTGCTCGTAATAAAGACCATCGCTAGTATCTGCCATTTGGACTGCTAGTCCGGTCACTGGCTTGAGCTCCAACCGTGCTCATCACTGATGTTTTTAAGTTAATACTGCTGCTCCTATGTCCACATCTTGACCACCACCATTGTTGTTCCTGGGTTCTTGTCATCTCTGCCTCAAAGCATCCTGTGTTGCCTTACTGCTGTTTGAAGGAGAATCCATGGCATTCAGGACATTAGCTAAGTCTTTACCCCTACAGGGAGACAACCCTGCACCATTTTATTCCATTTTTCTGTAAGTGGAAGAAGGCCCTGACTGAGCCCCTACCATCACAGGTAGATACTTCTCTGGTTGTTGAATCTTTTGAGGTAAAAAGTCTCATTTAATTCCTTTACCTCCACTCCCCCACGCTAAGTGGAAATTAACCCATTCAAGCAGAATGTATAATAGTGTATAGCAAGGTAGGGAAATGGAGGTATGCACAATAATCACAGGACTATTACAAAACATTCCCGTATTTTCCACATCTCTCTCTTATTTAAACTTGAACTGTATGGACTCACTTTGGCCCATGAGGGCTCCAGGACACAGGCTTACATTATTAATAGTGGCATCTATACGTTTGCGTGCACATATATTAAAAACCTGAATAACTTAATAGAAAGGCCTAAAAATCTCTTAGGTAAATGTTCATTCTGATTGCTTAAAACGATATCTATCTACTGTTTTCATAATGTAACATGAAGAAACCAAGTGAAATACATTTCAGTGTTTGCCACAAAGTTAAAAGGCTGCCTTGGTACTAAAGTCAGGATGCATTTCAAATTTCCTTTCCTTCCATGGTTAGCAGTAAGTTACATAAAGTACAGCTTCCCGTAAAAATACATATCATTTGCCTTTCTGCAAACTACCCAAAGTAGTTCTTGAAAACATATAGACCATTCAATAAGATATAGATAATTCATAAATATAGATAATATTGTTTTCATTTAATTATGAGCTAAACACTGCTCTCAAACTGGTGCAAAATTCAGTTTTCTATTCATTGACGTAAGTCCAAAGTAGCTGTAAGGGAGAATAACCTCCTTATTTTTAAAACAGCCCAACTGATTTTTTTTTCACATTTTATCTCTTAGGACAAATCTCACACTGAAGAGACTGTATATCTCAAGTTTGCTGGTTAAAAAAATTATCACACCTAAATTATAAATGTCTTAGAAGAGAGGACTATTGTGGCTCCCAAGTACTGTATGTGGTAGGACTGTGCTACTGGCATAAATAATACCATTTACTGGTTTTATTTATCCCTGTCTTCCAGTTTTTACCATCTAGTTTTTGGCTGATACTATCATGATCATATTCTATCTCTCTAGCATTCTCTTCCAGCAGTGTTCTAATTTGTTACAAAATACAGATCTGAGACCAAATCTCAAAGACTTAAGACTGTACCGTCCAGTTGGTTAGGGACTGAAAGGAATCTCTTTCCTTGCAAGTTTAAATGTTCCCAGATGAGCCTATGCCTACAAGCTCAGTCCTGCTGTTTTTCAACTAATCATCTGCAAAATTGAAAAAAAAAAAAAAAAGACTTCTGGTAGGTGAGCCACAGCAGGGCAATTAAGATGATGCGGCAGAGGTAGACATCTGCTCCTAGACAGATACAGTTCCACTGATGCTATCTATAGTTACAATCCTTCCGAGAGATAAACAACATGCGAGAGCAATGTGCAGAAGGAAGTACCACACTGAGAAAGTGGTGATCGGAGACCAGGCTTGCGGCCCCTGTGGTCTGAGAAAGAGAGAGAGACAGAAAGAGAGAGAGGGAGGGCAGGGACTGAAGCATGTGCCAGGCACACACAGGTGACAGAAGTCACAGGACAGACACTTCTAAATGCAAAGCTAGAAGAGATGTGTGAGAGCTGACACTTGAGGGAAGCAGCATTATAGCAAAGATGAAAAGTGCAATAAGGCCAAAAAGGAAGAGGGAGAAAAACCCTCCCTGAACCTTGAAAATAGTTACAGTTAAATCAGTTTGACATTAAAAACTCATCATATGCAGACTATTTATTTTGCTATGCTCAGGGGTTTGAACAGCTTTTTGGACTTTCAACCCCACTTTTAGATTTATTCCCAATGCTCCTTTGACTTGTGGAAGGATATATGATGTGCAGTCAATAGTTCAGATTCATGCTTACTTAGACCTTATTGTTTAATATTTTCATTACAGCAATGCCAAGAGGACCCATAAAAAAAGACCCATCTGTCCCCCATTGTGCTATGTTCTGTACCAATACAAAGGAGACATGGTAGCTTCCCCAAATACCTTAAAATCATAAGAGAAAAAAAATGTCCTTTTCAGTTTATCTAGTCATGAGAAGTTATCTGGGTTATCTCAAAAAATGAGGTTCATCTCCTTACAAAATGTTGGGACCACATCTCTTGGTATCAAAACAGTCCTGCCATGTACTATCATTGATGTCTGCTCAGGGAAAGCCGACTGGTCTGATTACACCTTTCTGATGTGTTTACTTCCTTTTCTGGGTGGTCTTGGGGGTCTGACTTAAAGCAAACAAAAAGGAGAGAAGTGAAAAACCAAAGCTCTCAGGCCACCTTGAGCTGGGATCACAGACCAATAGGCATGAGTTTTCATAACATATGTTAAAATAAACCTCCTAGCATGAGTACTCTGTGGTCTCATTTTCTGTATAAATATTACTTTTGTCTGACTGGAAGAAAATTTCCCAAACTGTAGAGCTTAAAGTCAAATCAAAACCCTGAGTACATCTAGAGGCCTTGTGCAAATTTGTGCTGTTGGCTTCTTTTCCTTCAAATATACCTATTGCTTGTGAAAGGTGCCTGATCAACAGCCCTAAGGACTGAGAGTCTTTATGTATCCACCAAACAGGCAGAGTAAGGCTGAATGTCTGCAACAAGCAATTAATTTGAGGCAACACTGTGCTACTCTGACTCACCTTATGCCTCGCAGAGGTGATGAACCTACTCTTCTGCTGCCCATGCAACATTCAGGAGCAGACTGCAGGTAGCTCAAGAGCTAGTTGATATTGGGAATGATGCAGTGAGGGTTTCTTGTGAATTTTATTTATGTCACTTTTATTCTAAAGGATAAGCATGAGCAGTGTTTGGTCACATCATGTTCTGGTTTCTTGTGTGTACCTTTTAGGCTGCTGCTTTTAAATTTCACAGTCACCCATGCATGCTTAGAAATGCCCTTCCAAGAGTATTTACGTTGAGAAGACCCAATCTTATGAATACTGCAAAATGAGAACATAAAAAAAATCTAGAGTTTACAGGCAAACTAGACAGCAACAATTTCATTTGAAATATGAATGAATATTTATGTCATAATCTTAGCAATGTTCACCCAGCCCTGAGTTAAAGTACTAAGGCATCTATGGAGCTACGAGGAGGGATATTGCCCTCTTAATACATCACTAACCTGAAAGGATCATCTCTGGGTTATCAGAATAATTCCTCCTTCGTGTCCAGTGAGATATTTACCCACTGTTCTGGGACTGTTACAAAAGGTGACCCCCAGTAGAGTGTGAGGAAAAGTGGAGAAACATTTTCACAAAATTATTTGAAACTTTATTTTGAAAAAAATGTTGATAAGCTCTAGTCACTATAATCATTCTCACTTGTTATGAGTTCCTCTCCAATGGGAATGTGTCTACAGAGGCCATCAAACAACAAAGACTGCCACTTCATTTCAGATAAACCACAAAATGACCATCAGACTGTAACAGCTTCTGGTCATTCCACCACATTTCAAGTGGTAATATGGTAATTCAAAGGCCCTATTATTCTATTGAGCCAGTAGTCTTGGGTAATCTTTTGACTGATATCTGTGTAACACATTGTCTTTTGTAAGACTTTGATCCTACCTCTTTTACTGGAATAGTGTACATTAACTCAGTTTGGTGAAAGGTTTGGAACTGTGTGAAAAAAAGGGGGTTCTGTTTCTCCCACCTCCTCCTCTCCTTTTGTGTTTCTGGTTCAAATCAAAGGAGTAAATTAATACGATGCTATATGAAGACATTAATACAAATGAGACAGGCTTTTCTTTTTGTAGTTTGGGGTATTTTGCATTGCTGCATCCTAGTCCTTTGTGCTACTTTCCGGAAGCAGCATTTCATTATGACTGTACTTTATCTTTTCACTGCATTTTACAGCATCTCTTGAAAACGTGTGTTTCCCCCACCTCTGCTTTGCTTTGCAAGTTTTTTTTTTTTATCTTTCCTACCTTGCTGGAGGCATTATTAGGGCACTTCACCTTTGACCAATTGGGCAGACGAACATCCATCCTCTGGAGCCAGCACTAGCACTGTTCAGTAGATCAGCTCTCAAATGGTACTGAACTGTGACCTCTTCTTCTGTTCAAAGCGTCCACTGGTGCCAAGCCTGGGAACCTGAGTTACTCTCTAATCCCAGGTCTCCCAGTCAGCAGAACAATGGGCAGCTCACCCTGCCAGCCGGCCAGCTAGGAAGAATGCCTTTACTGTCTCTTCCTCAACAAATTGCTTATTGTTTGGCCTGCAGGCTGATAAACCTTCTGAACTGTCCAAAATGTTATTGCTTTTCTGTTAGCTTTCCTTTTTTTCCTGTGTTTATTTTATAAATAAAATGCATATCTGTTGTCATTTATTATTAATAGAGATTTGAAAGACAATTGTTACTTTTGCTCCTTTTGCAGTATAGCTGTCCCTCAAAAACCAACAGTGATTGGTGAAATGACACAGGTCAGGAACACTTGAGATTCTCAGACTGAAGATGCTTTGGAAATGCCAAGTGCTATTGTAAAATGGTTCAGAACCTAGAGCTAGTTAAAATACTTTGATTAAAAAATCCCACAACAACAGGTTGAATGGTTCCAAGCATTCAAGAGCTACACCAATATATGCAATCATTGGCCAAAAAATTTGGCACTACATTCTGGGTGCATCTATATGAGGTGCTATGTCACCATAGTGACAAGCAACAGGGGTGGAGCTCATAAGTACAGCGATGTAGCATCAGCAGGCAGAAATGAGGATGCCAGTGCTACATCACCATAGCTCATTGCTATGACAATGTAGCATCTAAAAATAATTATGCACCGCCAGGACTGCACAGTTTAGCAAATACTAAATGACTGCACAGTACCAAATATGCAGTCAGGGGCACATGAAAACAATTTGGGCTTGGCACAGAAACTATGGAAAGGTTTTATATCACTTTTGGGACCTGCCATTCAGGGTTGTCCAGGGACCAGTCTTCTACACAGAAAAGCTTAAAGCAGAATGCTTCAGCCTGACTGTCCGCAATACCAAGGAACATTTCTGGTAACAGTCAAAGCCCAGAGTACTAAAATCTGGCCCTTTGTTTTTAATTGCAATTTCAGGAGCTAATTTTCCTGAAAGAGACACAACATCAGTGGGTGCATGAGTGGGGAATGGTTCCTGCTACATTCTTCTAGCAAGTGTGCCATAGGGATGTCCAGTTCCACATGGGTCCACCCTACTAGTTTCTGTGGAAGCCACTGGGTATATTGTGCTTCTGACTGAGTCTAGCGCTTAGGAAGTAGAAACTGGCCTGGAGGAAAAAAAACAGATGGAAAAAAAAAACAGAAAAAAAAATCAGTCACCAGTTCAATTTAATGACTTGTACCTTTCTATAGCTGATCTTATTTTTATATACCTTCCTTCTAATATATAGAAAGGTTATAATTTTTTTCTGGAGGAAAAGATCGCCTAAGTATTACGCAAATCTGTCAAACACCAATAAAACATGTTATTGCACATTCACACCTGAGAATGGCAGAACCTCAGTCAAAGCATTCCACGTTCATTTGATGTGTTTTGCATGCTGCATTGCATTATTTTTCAGTGAATGTTTAGAGTGAGAAATGCATGGTTTAAAAAAATGGGTAGTTTATGGGTCAAATAGGACCAATTGTAAATGAAATGTGATTACACCAAATTGCCAAGAGTTACAGAGCTTTGGTTTTTACACCAGTGTAGCTGCTTGCGGATTATAAATTAAGCTGTGCAGCAGGTGCAAGCAGTTAGTTCTTCAGTACGCTTAAATTACTTCACATTTTTCCTTACATAATTAAAGTATGGTTTATACTACACATTTGTTGTTTTTAAATGGAAAAAGTGTCCATGCCCAAACACCACAAGTGAAAAGTCCAACCGACAAGTTATCCAAAGATGTCAGCCCTTAATGCTATGATAAGCATCTCTTCAGACATACAGAAAACTTCCTTCTCTCACCTGCATGTAAAACCAAGTGCTCTAACACACACAGAAAAGCTTAATACTGAAACTCAGACAGCATAGTTAGCAAGTTGACATTCAGACTGCATACTGAAACACAAGGGTTTACTGCAATGTTGAGTAGGTAAAGGCATCCATTGGCTTACGGGTGAGAGTTTTTGAAGGTGGGTTTGTAATAAGTGGAACGTAAGAGGATTTAAAGGTGTACATAAGAGTGTCATAGACTGGCCTGAGATATATTAGTGTGTGGAGGGAAGCTGGAATAGTGATGATTTGGTTGTTGAAAGAAGAATCATAGACTTATCAAGAGAATATGGAGCAGCTTTGGGTATGGTAAGATAGGTTTTAGGGGATAAGAAATACCTCCACATGGACTGCAAAGGCTTTTAGGGTACAATGCAATGTAGCTTAAAGAAAATTGGAAATGTAGGCATTCAGGGACCAGCTGAAAAAGCATGCCAGACCTACTGGCCCCTACAATGATATTCTGGTAAAACATGGAAAGAAAAAAAAATATTTGTGTGTGCTGAGAGGAAGGTTTTATTTCTGAAAATGACCTAGGTGCTAAATATATGGCAGCAGTAAGAAAAATCATGCCCTTCACTTGCAGAGTCAGTATATGATATCCTGTCACATAAAATAACTTCATTATTTCTTAAATTACTTTTAAATTTAATGCAACATCTCCTTGTGGAAATATTTTTTTAATCATCTGTTTTATGAGATCCTGGAATTCATAAAAGATAAAAAAGTAGGGAAAAAAAGAAGGAAAAAAGAAAGGCATTCCCTCCCCAAATAGTCACAGAATCAAAAATGGGTGACTGGGTTTTGTTCACACTTAAAAAAATCTGTTTAAGTATGAGATGATCAGCAATGGGAAATTATGGCCCCAAAGAAATAGAAAACAAATTGTTGCTGAAAAATGGGAGCCTGAATTAAATTCCGTCTCAAGTATCCATCTAACTACTATAACATCATAATGGTTTGAATAAAACATAATTATTTATGATGAGTTAAAGAATTTTTAATGTGATATATAATATAGGATATTGCATAGAGATAAATGCATAAAGATCTAGTGATAAATTTATTAAACATAGATAAACACACACAGACTGAGCATCATATAGATATAGATTTGTCAGGAACTGTTTGATCCCATAAGGACTTTTATATGAGAAACTTCTCTTTCAGATTGTGAAATGATCTCTCTAGAGACTGCTGGTGATGATACAATAGGTTGGAGTTGCTATTATTAAAAAAAAAAATTACTACTTTTTTGACTATGTTGCTTTTTTTCCCCAGTGGGATTCTGATTCCAGACATTCTACCAGCCTGACATCCACTGGGAAGTGATGACACCATTAATTATTTAAAGGTTTGAAAACCACAAGAACTACTGTATATAACCAGATTGGATTGACTTTTTAACTCTTTTGATTAATAATACATAAGGCCTTGGATATGTGAATTGGTCGAGTGCTAACCTGTTAACAAAAGGAGGATAAGGGATGAATGCTAACGCTTCTCATAAGTTATTCTGCTTAACACATTGGCCAAACAAAACAAACAAATGGAATACTCTACCTCAGTCTTATTTTCAATGCACCATCAATATTTGATGACTACTTAATGTCTCTATATATCTGGCTATAGATATATATTTTGATCAAGCAATGATGCAATGCCTATATTCCCTGTTTGCCACCCTTTTTCTCAAAACAAACAAAAACTGCACCCACAAATTCAATACCCACGTTTCCTTTTTTGGCTTTCATTTTAATTTTTGACTTTTGTTTAACTACTTAAATGGAAAGCCGATACCTCTATATTCAAAAACAATGTGCAAAGGGCCAGAGCTTCCACTTTATGATGGACTTTGTAGCAGAATGGGAGTAGATACTTGTGCAATGTTAGTAGTACTCCATTCCTTGGCCCCTTTGACCATCTTAACAATCAGCTGGTTTCAGAGGTATTGGTCTTATGCTTTCTACTTACGGTGGAGCATTTGTAGAATGGTTGCACTGTTATTTTCTTTCCTGTGTCAGTGTAGAAGAGGAGTAAACTTGGGACAGCATGCAATTTGAAATTCAGAAACAAACTATAGAAGATAAAAGTTTCCAGTGCTCCTACTTAACCAGCAACATGGCTCTGGAGACTAACTATATAGATCTGAATCAATAAAATTTTCTTCCTTGCACAGGAAACCTTTATCCTTCTGGATTTCAGTGGCCAACTCCTGGTAATGTATTTAGGTCTGAGTATTGTCTAAATTGAGCTTTTCCTCCTTAATTCAAACTGTAATATGTCTGTCTACAGAGGATCCAAGTGATCAAGGAGCCCTGATTGCATGCACCTGTTGCTTCTTTTTCTTGCTAATCCAGCCTAATCGACCATTTTGCAAGAGCTTGGTTCTTGGTTCTCCCCAGTCTTCTGAGACAAGTGTATACATTTTCTTTCTCCATTATCTGCTGATATATACCCATACTGCTCACGGTTGCTATAACTGGTTGGGCAGCAAATTAAAAGGTGTGCACATACCTCACGCATGCTCACTGGGGGCTGCCTCAGGAGTCTGGGCATGTGCAGAAGTGAGCAGGGCAGCTCTGGCACTTTTAAGCTGTCATTCTGGGGTTCGCTCTGGGACTCACCCTTTCCAGGTCCCAAGTACATTACAAGGGAGGGCGGCAAAATTGAATTTGCCTAGGGAAGCAAAAATCCTTCAGCTGAGCCTGAAGCAGCTGAAAGTACGATGCAGGAAGTCCTTAAATTCTTCTCCTTCCTGACAAGCTCATTGTGCTTTCCTTTTTCTTTGTCCCCCAAATATAACAGGCATGGAGGTCAGCCATTAAATTAACCCCATCCACAGCTGTGTGTGTAGTCTGTTTGCCTGCATGGCCTACTTCCCAAAGAACGCCCTCCGCCCCAGAAATCCAGAGTCAGTTCTGCCACTTCTGAGTTTTTTTCAATTCCAGAATAGACATGGATTTCCTCAGCCGTGGGCAGCAGTGTAACAGGGCAACCAGGGCAGTTGTCCTAGGTGCCCGCCATGGCTGCACGATTGTGCCAGCAGCACAGCAGCAGCTGGAAGTTGCCACTGTCCTCGTGTCGCGGCTGTCACAGGCACCCTGCTGCATTGGTACACCTCTGGCAATAGGAAGACAGGAGAGATAGATGAAAATCTTAATTATTAAATAATGCTGTGCAGCACTCCAGTGCATCCACATTCGAGTCACTTACACTGATGGGAATCCAGAGTATCTCCCCTGGTTTAGTGAAATGTGTCTGAGTTTATTCACAAATGAGGATGAAGCTCTAGCTGTCCAAACGAAACAAGGTTCATTTAAACTTCTAAAACAAAAACCTGAGTAAACTACAATAAACAGACCTATCCAGCCTGAACCTGTTTTGAGTTATACCAGTGTAAAAAGGCAGCTTACTTTGCTTATACTGATGCAAAACTGACTTACATGGACTCAAATGGATTATTTTGCAAGCCTCTACTTTGTCAGAATGTCATGAAATTCATAGAGACACAAGCGGATTCTGTTCCCCTCAGTCACTCTGAGTAGCTACTCACTCCATTTTGTATTGCCAGTGGAGAAAATAAAACTAAGAATTGAGTAAATTGCTAGTTAATGGAAGGAGATTAATATCTGACCCAAAATTAAAATTCATATATATTTTTTTTAAGAATGTAAGGCCAGATGAATTATGTAAATCAGTGCAGTGCTTTTGACTTCATCTACAGTGCTCTTGACCACATCAGCTTTGAGGCCTACATTAGGGTTTTAGCTACAGCTTTATTTTTCTCGGACAGTTCTTTAAATATACCCTAACATCTAAACAGCATCTGTTTTTTGCAGAATAGCAACTATCTCAAGAACTTGTTGTTCCTACTGTATCTTTCAACTGTCATTAAAAAAAGAAATCACCATTTGTTTTCTATTACATCTGGGATTATGTGACAAAATGATCTCCTGCATCTAATCAATTATTTTCCTTCCATATCTTTTGCATTTTCCTGCAGAACCATTTGCAAGTAGAACAGAAAGATCCTTTAGAGATAATCTGGTGATTATTACAAATTCAACCTCGGACGCTGCAGGCATTAAAAGATGAAAATTGCCTAAAGTCCACTGTTGTACAACAAATCTGTACCTCTGGACTCCTGTCCTGAGGTGAAAATGCAAACTGGAGAGATATTTAGAATCATTTTGACAGTTCATAAAATTAAGCAGGGATTAGGGATTTTCTGTGAAAAAAAAAATGCCATAAGGCCCACACAATGTTAATCACATCTCCCTGCAACAGGTATTTTCATAGCATACTGCTTGGAAAAGAAGGAAAAAAGAATGCCATAAAATTCATTTTATAATACTGATGAAACTAGCTTTAAAATCTGCTCATTTAATAGAATTGGTACGTCTGCCTGTGTATGCATGCATAGAAATATATTAAATGGTCAGTATCAATTTTACATTCCTGTAAGAACCCATAGATACACAGATATACCTCTGTTATTGTGGCACACATTTAGTATTTGCTGTATATGTGATTATGGTGTTTCATAGGTAAAGAAGCACTTATGCATACACATAACTGTACACAGAGCCTGCTTATTGATTTTATCATGATGATACACATACATAAATGTAAGAAAAAGTAAAAGCACTGGTAGCAGTTAGTGCCATGATCAGTACCAGTGGATGAAGGTATCTTTTTAACACAAAAAAACAAGAATTTTAAGAGAGTCATAGTAGATATCAATGATTTTGATCCCTGAATTTTTGGTGCAAGTAAGCACTAAGGGATATCCACATGGGTAAAGTGAATTCATACTGAAATATGAACAACCAGTTATGGAACTGTCTGTGTGGTAGGCAAGGTATTACAGTCAGCCTCCAAAAAATTCCCCACCCACCCAGCCACCCCAGCAGTTTTTCATTAGAATATAGTATTTTTCACTTCCTTTTCCTAAAGCAATGGGTAATGTTTTCCTGCCATATTAGGCAAGGAAACTAACATTTTTCAAATTTTTATTCTTTGCAATGTTGTGATTTTTAAATTCAGTGTTGAATTTTTTTATCAAATTGGTTACTAGATTCTTTTATTCACAGAATAACTCCTTTTGATAATATTTTTTTTAAAAAAACTGTTAAGTCAAAGATGATTTCAGGAAAAACCTATCAAAATGTTTAAATATTTAAATCATGATTTTTTTACCAAATGAGCTAAGCAAAAATTGGGTTTATTTTGAATCTTTTGGAATGAGAAAAAGACCTACGTTTCTTTTTTTTTCACAGATACTGCTCTTCATCCTGTTCTAGTTCTGAGAAACTAGAGTTGGGCTAGTAGGGAAAAGATTTCCCACATCATTTTATTTAACTATTTTTACAAATTCATTTATCTGAGTTGCCATCCGCTTGCATCCCCTTTGGAATGTACCTTTGGAGACATGGATACCACTCTCGAGAAAATAGGCTGGGAAACTATGTAGATGCTACATGATTAACCTTATAGGGAAAGCTCTTCTGCTCAGGATTTCATTTCTTTTTTGCAGCTTCTGATCCCAGTAGAGCCCAGTGCTTGCAAATTAGACTGTATATTCTCAAGGAGCAGCAAAAAGGACACTGGTTTCATGGAGAAAAGCACTTGATGAACCACTGCTACCTGCCTTCCTCTTACACTTTCGACTCTTGGCATTGGACCCCTTGAGCACCTATTTTCGCTGTTGTAGCATCACAAGGAAGTAATACCAAGTATGCCAATATTTCCTTCTGCCAGTAACTGAGAACACTACAATGAGGAACAGGAGTTACACATAAACTGGTTTAAGTGATCAGAAACTGGTTTAAACCTGTAACAGAACAGAAACTCAGTGCACATAAACCAGTTTCAAAATGGCTGAAACTGGTTTAAGATAAACCTGAGTGACTGTAGTATCAGAATTAACTAATTTGGGTCAACCCAGCTTCTAAAACTTCTATCCCAGACACCTTCCTGGTTCAAGTTACATCAGGATGTTCCGGATACTATTTCTTTTCTTTACTGCCTGCAATTACAGCCAAACAGAAAGAGAAACAGGTAGACTACTTACAGACTTATAAGGGCTTTGACTGAGGAACCAGAAGCACGCTACGCAGTGGTTACAAGGTAAAATATAAAAATAAGGAATGGTGGTTCAGGCAAACGCTGGCTGGGGGGCAGGGCCGAGGATGGCCTCCTTCCCCCAAGTACAGTGCCCTGCAGCCAAACTTACTGAAAGCTACTTGTGGCTGTGACTATGGACTACAAATCCCAGAGGCACCTGGAAGCAGCAAGAGAAAGTGATGAGCAACCCTGAAGAGTTCTGCTGTTGTGATGCTGAACTGCAAATCTCAGAGACCTCAGGGGCAGCAGGAAGGGGGTGCCAGAGAGCCGTGCTCTACTGCCCCCTGGCTTCTGGCCTGAGCCTCTGCAGGCATGTGGCTGCATTTCCTGAATCAAAAGTAAATGTGTGTCCAATTGTTTCTCAGTTCAATCTTTGCAGTTTAGACAAACCTGCAAAGACTGAACAGATTCAGCCTCGGGCTTTTTGACTGTCTGTTCTTAGCCTACATGTTCACCTCCATCCAAGTCAAGCTCATGAGGATTAGATTTAATACAGTTTATATGAAGGTGCTTAATCTGAGGAAGTTCACATCTTTGGTAGAATAGTTCATATATCACTAATCCTAATCTTACATATGTGGCTGCATAAGGAATAGTACATAGATCATGCTTCCAACACGCTTTTTTATAAAGAGTTTGACAGACACTGTTTTATATGTAGATTTTTTTTATGGCTTCTTTAGTTGTGTATAAAGGTATGAGCTTTGTATTCTCTTGTTACATTTTATCATTTAGTTGACAAATGACTAGTAATCGCACCTTCCATAAGTAGCAGCATACTTCTGGCAAGGCAGTTGGCACCTGCCAAAGAATTTTTCGCCAGGAATTACACTGATATCAAGTTTATCTTCTAATATATGACTAGGAAGTGAGCTGTGATGATTTTTTTCCATTTTGGTCCTCAGGATAACTGTGTTTTATAGAATTATTGCATGGTCAGTAATATAACAGAATTGAATCCAAATATCAAATCTTACCATGAGAATGTTTGTATCACATTTCAATAAACCATGCCCTATAAGGGAAGTGATACACTATTACTTATTTTTAAATTGACATCTCTATTGGTTGCCAAGGCTTGTTAATTTGCAAATCAGCATTTTGCACAAAGCTTTTAAGCCAATCTAGATCTGCAATGACTGCCATTACTGTGAAATGAGTATCTAAAGCACTTCAAATTTGTTGTTGTTGTTTTTTAAAATGAAATCTAAACGTTAAAGTGTTTATTCAGTGACATGGTCAGAGAATATAGTGTGGGTTGGATTTAGAAACAAGATTAAAATCTGATTGGAGAGGATACTAATATATCTCGGGCTAATATATCTCCAGAAGGAACTGGTATATCTCAGGGCTGTCCAACTGCTGACACGTGGGCCACATGCAGCTCACTAGGGGCTAGTTTTTTGGCCTCTGGTTTCCCACCCAGCCACAGCTTCCCCCATCACTGAGCCACCAGGAGCAGCAGCAGCTGGATGCTCTGAGCTCCCCCTCCCTTTGACCTCTGCTTCCTGCCCCACAGTTTGGGGGGGAGCAGCACAACAGCCTGCAGTACAATGGAGGGTTGGTGCAGTGCAGTACAGCAGAGCTGAAAGTAGGGCTAAGGCACCTGCACCCGTGTGTGTGGTGCATTGGAAGAGGAAGGGTGGGAGGGGAGTTGAAGTGCCCACGTGTGCCAGGGTCATTGGGGAGCACCCTGGTGTTTCATGCAGTGGAGACATGCCTGAGTGCTTGCTACAGTGGGGGTTGGAAGCACCCATATTCCTGCTGAAATAGGCAGCCCACATACTCGGTATAGTGAGGGAGTACCCAAAGGCCCATTGCCTGTGCTGCTGTGGCCCCGCAGCATGTGGACTCCACTGTTGCAGTCTGCAAGGCACATGGCACCAGCCTCTAATTTGGACAGCCCTGGATATATGAATTTCTGAGACTTAAAGAGAGACGTTCCAACTGTACTACTGTTCAGAAAATACTGTATTCATTACTTCACAAAGAAGATTAGTTAAATGCAACAATAAAATAGCACGTGATGATTAGAAAGGGATAGTCAGGGAGTGAATGGATTTAGATTTGCATTAATTGAAAATGATATTTCCTAACATGGCTCTGAGGCATTAATAGGGTTACAATTCAAATTTGCACTTAATAGTGCCAAAGTCTCGTAAGATTTTTTTTTTTGTATGTTCTTGGCCCAAGATGGAGGCAATGTCATAAGAAAGGTAAATTTTGTGGGATTTTTACCTTGTTTGAAGGTATCTTTTGACCTGAGCATTTCCTCAATATATACCACCTTAGCCTGAAACCATACAGAGAATAAATGTTTTCATGAGATGTCACAACATTCTGCATCAGGACTTTTGAAAAAAACAAAATGCCTTTCCATTTTTGGGATTTGCCTTGAAGATAAAAATCAGGAAATATTCAGATAATAGCCTCTGGGTTAAGCCCATCTTAGAGAAGAGGCCAATGAGACAAGATAAATGAAGTAAGGGAGTCAAAAATACGGAAAATGATTGATTTTAGACTGGAAAGACACCTAAAAGGGGACAGAGCTGAAAATGTACAAGGGCTGTTAAATTTTTAATAGGCTACTTGTGCTAGATCTATTTTGATTTCCTTCTTTGTCTGGCTTATTTAAACCCTATCACCCTTTTCTATGTCCTTTTTTCCATAGTATGGAAATGGTTTCATATTCATCTGCTGCTGTCACTAGATATCTGTCAAAGGCATGTAGATCATATGGATAACAGATTGCAAGCTGGTCATTTAGGTGACAGGAATCAAACTAGGATCAAAGGTCACCTACTATTCTGACTTCCCGGGAGTTTTCTGGCCTTTCTGTTATCCTTAAGTACATGTGGAGAGATTTTGGTGAAGTAATACATTTCAGAGTCTCTGCACTAAAATTCAAAGGGAAATGTTTCTTTCTTCTTTTCTTTCTAGTGTTATCATTGCCTATCTATATGGCCACAGTACTTATCATCTGCTAACCGCTCTCTAATTATAGAAGAAGACATAATTAAATTAAATCATATAATTCTGAATGGGTGGGAAAACTGTTATCTGAGCTGTATCCCCTACATTTAAAATTTCCTAAGTGTTTTTTTTTATAAGGAGTAAATATATTTTTAAAAGAGCCTTTGCTAAAAGCAGAACCCAACACACATGAGATCTAGGATCAACTATATTGACAATTACATTTATACAAACAGCGCTGCAGGACAGAGATGGTGTACGTATGAGAGAATCACCCCGCATATATATTTCACATGGACATTTTGGCTATAACATTCATAAGCCAGGCAAAAGGCGAAATTTGACACTCTTATTACTCCATGGGTGCTAGTATATAAATCAGGTTGATGCACATAGCTGACACATCTGGGGTATATGGAAAATAAACTACCCAATCATTCTGGACCTAACAACTTACAAACCCTAAATGATATACTATAAACCTGGTACTGGAGACTTCAAAAGCAGTAAATCAAACTGCCACCAGAAGGTGCTGGCAAAGTTAGGCAACAAAAAGCAAACGGAACAAAAGCTGCTCAGCATTGATAGCTGCCTCAAAGTCATACCCCCTTACATTTAATTTATATCTTTATTATGGCTTTTATGGAATTGCTTCACTTCTATAGCCAATAGGTTTATAGAGCAATTAACAGTACAATCAAGATGGTCTCCAGTAATGGTGTGTATTTCTCAGACCTAAGCGTAGGTAAGAAGCATTGGCTTTGGTGCTAATAACAGAGAACTCTTACTTTCCTTAAGAAGGATGAAGGGGGATCTGAATTACTAATGACTAGGTTCATTCACGCACTGTATTAATAATACCTGAACTGAATATGGCTGAAGCCAAAAGTAACATGTATTTAATGGTCCTACTGGAATTTTTATATAAAGGGCTTTATGGATGGGTTCCTTTTTGTTCAGTTGTAATAACACATGATGCATTGCATCTGGCCTATCTCTACTGTAGTACATGCTGTAACAAGTGTATACTCTATTGTCAAGACCCTAGACCAATGCCTTAACAGCCCACAGAGCTTTATGGGCATCAAATGGACTTTTCTGAACCCACTAATCATGCTCCAGCCTTCCGAGTTACGGCAGTTGTAATTGTTCCCCTTCTTTCAAAACCAGCACTGAGGCAAAGGTGAAAAGACTCACACATTTGTTTGCTAGCTACAGTATGTGGTAAAAATCCCCTTCATCCCTCAGAACTGCTGATTAGTCCAACTCCTGTCTTAACAGGAGAGCAATAATTTTGCTGAAATGAGGGGATGAAACATAGCTGTAATTGTTGTCCTTCCTGGGAAGCAAACTGTATCATTTTTCTTCTGCCAAGCCAATGACAGCCAAAAACTGGGCCTTGTACGCTGCTTGCTGTAAGCACCAGGACAACCCCCCAAGCTTAATTCTGGAAGCTATCTTCTCTAGGCTGGGAAGGGGGGACAGTAATGACGAACCCTCCTGCAGCTCATGGAACAGAGAATAACAGAGAACAAAGAAGTATACAGTCCTATATCTCAGCTTTTCCTGGCCATTTTTAACTTGTCCCCATCAAAGCCCAGTGCAAATGATCAAGTGAAAACTAGATTAGAAACATACTTAGAGTTTTCAGATGTGCCAAGTCACAGCCTAATTTTGCTGTTGAGGTCCATGGTAAAGGGTTGAGGTGGATTTGGCTGAAAGCATAATTAGAAGGAGGCAGAACATTTTTGGAGATCTTACTTTCCATGTACCTCTGTCTATGTTTTGGTTCAGTAAAAGCAGCTGGGGAAAAAGAGCCAGTGCTTTGAGCAGCAGACCACCAAATGCAGCAAGGGCTGAGGACAATTTCTCTAATACCAGCGTAACCTCATACAGAAATCTAAGGCAAATGTAATGTGTCAGGAGTGCGGTCACTGCAATACTACAGCCTCTTCATACCAAAATCCTTTTTCTGAACTGGTGCCCTCCAGTACCTTCTCAATCTTGTTAATGCTCATTAAATACAATTCAATATATTCTAAGAAAATAGCCATAAGAGATGTGCAATTAACTCCTTGAGGATGGGGAAATAATTCATGCAGTCTGAAGGATGTGGTGCACTGGTAATTCTGTAGATGAGAAAAAATCATAGGGCATATATATGGCCTTTCTAGGAAAAGGGGACTATTATATGTTTTTTTATGCAAACAATATTTGTTTCTTAAATAGCGGACACTTCCCTCGTTCCTTCCTGACTAGGGGTCGATGTTTTTCACTGTCCCTTATTCCCATTCACCATGTCATCTCCTCCCAAGTTATTTTTGTGTGTTTTTCCCACTGTTCCCAATTTCCCATGCTCCACTGGCTTGGGTTTGAGTGGCAGCTAGGATTCTGTAAGCAGGTGTTGTGGAAGTGAAGCGTGCCATTCAGCCAGTACATTAGGTAAAGTAACATTCCCCTGGGAACTCTAATGCTTAGAACTGCATCAGCCCCAACTGTTCCTCAGAGGAGAGGAAGAGGCCAGTCCTGACCTGCTCTGACCAGATGTTTTGGAAACATGCCCATTTTTAGCAGATATAATTGCTGTTAATTTATCAAAAGTGTAATAGGTATTAACAAAGCAGACTCTTTGGTTACAATGTAGCAATAAAATATGAGAAAAATTAGGGCTATGCAGCGTAGCCTGTATTTGCATGCATGCGACTATTTTTAATATCAGTTTAAGACCATTCCTAAGATATATTTCTCTTTGTAAGAGATATGATCTGAGTGATTTAGGCATGAACTTGGAAAAAACTATTCATATTTCATTCCATTGTGCCAAAATTGTTCAGGAACCTCTGTAGAGACAAGACTAAAGAAAGGGGATAAGACACCTGAAAGGAACGCCAAAGCTAAAGTGAAACAACTCAAAAGTCACAACTTCTGCATCTTATTGAAAAATAATGTATATCTGCATTGGACTTGTGTCTCCATATTCAGCAGGCACAAGGAAACTACTTTCATATCCTTTTATTAATTTCTTTTCAAATTGCCTGATTCAGTATTGTCACTGGGGGGAAACATTTATAAAATGTGAACATTCCATTTTCTTTTTATTCTATTTTTTTTCTCCCTCTTTGAAACCTGCTTAAAGGGATGAGGGCAGCCTGCCAATTTTTCTAACCTTAAAAAAAAATAAAAACCTCAGATGCATTCAAAATACAAGTGCTCATTTCCATTAACATTTTAAAACACTGAGGCTAGATTCTGCCCTTCGCTTCCCAATGGAGTAATACCAGATTCAGGTGACTGAGGTCAGAGTTACTCTGGGTTTGCACCACTGGAAAGGCGAGAAGAATCTGGAGCTTGGGATTTGTATAGGTTGGGTTCTCTGTATTTGCTAAGCATTTATTCAAGCTCTTTATTCACTATTATGAGAATCTTTTTACTGATCACCAAGAAACAAACATGAGGATGCTGCACATAAAACGAAAATGCTTTCTTTGTGTTAACTTAGCCTAGCTGCCCTTGTCATTTAACAAGGATTTTTCCATACAACAAAGATGATTCAGTAAAAATAATTCAGTGGTGTCATAACAACAATCTTCATTCAGCTGTGTGGTTTTGAGTTTGCTCTTTTGACCAAGTTAGGAAGAGGGTAAAGTTTTCTGTAGTCCAATTTTTTATTCTGTTATTTGATAAAGTCTTTTCTTCTTTAACCATAGCTTTTGCTGCACACAGTGCATAGCTGTGCATACAGAGCATCCCATATGGTGGAAGTAGGCTGCAGGGGCTGCTACTAACCATATTTAAAAAAGCAGATGTTACTAATTTTCTAAATATTACACACAAATGATGTCATTCGTGATTGACAATGGTCGGGGCTCATCAATCTCTTTCTATATTTTTTTCTCATGTAACATGTAAGCAAATGCAAATTCCACTTAAAGAGAGCTTGCCTCTAAGAGAGCATACCAGTTTGTGTAAACATCGAATTGTCTAGCAAAAAAATTGGTTTCCTCAGGGGTAACCGTGCATATGCTTTATGCAAGAAACCAGAGATGCTTGCCTGCAAATAGCACGTTCATGGAGATTTCTTAAGACTGTTTTCAGAGCCAGCTTTCAATTTAAGAAAGTGGCGTTTGTACCTATAACTGGTGGCTCCTCCAATAATTCTCTAATATTTCTTTTGCATGTGCAGACAGGATATTTGGATAGCAAACTGTAGGATTTGTGCATGCAAATAAGTCTAAAAAATTATATGCATACAGTGATAAATTTGCAATTCACTGTACCTTCAGGATTTTAACTTTGAAAAACTAAATGTTTGAGGGGCTGAAAATTTAACTCCATCATGTGTGGCACTGGCCACACATGAGCGTTACACTATTTAAGATTCTGAGACCAGCTTGACAACAATATAGAAAATGTGGTTTTATTTTTCCAGCAATTGAATGTTAGGAATATATCTATTATTTTCACTAAAGAAAAGTAAAGGCATTTTGTACAGTTCCCTGAAGAATATGTACTGGGCTTCTTTGTATGAAGTTCTGATGACTTATGCCAATAGTAGTTTCTTAATTATACTAAGTCTCATGATCTGGTAATTCAGCAGACTCAACTGTTTCCTTCTGCCCCTTTGTGAGTGTCTGCCACATACTCCTTATGTTCGCTTCCAAAGTTCTCCGTATCTCCGCCCCTGCCTATATCACATCATTGCTATCCCAGTATTCTCCCATGCAGATACTGTACTCTGCCAACTCTGCCTACTTCCTTGCCTTTTTTCATTATGTTGTATGTATTAATATCATTCTACAGTACTGATTCCAAGATGAGAATTATTCTTTGGTTTAAGAAGAATTTTCTTTGATCCACATTGCACATGTGGCTGCTAAAATACTTAAGTAAGAGGCAAGGAATTTTTGGGGTGATATCTTTCATTGGAACAAGTGTATCATTAGAGAGATTTTAGACAAGTTTCAGGCATAAGATACCCTTACTCAGGTAGCAGAAAGAAAGAAGCAGACACAGCTTGAGCTAAGTAACAGATAAAACAATGGCCTGTGTATAATTCCATATGCCAATAAAAACAATCTCCTTTAAAGAATGGGAGAGGACCATAGGCACCAGCTCTGTGGGTTCAAGCACCAGCCGAAAAAATATAGCAGGTAATCAGCACCCACAAGCCAAGGCCAGCTGCTTACGGATGTTTAAAAAAAAAAAGGCTTTACCGAAAGAAGCAGTTCATTACTTTGATCCAGCTCTGCAGCGTTTATATAGACTGGGCGCTTCAGTGGGGCTTTTTGGTGCTTTTAGCTAAAGCTGGTTCAATCAGCCAGCAGATAAAAGCACCAAAAAACCCCCACTAAAGTGTCCAATCTTTACAAATGCTGCAGAGCTGGGTTGAAGTAATGCACTGCCTCTTCTGTACATGCATGGATGGGGCTCAGGCACTGAGTTTAAATAAAGCATCATTTAGGGAGCAGGAGGGAGGGGAGGGGAGGGGTTACAGCTGCAAGCACCCACCAGCAAAAGCCAAAGTCAGTCCCTATGAGAAGGACTGTCAAACAGGAGCAAAGATGTTATTGGGAGTAGTTAAAAGATAGAAGAAATGCAGTAGAAAGGATAACCTGATTAGAGGAAGAGCAAGCGGGTACAGGGTCCTTATGACCTGTGGAGTATAGACATTAATGGAGATTGCATGTAGATGGTAGTGAGCCAGAATGTCAATATCTGTTTTTAGTCCCTCGTTTTTAGTGTCCACTCAGGTTATGAATTTCTGTTCTCAGGCCCGTCTTCTGAAAGTGTTTTGTAAAGTTCACTTGAGCGCTAGGATTGTGAGATCAGAAAGGGAATGGAAGTTCTTGAGAAGTGTTCTCCTACCGTTGATTTTGTCGCTGTCCATTTTGCTGTGATTATTCATTCTGGAAATGCTTAGGCACATCTATAAATACTTACGCAAACACTGAATTCTGGAAAATGAGTAGATGAGTACTACTCACCTTATCTTAGCTTGGCTGTTCAGCATTCTATACAGCATCTTCTTTCCATTCTTCTCTGCATAACCCAGTTATTTTAATGAGAACATTTATGGGGGATCTTTGTCCCCTAGGTGGAACAACCTTAGTCAACATTTTTCATTTTTGTTCTTGGAAATTTCAGTCCTGGTGCAACTTCTATTACAGTCAGTGGAGAATTGATTGATCTTGAAGGGTGTAACTTGTATAACCTTATTATTTCCAGTGGTATTACTCCTTATTTATACTGTTGTGAGGTCAGAATGTAGAGTATAGCAAAGTGAGAAGGTAGCATTATTTTATATGAGCCATTCTATTTCTACTATTATTGCTAACTTCCTCTTAATAGAAGTTACCATTTTACTCAACTTCATAATTCTGTTATACTTTTTGACATAAGAGATTTGCCAACATTTGGAATTCTCTGTGGGTTACTTTGGCTAATGTCTTTAATACTGTCAGGGCTGATAGTGCCTGGTATCTTTGATACAACTCTGTTTACTTACAAAGAATATATAAAATCCTGTTTCTCTGAATAACTCCAAGCCCCTTTCTAGCTTGTACTCAACCCCAACTACCTCAATCTTAGCTTTTTCCTATGGTTATGTTATCAGTGCTCCTGGTGATGTATCTAGTGCTTTCTGCAGTCTTCATTGTTGTGCCTCTTTTTTAAGCAGGCAAGGTTTTTTGAGTAGATGTGATATCTTTTATTAGACCAACTGAGTAGTTGGAAAAAAGTTCTTATCAAAGATTTTTTTTTTCCTCTTCTTTAGTCACACAGAACAGTACCTTCAGAATCTCTCCATCTGCATGGGCCTTGCATGCGCCTCTGGTTTGAGGGGTGAAGTGTTTTGACCGAAAACTGCTGTTGTTTCAGTAATCAGGTTCCTTAAAAGTGGGCTTAATTGTTTTTTTACATTTAATCCAAATGAAGGGGAACTGTTCTATATGTTGGTTTCAATAAGGTTTAAGCCAGCCCATAACATAAAGCACTATTCTGATCCAAGTTTACATTGCTAACCAGCACTTCCATCTCAGGAGATCATGTGAAGGGTATTTATCTACTGTTCACTTAATGTAAAATGCCAGTGGGGACTAAAACCACCCAAAGCAGAATGAATAGTGAAAGTGCAGAAAACTTTAATGATTGGCAGCAGGCACACATGGTTAAATGTCAACATTTTGGTGTGCCGTTTAGTGGTCAGACGCTTCTATGCATTGCCATCCAACAAACCTATGAGACATACTATTGAGGAATATATGCCAGCTCTTTTCCAGCAAACTGTTTGATGCCTGATGCCAAGTACTGGTGGGTGTATACCTTTTTGTGCTGTCACTGTATTCAGCCTCCAGGGTGTTGCGTGAAAGGATCATTGGATGTTAATGAATAACAAAATGTGTCATTTCCCCTTAGAATTTGTCTATCTATCATATACAGTGAAAAAGACATGTTTGTTTTCCTTTGCCCATATTTACATGTGTGTCAAAATGTGTACTGTTAAACCTGGCCACATGCTTATACAGTATGTTGTCTTGTTAGTCTTTTTTTTTATTTGGTCGTGCACATGATTGTACATCTAGCTGTAGAAAGAAAAAAATCAGACCTATAGTAAAATAAATGTAGACCACGTAAGTTTGTTTTTCATTATTCACAATAGCACCTTGCACTTATACAGAGCTTTCCATGGATAGTAGAATTCTGAGATGTCTTCTATTTAGTTCATTCTTCTGATATCTCAATGAAGTATTTAATACCATCTCTGTTTTACAGCTGTAGAAAGAAATTACAAGTGAAATGAATTTTGCTAGGCAGTCAGTGGAGACAGAGCCAGCATCTGTACTCACAGCTGAGTGAATAGGATGAAAAATTATTTGTGAGCATTCAGCAGTTTCTACATGAAATTTAATTTTCTTTGTGGAATCCTAGCAAAACAGGACTGGAAGGACCTAAGGAGGTCATTTATCCCAGTTCCTCACTCAAGGATAGATCATTTCATTATAAACCATCCTACCTATTTCAATGCATGGCCATTCTCACCTAGTGTTGTCCATTTTGTTGACAGACAAAACAGCTCCAGTCCTATAGTTAAGATTCATTTAATTCTGAAAATACATTTATTCTGGGCAGAGGCTGATGTAGCTCCTAATGCATTAGATCATCCAATCAGGAAGCAGAACCAATATCTTGTGACAAATTACAAATTACACAGTGTAAATATTCAGTTTTCTCAGTCTTGTACGATCCAATCTATTTGCACAAAATAATTGTAGAAGAGATTTGATCAGTTCTATAAAACATTTGTAGAACAGATTAAAAATGGTTGCAAAGGCAAGATTCTTGGGTTATCTGTGAGCAGAAAGAAAGGTTTGTTTGTTACAAATGCTGAACTCAGCTATACTCAGAGCTCACTATTTTACAGTCCTGTTCTTTAGCCTTATTCCACACTCCTCCTTCATATAACCCAAACGCAAACCAAACCAAACTGGATAGCATTCTAAGTATATTCACAGATTCCTGTACCAATGCCTTTAGGTTTTAAATTCACACTAAAATATCCCAGGGACTATAGAAGAAACTGCAAAGTGCTACTGAGTAATCTTACTAACTCCAAAGTATTGCATGAGTGATCTAAATATTTTCTCAGGTAATGTGAGAATATATATATACACATATATAAGCTTATATATATATATAAGCTTAAATGAAAACCCAACCCATTGTGGATTTTTTAATTGTGTTTTTCAGCAAACTGATGTAAAGTTCCCTGGGGCACACATACTGTAGGATTGTGACATATCACACCAGGTTAAGTCAAATTCAAAATGTTATATGATATGACAAGATGTAAAGCACATGATTAACGCATCCACTGGGAAACTTGGCTTTATGAAAAGTGTTGTAAGAGGGAAACTCTGTTCTTTCTGAAGCAAACACTGCTTCCTAAAGTGAAGAAAAAGTAAAGATTGTGTCACTAAGTAATTTAGGTTAATTTGACACACCGCATTTCTGCTGTGGGTTGAAATGCCATAGTTCAAAATATAATATATATTAGTTGCCATTGTACATACTAAAAAACTAACTTCTGTTGCAAGGGAATAGGAATAGCTTATGGACAATTCAAACTGTGGTAACTGGGAAAAAAGAATCCAATAGTACAAATACACATCCATTATAGCGTGTCTGTGTGTCAACGTGTGTGAGAGAGAAAGGGAGAGTGCAAAAGAGTTCATATTTTTTCAGTTCCTGTGAAATAGAGACCAATACATTTTAAATGACTTGGAGAAATGAGTCAGGTATTTAGGTTGTAGCCGTATTGGACTAGAGGCAAAAGGAATCAGAACTTGTGGTAGAGGTATCTTTTATTAGGATAACAAGATTTTTGCAAAAAAACCTGTTTAATTGCAATCTTTTGGGTACAAACACCCTTCTTCAGGCATAGGAGACAAAATTGTAAAAGCTTTCCTGGGTAGAAATGAAAGTTAATATTTCATGGGAGAGTTGAAGGTGTGCTAAAAATCTCCTGTTTGGAACAGTTCATTTTGACACCTGACACATGGAAGATATCAAATTTTAGCCAATTTTAAAAATAAAATCTTCACAGTTTTACAAGGAGGAAACAAGTTTGACCACCTGAAGCCTGAGACCCTGCTCCTGCCTTTGTTTGGGTCATTCGCATTATCAGAGAGCCTCATGGCAGAGCTCAGAGACACCTCACCAGATAAGAAATGCCTACCCACAAGAGCATTCCATCTTTTTACTCCTCTGTGAAATATGAAACACCATAACCAGAAGGAAATATGACTACATCCTGCTTATTGCCAAACAACTTTGAGGTAAACAGACTATTCCAACTTTTCTCTGAACTTAATCGGAATATAAAATTACCTGTTCTTAAACAGGAGATTTTATCACACCTTCAACTCTCCTTTGAAATATGAACTTTCATTTCTACCCAGGAGAACTTGTATAATCTTTTCTCCTATGCCTGAAGAAGGGTGTTTGTACCTGAAAGCTTGCAATTAAAGTTTTTTTTTCCCCTAAAAATCTAGTTAGTCTAATAAAAGATATTACCTCTACCATGAGTTCTGATTCCTTGGGAGAAATGAAGCATAATTGGAAAACTTGATTGTGAGTCTTGTTCAATGCCAGAATATCAAAAGAAGATTATAATCTGTTCCCAAAACTTTGCAAAGAGAAGTAATTGCTATTTTAATTTGAGAATAGTGAGTGGTTTCCAGTTCACACAGGTTTAGAAACATTATTGTAAGGATAGAAAAGAATGTTATGATGGCTTCAGGTGACTTCTTGCATAAAAGGAATTTCACCCAATAGTTCCTTCAACAATAGAAGTTTATCCACTGCTAAATAAGGTGCAAAATTATAGTCTACCATATGCACTTATACAGGAGAGAAAGGGGTTGTAAACTGTCTCTGTACTCCCTTGTGTGGACAATGTATGATGGGTATAAAGAGCATGTGGAGAGGGGACAGGAATGATGGGAGGAATGGGTGGACCAAGGCACTGGCTAGCATCACTGAGCTGATATGGAGGAGGACAGAGTCCTGATCCACTTAGAAACTCATCTGAAACAACATGGAAGTAAACAGCTGAATTGAGACCATGCAATAGTTTGATTAATCTTCTCCTGGGACATTGACAAATTTTCTCCTGGGATGTAGCAGCTGTGTACAGTCCCCTTTTCTGAGTTGCTAGTAACGGAAAGATCTTGTCTTAGTGAACAGTATTAAGTCCATGTTTGCCACTATTTTCTCCTATAAAAATGTTACCTGCATTTCTTAACCCCATTTTGCAAAGCCACACTGGATTTTTTATTATTCCAAAGTAGATGAGAACACGCTACTTTTCTAGCATACTAAGTAACATATTTACTTAAGTGCAATAGGAAACATAAATACAGCAAGCATGAAATAAAAACAGAGCTCATAAATTGGGGTGATGTTGGATACTATGTATCATTTACTTCCACAAGTTATTGATGACCTCATAATTCATAAGTGGCATAGCTAAGCCATGCCACAAGTGAGCTATGAAAGGTCATCTATAACAAGTGGAAATAAATGATGCAGTAAGAAACAACCCACTGTATGTTCTGTTTATGCAATATCACCCTTAGTTTCAGTCTCTATTGATAGATATATGTTATTAAGAAACACAAGGCTCCATGACAGCCCAGAAATTCTTCCAGCTGGTGAAGGAGAGCGAGAGCGAAAGTGAAAAGATCTATTTTGCTGCAATAGAGCCTTCCAACACTAAAGTGCTGACAGCAGGGAAGGAGGTACATACATATTCACCCATAGATAGAAGAAAGGCTAGGATGTTATCACTTCAACAGTACCCAAAAATGTCTAGTCATTTTGGATACTCAACTTGAAATTCCCCAAAGGTTTGGTGAATTAAGTGATAAGGAGAACAATAGGCCAGTTGAACCAGCTAGGTTTAAGCATGGTCTGAAGTCCATTAATGAGAGTATTTCCAGTGACCTCTGAGGGATCTGCTTCAAGTGCAAAAATGGAGAGAATTTGCACAAATTTCACATGATTTTCCAAAGCACTTAAACTCTGACTTGGATATAAGGGAGATTCCCCCCTGCCCTCCACAAAGTCCTGAAGAAAAAAATATGACAGGGCATTTGAAGAAGAATCAAGATTTTTGAAAGTGTGGAAAGAACTACACTGTAGACTTGGCAAATATTGATTTAACAGCAATTTATGTACTTAATAGAGTTTGTCAATATGTGTGTTTTTCATTTTGAAGGTTATTTTAGAATTGTAAATATCATGTAAATAGTTATTCAGAAAGAAGTTTTGAAATCCTTAAATTTCATTGCAAAATTCTGAAACAAAACAAAAGGAAAAATCCCAAAGCCTGTTTATTTTAACTGGAACTGGAATTTTGCCAAAACATATTCTTTAAATGTTTCAGTTTTGAAGAGACTAGCGTTTGGGGAAGGAATAACCCATTTTAACACCTTTTCCCTGGTAGATAACCAAGAATGATGCTTATTCCATGGAATTGCGTTCACATGCTCTTAAAGAAGAGATTTTATAAGCATGTATATATAACTACAATAATAAAAATAAATCAGTCCACTTTAAATGGATGAATATGCTCCTGAGATCTGTAGAGCTTGCTGCTGAAAGATGAAGTGCCACTGAATGAAGCATTTGAAACACCCAACCAAAATGAATGGGCTTAGGCTTTCCACAAACTAAAACCTTACAAGCTAAAGAGCCTTTGGTTCTAGGCAGGTAAGTTAAATATTTACAATGCTTTCCTTACAGACTTGATCTGACATGGAACAAATTCAATGAGTGTAAGAAAAACCCAGTTCAAGAGCCTTACTCCACGCTGGAGCATGCTGCCCAGTGAAGCAGCGTTAGCAGTAACAGCACAGCAGCTGAGAGACTGGGTTGGCAGTGGACTCAGGTTCCTACCCCCGAGCTAGAGAAGCAGGGTGCATCACAGAGGTCACACATACTGTCTTTGGAAGAAGGCGGAAGGCTGGCGATTTTGCTGCATGTGTGTGCCTTTTAATGGCTTGCTAAATAGCAACATCAGATTGAATTTGGAAGAAAGACTTTCATCCCTTTTGTGGTAAAAATGGAAGTGAAAATGTCACCTATATGGCAAAATCCTGTAGAACTGAATAGGGATGAAGTGAGTAGGAGTATATAGAAATGTAATATGGTTTTGCAGAAATTACTCCGAAGCCTATCTAATTTAGAATGATCAGCTTCTTACAACATTTTTAAAACAACTTATTGAATTTTTAATAGAACATTTTATCTCTGCTATGGATTCTTACAGGTTGGTTTAAAAATCCTATAGACAAGTTATCATTCTGTGTTCACTTCTATTGGATTTTCCCACAAGAGGCAGTAGAAGTGATTGAGTAGTACCAGAAACAGATATCTGAATAAAAGACAAACAACCAGGGCAGTTGTGCTGCAAAATTCAAGCACTGCTTTTCACTGGTCTCGCTCCTCTGTAACATGACTTGGATGCACATGAAATGCTGGCACCATTTTAGTCAGTTAGTTAGATACCTACATTTCTTATTTTTATTCATTTGGTATTCTCATTATAATAGTGCTCGGTGCAAAATAAACACAAGGAGGGGAAGATACAGCCGAAGCCTTTAAGAACCTGCTGCCTGAAAGCAAAATTCACCAAAACATAAATAAATGCTATATTAAATGAAAACATCCATAAAAAAGTGTCTGCATTTATTAGCATGTTTAAGTGGATTCTCAGGGAATTGGCACGATTCACATTCACTTCAGTTACAGATAGTCTACTGCTGGTATGAATACATACATCACTCTTCTCTGTTCTGGTCTGCCCACAGCTTCAGTACTAATATGAAGGGGAAAAGGCTCACTACAGGACTTTGACAACTTACTACATGACAAGGGCTTATTTTAGCCCATTAATCCTGGGCCTCTTTCAAATGAAGACACAACATTATGCCAAGCTACTGCATGAACTGTGATTTTGCCAGCTAGTAATTGAGAGGAGAGAACCCTTCAAATGAATTTCGTTTGGGAGCAGAAGATAAACTTGCTCTGCAAACTCATTGCTTCACGGTTTTTGCTTAACGGTGGACAATTAACTGCAGAATCATTGGGTGACTGGTATCATTTGCTATAGTTTTAATTACTGCTAGCATTCAAAAGGCATGTTTGGGTTATAGTGCCTGGACTAGGATTATTTTATAAATTTGTTTTATTTATGTGGGAGTGGGGAAGGAAGAGAATATTGGTTACCTGGAAACCAAGTTAATGATAAAACTTTGAGAAGGTTTTTCAAAAGCTGCTTTTTAACAAGGAGTTCAAATAAATGAGCTATTGCTCTAGTTATTCCAAGACAGAGGACTTGAGACTGGAGGTGATGTAGTAAACTCAGTTCTAATTGTATTATTACATACTAAATGAGGAAAGCAAAATCAGGTCAGTTCTGATTTTAAAAATATGGACTGAATATACTTAATGATTCCTTTCACACAGGTGAGGAAGTGAGGAAAAGCAAGTAACTAGGCACTTAAATTACCAGAGGCTGAAGAAATTAACTGATCTTTTAATATGGAAATGATTACAGACCAAAGCTCTAGATCTAAATACATCTAAAATTAGGCACTCAGAGACTGTAATGATGGGAGCCAGATAGGTAAGAAAAATGAAGCAGATTAGGTAGCAAAAGGATATCTGCACTCAAAGTTTATAATGTTGTTCATATTAAGGGCTCCAATAAAGGTCGTGGAGAGTCTTCCTGCTCCATTCTGAAATAACTCAGATTTACAGAGGGAAAGCACTTAAGCACAGGCATTTAAGAAGCCCGTGGTGGAAGCGCTCTAACTTTCAAGCTTTACTCTAAGCATCTCCATTTAAGTTGGCAGGAAGCAGAACACACATTAGCTCTTGGGGGTTGGAGGCCTCTGGCAGGCATCCAGTATGCACCATGGGCTCCCTGAGCTTCCCCCCTGGACTCCTAAGTGGAGCCAAATGGCTGAGCCACTCATGACTGGCTGACAGGGACATCACAGCCACCCATCTGGATGCAACTTATAAGGTCACAAGCCATCAGCTGGCCATCCCATGTATGCCCACCCAGCATATCCTGCACCCACCAAGTGGGTGTGTGTTTGGAGCATGTCATGTACAAACCAGGCCTGGCACTGTAAGCGCACACAGCACAGGAATGGGGGAGAGGGTGAGCCCCCTACTGATGTAGGTGGCCCCAGCCCCACATTGTGGCAGGCTGTCCACATCTGTCCAGATCAGTGAAGCTTAGCTGACTCAGCGTGGCCCAGGAGCTGTGCCTGGATGAGAAGGGTCGAGTGCCCATACCCTGGCACTGGGCCATGGTCTCCTCTGGCTCTATCACTGTCCACAACCCAGGCTTCCTAAGCATTGTCCCCCTCCCCAAACCACTCCTTGGGGACACACACTGGGGTGAGGGGGAATAGGTGTGAGGAAAAAACATGCCCCAGTTTAAACTGTTGTGGTTGCCAAATGTTTCCTGTGTGTAATAAAGAAAACTGCTGAACGTTGCCCGTGCCTCAGTCTGGTCCCTCTTCCCAATTAACACAAAACAGAAAACCTTTGGCAGTGGGGGTTTCAGGTCAGGGGGAATGCTGTAGAGCCCGAACTCAACAAACATGAAACCTTGGAGGGGAAGCACAGGGTAGGTTGCTTTTGACCTGGCACTCTACTTTCAGGGGCCCAGAGTCAAGATCAGAGACTTCTCCACATAGAAGCAGGATAGCTGCATGATCCCAGACCCAATGTCTCTCTTAGAGAGCTGTGGGCTGGGATGCATCACTGCAATGGGCACCAAAGACTGCTGACCCTCCCACATGGGACCCCCAGCTCCTCATCCCCCAAGGCCTTGTCTTTCTCTTCAAGCCCTCAGTGATGCCTGGGGCTCATGTCTAGAAGCTGGCCTGGGTTTGGGGGCTGCCTTTTCCTGCCAAAGCTGTGCCACTCCTCCACAGTGGGACACAGGCCATGAGTGGGGCCACAGGGAGTAGAAGAGCTCCCCCCGGGACTCCTGGTGGTGGGGTAGATGAGCTGGGGCTGCCAGACTCTGCTGCCAGAAGCTCTCCCAGTGACAGCCTAACTCAGCAGGCTGGTGGGTTGCACTCTCCTACCTCTTATCGGTGCTTCTGTGCCCCTTTAGGACTAGCCTGGACCTGCTTGCAGAGCTTGCACCTATGGGGCAACTGCCAGTGGTCCAGGACCATGTGCATTAACTTATCCTGCTGCTATGACTTTCTCAGTTCTGCAGCACTGCAAGGTGTCTCCTCCAAACAGCAGGTGGCCATCTGGAGCCCCTGGACGTGTGACTCAGCAGCTCAGGTATAAGCACCCCCTAGCTTGTCGATACCCCCATACACATCCTGATTTCCCCGCCCCCCCTTCCCCTCACTGCTCCCACCTGTTTTGCAGCCCCTGGCAAAAGAAGTCCACAGTGCATGGCCTGAGCTCAGAGGCTGCAACTGGAGCTTGTAACATCCCTTTCACTAGTGCCTTGTATGCATGCCTTTCATTAACCTAACTGGAGTTTGGCCACCTGTCCTGGACTCCTCATGCCAGCCCCCATGGCCTTCCGTGCACAGATATGGAGCCTACAGGAAAGGAGGAAGGAGTGACTAGCTTGCAGGAGTTGCAGGGGGCAGGTCCAGAGTCAGGATGGACCCACAATCATAGCAGTGGGGTTGGGGGTAGCCCTGAGGAGTTGATACAGTGAGTGCCTGGGATGCGAGAATCAGAAACAGCCAGTGCCCCCTGGTCTTCACCCATGGATCAGATTGGGGGAGGGGGAGGGGAAGGGGAGGTGGAAAGTGCTGTTGGGCTGCTTTCCAGCCTGTCCAGGTATGGAACCTGGGAGTCATCCTGGCAATGAGAGCCGAGAAGCTGAGATAATGGTTCCCATATGGAAATCCTTCCATCACATGTCCTTTTCCAAGAGCGGGAGGAGGGAAAGAGAGAAAGAAGTCTGGGTTTTTTTTGAAAGGGAATGTTTTTCTCACTCCTGCTGCACTGAAATTGCAGTGGTTGTCAGACATAGCTGCATCGTATCTCCTGTCCCTGACCTGGGGATGTTCTTTGCAAAAACTGCTGCTTGCCTTTTTGCCTGCTGAGATGATCTCAATAAATGCTATTGGTGCCATTCTGTGAGTGCTCTGGAGGGAGGGGGAGCTGTTTACATGCAAGCGCTTGAGGTATTTTTGCTTTGGCTCAAGTCTCCCATGGACCACAGCACGGCCCTGACAGAAATGACAAGGATATTTCAATTACACATATTTATAATCCTGCAGAATGGGACATGCTCTCTTATGTACCCAGGATTGGGGGGGCAAGGAACTGATGTCTTGGCTGGGCTTCATGCTTCAGCTAGGAGGGAGGGAGAAGTGTGTAATTAACTTTCCTGCTATGCCCCAGCATTTTGAAACCTCCCCCCCACCACTGGATCCAACCCCTTGGTGGGCTTCTTGGCCATAATGGCCTGAGGGCCGTGACCGGGGGGATGGCATGTGGTGTCCTTGTCTCCCCCTGCTGCCCCTTCCCCAAATTGCTACTTTTGTCCTCACACTTCGCTGTTGGAGCAGATGGATTGGGTTCATCCATGGTCTGTGACAGTATCCATTGGATGTGTGAGGGTCTGGCCAATTAGGGGGTGGGTGAAAGATTAGAATGGATAAATGGAAGCAGTGGCAGATGTATGAGAGTGCAGTTCCAAGTGCATGCTTCTTGCTCTTACTTCAGAGACTTTGAGCCCCTGCCTCCACTTCACAGTTTCATAGTAGTTTCATAGTTTCTAGGGTCGGAAGGGACTTGAGCAGATCATCTAATCCGACCCCCTGCCATGGCAGGAAAAAGTACTGGGGTCAAATGACCCCAGCAAGATGTTCATCTAACCTCCTCTTAAACACCCCCAGGGTAGGAGCCAGCACC
>NW_017728947.1:94611941-94618204 GCF_001723895.1 Crocodylus porosus
CCGGGACCTCAGCGCTTCTCCAACTATCCTCCTTAGCTCGTTGAAGTTTGCCCTCCTAAAATCTAGGGCCACTGCCTTACTGCATGCCATTGCCACCTTGCGCTGGATGGTGAATTCCAGCAGGCGATGATCACTGTCGCCCAGGTGGTTGAGCACTCGCAGCCCCCTCACCAGGTCATCACCCATGGCCAGCACTAGGTGCAACAAGGCATCTCTCCTGGTGGGGCTGTGCACCTCCTGGGTTAGATGGAGGTCCTGCACTCTGGCCAAGAACCTACGTGAGCTTTCAGACCTGCCTGACTGCTCTTCCCAGCAGATGTCCGGGAAATTCAGGTCCCCCATGACAACCACATCCTTAGTCTTCACTACCTCTGTGAGCTGACCCAAGAATTCCTGGTCAAGCTCTTCTCCCTGGTTGGGAGGTCTGTAGTAGACTCCCACCGTTAAGTCCCTTTCCCCTCGACTGCCTTGTACTCTAACCCAAAGCATTTCAGAGTGCCCCTCCCCTGACTCTTTGCCTGGGCTCAGCTTCTCAGCTGCTCAGGTCAACCTCCAGAAACTTGAATTGTCCCGGGGCTTGCAGCTGATTCCCCAAGGCTCTGGTAATGCCTTACATCCCAGCTGTGCTGTAAAAGTCAAGGGTCCACAGCCCATATGGTGCCTTAGGATCACAGGGTCTCTCTGCTTACCTCAACCTGGAGGTTAAATGCCCGTCCCCTCCAATCACATTCCCCCCACACACCAAACTATCTAGTTGATCATCTACTAGCTATCTGATCAGTGAGCAAGAAGAGGGAGAGTCTATCTGCACTAAATTAAATGAAGGTCATAGCAGGAGCCTTCTGCCTGGAAGAAAAAAGGTGGGGATGGCAAATATTTAGAGCCCAACTCAGTCGCCCTTACTTTACGCCCTTATAAAATGGAGGACTTTAGTGTAGTGCAGTCTATTAGTAGGATGTTATGAAACCCCAAATAGTACTTGCCATGTGCTATTAAATTTCACTTTTACCTCTTCTTTCCCCATCCCTTAACTGGCACTGTATAAAGTCGCTGTTTTGAGATTTCAATATAAATATAGATGTCACAAGTGAGGAGGCACAAGGCAACACACTGTCAAGTGGTTATTCTGCATTATTACAAATTCGTTTTGAAAAGAAAGGAGATAACAAAAGGGTGTTTGAGACAGAGATAAGGAGACATCATCCCCTCTCATTACTTTCCATCATCCAGAGCTATAACCCTTCAAGAACAGACATAAGCAGAACTACTCTACTCTTGGAACTAAAACCATATGCCAGGTTCAGATCCAAGACTCCAATGCACACACTCCTATACACCTAAATTGAAATGTCATATTTAAGGCTTTATCCTTTCTTTATGTGAATGAACTAGGCAAGCCCAGAGAGCTTTTGGTTCAGAGCTGAGAACTAACCTAAGTCTCACGCAAACCCAGACTTGATTTGAACAAGACACTGTTTGCAATACTTATGAGTGTAAGCAACCACGTATTGCATCAAATGCATCTAAAATCACTTTGCAGAAAGCAAGATGGGAGATGATGTTATTGATATAGGTACCAAAAACAAGAAATACAGTTTACTTTTTGGTTATTTTTTCCCCCATAGAAGCCGTAGATGAAGGAAATGGAATGCTATTAATATATTTCAGGCAAGATTTTGCTTCCTAATTTACACCCACACATATAACTGGCTCTTATTCCTATTTTCTTTCCAGGTGTACAGAACTCAGCAACTTAATCTGATAAGCCTTACTTGGCTTCATTCACCCCTGAATGTGCTGTCTTCTCTCTCCTCCTTCCCCCTAACTGTAGAGTTTTTGCATATTTGTACCACTCTTAATGATTACCCAGCTGGAGAAGTGATTTTCCCCAGCTCAGGCAATTTCTTTAATTCATTGCAAGGAGTCAAAACAAGGGCAGGCTGAAGATGTACCTTATAGAATAAACAGTATAGTACATAGACCCAAACCTTCCCCTTTTGAAATTAAGGGGAAATTACCCCAATTTAAGATTTTTGTTACTACATTTCAACAACTCACATGTGACTGAAAGTCTGCCTGATAAACTTAAAAAAACCCCAACCCTCCCCTCCCACACAAAGTTCACTGCTATCCATTAGAAGTCTTCAGAAAACAGAGAATGGGAGTGTTACTGCCCTGAGTGCAAACAATCAATGTCTTAAAACCTTTGAACAATTTCTTCGTAAACAGTATATTGTCCTGGCCCTGTGGGTTGTGACTCCACTGCCTGTCTTGAAAACACACAATGCTCCTGATTAGGTGGTAATGTTAGGACACCATCTAATTAGGTAGTTATAAAAGAACTGCTGGACCATTAACACGGTGCCAAATACCTGGTGCCCTTTCTGGGGCACAAGATAGCAAATGGGACAACCTGACTGCCTCCACTCACTATGGCTTCAGGAGGGTGACCCTGTTTGTTTCTTGGCTTCCAATATTCTATACAGATTTTAGGGAATATACTGGGTTCAAAAAGGGAAGTAAAAGCATTGCTTTTTTTGCAGACAGCAGATTGGGTAGGCAGGGAAAGAGTTTCCTATCCTCACATTGAAGAATGTGAAGTGTTTCCTAGAGGAACATCATAGATGGGGGGGGGGGGTTTAACGGGTGCTGCTCTAAGAAGGGAACACTACATTAAGGCAATCAAGATCATTGGATATTACTATTCATTTAGCCAGGAAATGCAACAACCAGCTTTCTATCATGTACATATGTACACATGATTCCAAACCATTACTCAAGTGACCAGAATGACTAGAAACTGACTTTAAAACATGAGAACAGAGAAATACTTTCTGCTTCTTTCTGGGTCATTGAATGTATCTAAGGTTTCTGGGACTTCAGGTCTGTAAGCTGGACTCATGGGTTTCTAGTTCTGCATCCTGTATTCAACACAGGTAGTGTAAGTACTTCTCATAATCTACATTTTACACATGCATACAGTTTCCCCAGACAAGTTGGAAATTAGTGATGTTACATATTAGTATGCATAGTAGATGTGTGCTGATGTAGATTTTGGGCATGTTCAAGTACACTTTTTACTTCCATTTGGGAGCTTGCCCATTGCCCAAAATCAGTGTAGTTGAATAATCAGCAACATAATCAATTCTTAAGACAGTTCAACTGTGAACAGGGGCAAAACAGTCGAAGACCCACATTCAGCACTTACTCACCTGTACTCATGACAATATGAAATGAGAAATTCAGTAATAATCAGTTTTCTGTGTGTGGATGGATCTATACTACCCAGAGGGAGGTCACAGCCTGAGGACAGAGGGTTTGCTGTCTTGTCACAAGAGCTCTGGCCAAGCTGGAGTACCACACTGGGATGGGGGCTGACTGGGGTGCTGCAGAGCCCCATGGGTTGCTGGCAGATTGAAGCCTACCATGAGTAATGATGGGATGTGGTACAGATGTTCATTACAGCACTCTAACCTACAGCACTAAGTCAGATACTGCATCCACCCAGGATTATGTTAGAGTAGGATCTGCCATTTCTGCAGCACTTTACATACCCTGACCTGTTCAGTGACAGCTGTAGAGCACTTGTCTGTGCACCTACTGCACAATAAGCCTAACTTCTTTACCTAACCTCCATGCCCAAAGTCTTGTGTAACAGTTCTCCCAACTATGCAGTTGTTCCAATAAAGTATACCATATAGAATCTTTACCTCTTATACAATCCCTGGACCAAGATGTAAAGCGACGTTCAGATTTCCTTATTTTTATGCTATGCTATCAGCCCCATCTACCCTGCCTATGCAGGAATAAAAAACAAGATACAAATGGTGTGCTTTAATTACGCTGAAACTTTGTTAATTCACCTGAGAACACCACCTAACTATAAGTCCTACTTTACAGGTCATTTTTTGTTCCTATCTATTTGGGAGCACTGCCAGTAGCCCTGACCCTTCTGACCTGATCCCAGCCTTTAGTTGGGGTTGCACCACCCTTTCCTTTTCTGAGGTGCAGGGGTATTAATGAAGGGGGAGGTTGTCTCCCTTATGTACCAGATATTAGGGGTAGTCCTATTACTAGTTTATTTAAGGATTTTCCCCCAAGTTCAACTCCAAATTGGCTTTACTAGTTAACCAGAATATCTGCACTGAACACCTGAAACTTGTATCAATCTGGCCCTACACTTCTGACCTTCACAGCCACCTCCCTGACCTATCATGGAGACGGCAGGGAGAGAAGTCCTTCTTTCCTGCTGCTGGCAAAACCAACCCCCTCAGCACATGGAGAAGACATGTTTTGCCTCATCTTTTAGGAACAGTAGCAGGATTTAAATCTGAAATGGTATGTTTGCATTTATTGATGAGCTAGCTACCACTTGAGTAGTAGGATGAACTGATTAAACTATATGTATTTTTTAACTAGTTGGCTGGTAGATCTGAACTTATTAGTATTTTTGATGGTTTATAAAAAGAAAAGAAATACATATTTATTATTTTTATTATATTGTTTGCAATAATGTGGGTAGAGAAACTGCCTAAAATCCCCAGTAATAACAGGACCTCATTACGCTAAATGCTGTAGGAACATAGAACAATATGTGTTCCTGCCCCAGACAGATAATAGTTTAAGTCTAAGGCAACAGACCACACATTGGTACGGAGAAACAGAGTAATACAAAGAAATCATATGGCATAATTGGATCCAAAAGAGGGGCACAAGTATCCCTACATCAACCACTTAATCTACATTAATAAATCCCATTGGCCAATACTTTCACTGACTTGGCTGGCCAGTTTAAGATTTAAGACACACTGGGTGCATCTACATGTGTGCTTTACTGTGGAATAGATTAATTAGCTCCATGGTAAAACATCACAGTATTAGGGCACAGTAAAATAACTCAGGGATAGTACTATCTCACAGAGGAGTACTTTACTGCACCAAAATGCACATGTATATGGTGACTGGGGGTATACATTGTGCCTAGTCAGTCCAGCCAGGCTCAAATTGCTACTGTCCTGGGTGCAAACTGTTCCAGAGTTTATTGTAGTGCATTAATTACACATGTAGATGCACCAACTGGGTCCAATTTTCAGATGTGGTGAACATTCACTCATTTTAGCTGGCATGTATAGAACAAAAAGTGTTCAAAAACAGTTTAACTGGGTTCCCTACTAGGAAAGAACCTAAAATCACAGCCCTTTTCAAAACCTCTATCTCAATATCTCAGTCTTTCAGATTCTCTTGTCATGAGGCAGTGAGTCACTTGTTTGGTGAGATGTTAGAAGGGTGAGGTAGTTTCTTAAAGCGTTTTGTGTATGTGAAGCACTCTGTAAATGTTAAATGCTACATTCCAAGTGCACTTGGGAGGTTTCAAAGTTACACTATTTAAGCATGGTTTAAAGGGTACTGTAAAATATTAACATTTACTGTAGCACACTTACAGCTAATTTTCTTACATTACTGACATATCAGATTTGCAGCTCTTTCACAATCTTACATTACCAGATTTTGAATATTATTCATGGGTGTGCATATGCAGCTCTACTGAATTTGTTGTTTGCTAATAAGACATAAATTATTAGGGTTTCAATGTTTGAATGATATTTACAATTTTAAAACTTTAATCCCTGTTCCCATTTTACTAAAGTCAGTAGTAAGAGTATACATTATATTTTATTATTGATTTTACGCCACTATCATATTGCCATTGTATTTGTTAATTTTCACTGCCGCTAATATCTCACTCATGGTGTTTATTCTAAGATACAGAGGAGACAAAGCTTTTATCAGTTTACAAGGAATTTATAAGAGTGGCAAGTCTGCAGCCAGCACAACAGCTTATAGCAAAAGCCTGGTGTTTTGCAGTATGGTTGCATAGGAGGGGGGAGCAGATGGGTCCTGGCCCTGCTATAGCACTAGAACTCATCTATTTGTGTGGAACAGACTGGCTCAGGGCAGTCAGCAAAGAAAGATACTACGATGCACCTTATTGCATGCAAGTTAACTACTATGACATCTCACATTGCAACTTGTATGCATGTGCCTATAGGTAATGAAATAGGTTGTGCATGACCCATAGCCCTTCCTACATATGTTGCTAACTTGTGGTTGCAGTCCACTAGTCAAAAAGGCAGCTAAAATCCTTTTGCTGATGACATGTGATTTTGACAATGTCTTAAGCTTTTGTTTGCTTCATTGTAACTGATGGGATATGGTTTCAGTATATATAGACAAAAGGAAGTTTTATAGTTATGTTTAGAAAG
>NW_017728947.1:94618344-94624926 GCF_001723895.1 Crocodylus porosus
ATCTGTATAGGAATCCTACAGCTTGAAAAGTAAGAGACTGTATAGAGAAAACTCCATCTTCATAAGAAAATAACACTTCACTCAGAAGTTCATTTTTTTAAATTACCAAATCACTTCAAACAGTTTCAAAATGTAATGGAAACAATATGGTGTGACTCTTGATGTTGGCTTCTACAATTAGTGTGTTATTAATTAAACTCTCGAGTAATATAATAACTTGACTGTTGGAACCTCTCTTTGCATTTAAAATACATGCAGACTGTGGCTCCAGTTAAAAATAGATTCTAACTCTAAAGGCTTAAAACTGCAAATTATATTATTTGAAGACAAATTGTTAAATTTATGTTACATTCCTGTTTTTATTTTGTTTGCTATACTGTGTTCATGCTACTATGAAGGAGTGCATACATGTTCCAGCATTTTATTAATAATGTTTTTCAGTTTTACATTACATCTTTCCACACACACACACACACACACAGATTTTGCCTAGTGTTATTCCTTAACAACTGTGTAAAGGAGTCAGAGAAGCAAAGGCTTTTTGTGACATATTTTATTGGACCAACTGAACTGCATAGTTGGAAGAAATCTTGAACAAACTTTTGGACCTGAATTGCCCTTCATAGGCCGTGTCCACATGGGCATGGATATTTGGTTCCCCAGGAAGAAGTAGCAGCAACGCACCTTGTGCAGCCAGTAATTGTTCCTGGGGAATACCTGTGCCATTACCCAGGGTGGGGTAGGGGATGCTGGGGCCAGCACCAGCCTGGCCCTAGCAGCCTTACATGGGGTCCTGCAGCAGTGGTGATTCTGGGGCAGCAGCAGCAGCAGACTCGGGGCTGCAGCAGCCTCAATTCTGCTGCGTGGAGCCTGGCCAGCAGCCATAGCATGGCTCCAGGAGATCCAGTTCCACTTTTGAATGGTACATGCTGCCCATGCATGTGCTGCTCCACTTTTTTTTTTTTTGTGGGTTTTTTAACCACTGAAGAACATCTGAATTTGCAGTATGTGGCACCGCAGATATCTTTACAGTGCCACATACCACACGGCTGTGCTCATCATAGGGTTTAAGAAAGAAGCAGATGCAAGTTAAGCTAAATGACAGAGGAAAAAAAAGTTTGTGTTTAACTCTATGTAAATGCACTTTGCTTGAAGGATTGGAGGAGGGCTATATGAATGAAGACACGTTACAGTTAAGAAAGCAGTTATAAGACAAAAGAAGTGGGATAGACTGGAGAAGCTAGGTATTGGAAGAGGAAGACAATTTACGAAGGAAGAGGTTGTTATTACCTGTAGAGTGAAGGGAGATTTGTAGTAATTGTTAGACTGTAATAAGCCATAAAACTGCTGTTTGTGTTAAGACCAGATTTTTTAATGTCCAGTGAAGTTATGAATTTCTCTTCCCAGGCCCATCTTCTGAAGGTGTTTTGTAGCTTCTCTTTGAGCAGGAGGATTGTGCAGTCAGCAAGGGAGTGGCTGTTCTGTGAAAAGTCTACTCCTACTGGTGTTCCTGTGCATCTCCATTGTTTATATCTTTTTCTGTAAGAATTCATTCTGGCACATAGTTTCTGCCTAGTTTCACCCACACAGTTTCCATGAGGGCATTTGGTACGTTGGATGAGATATAAAATGTTATTAGAGAACGCTAAAAAGCATAGTTATTTACATGGTGTTGTAGAGTTAGAAGAGAATATAGAACCGTGCCTATGGCAGCTACCTAGTGCACAGCTGGCATATGCTGATGCAATCGAGAACATGCGTTCAACACGCAGTTAGTCATGCATCCCATGCAGTGGATGAAATATATATGTGCAAGAGCCAGGGATTCTGATGGTTTTGCTGTGGGTGATGTTGATTGTGGTAACAATAGAGACATGCTGACATATTTTGCATTTATTGATAAGGCAGGGTTGTGTCCCATTTGGTATCTGTTGATTCAAGGGGAGCTTGTTTCTGATGATGATTTGGGCCAGTGGTGAGGATTGTTAGAAAGCCAGGAGTGCAAGAGATGAGACTATGTCCCTCAAGGTCTGATCTTTTGCAACTGTACACTATAATTATTTGATAGTCATTATAGGTTCCAGTATGGGATGGTATGTAACAACAAAGTACATGCATTTGGGGGGTTGGGGAGGACATTGTTTTCGTATTGTAGTAGGGTACTCATTGTTTTTGGGTGACTCAGTCAGAAATATGATCTATTTCTCCGCTGGAGTGTCCTTGCTGGCAAGGCAGTTTTGAAGTTGGTGATACAGGTATCATGAGTATTCTCCTCAGAGGAGATGAAGTAGTATCTAAGGGACTGGCTACAAATTACAGATTTCTTCATGTGTCTGGAATTGTTGCTGGTTTTGTGGATATGAATGTGGTGGTTTGTGGGCTTTCTGAAAATAGTGGTTTGTGCAATGCCATCCAAACATGGTGTCTAGGCAGTAGCTTTAGGGCTTATCAGGATTCATCAGTTACTTCTACTAATCTTCCTATGTAATACTCCACATGTAATAATACCAGATATATGTGATAATGATGTGTATTCCTATTATATTCCAGCCATCCAATATGCTACTGTGCACCTTCAATAAAATCAAATGACTTGAGTAAGCAAATATTACTATTCTTCTTTATGAAAATCCTAATCCAAGTCAATGGAAAGACTCCTGCTGGTTTCAGTAGACCAATTACTAAAACTCAATGATTTTACAGTATGAAGTAGCTTGGCAGGGCATTGGAATCTCTGTTTTAGTGCAGGCCCCAAATAAGGGGACTGGATTTACCGCTTAATAAACAGCCAGTTGCTTAGTATTACTTGACTGGAATCTCTCTTCAGGCAAGCTTGGATATATTTATCATTTTTGCTGAGTAGCCATGGAGCCATGTTGATGGCTAGAATATGTTCATCAAAACATTTTTGTTGGAAAAAAAGCCATTTTAATGTCAAAGTTATATAGATTTGATGACATTTTCTGTGAAAAAGACAATTTTTTAAATAAGGGTACATGCTACTGTGTACTGATTGAAACATCTTATTTCTGTTCTAGATCAAGGTGGTTCCCTGTGTGTCCCTATTTCTACTACAATAACCAAACAGTAGAATCCTGTATCCTGTCATTCTACTTGTCAGTAGTAGCAATGCATATAATCTACTTCTGTCACTGATATACCATGAAATAATATATCAATGTAGCAAAATAATGAAAGTAAAATGCTAACCAAAGTTTCAAAATGTTCAGAAACATTTCCAAGAATATTTTCCCCCAGATTTTTAATTCTGTGGCAAATTAAAGATAAGGAGACCGTACTTCTTGATTAAGTATGAAAGCAAATTTTAAAATGCCCAGATTTCCCACAAAACATAAATTCTGAGTTTTGATCAGCTGTAACATTGACACACATTCACCTACAAGCTTACTTGAGATTCGTTCTCCTCAATATTTTAATGGTTACTAGATGAAGGAACCAGAAATGACATCAATGAATAATTGGAATTCCTTCCCAGTCAGAGCTGCTCACCTTGTCCCACCCTTTTAAAAGAATCGCAAAACCCAGATCAAAAAGAATCAATTCACCCTTTATTGAAACAACTTCTTCTCCTTAATGAGAAGACTGAATGAGCAATAACATTTTCAAGATGTGTGGAGGAACAAAAGCACTGGCTCTAGTTCAAGCACTAACCCACTGAGAAGGAGGATTTGCAGTGTCTGTGGCCTATTTCCTTTGCATTCCCATTACAAAAAATGATCTAGCTACCTGACTTGTAAATACAAAATCAGACAGTTAAAAGCTAGCTGTATGCAGCTGCATGCATTCCTAGTGCCAAGTCAGCTTCAGATTTTGCCCCAAATCCAGGACTGGATCTGGAGGTTTAGAGAATGTGGCCTTTACAACATAACTGTTTCATCAACAAGACCAGCATATCTTCAACCAGGAACGAAACATTCTCAGGCTAGAAATAACCTCTTATCTGGGTCATAACGGCATATGATATCTTTCAAATTGGTCATGAATTTGGCATTAGGAAATGATAATGAATTAAGACATATGCCTAAAAGACAAAAAAGCAATAATATTCATGAGCAAATGATTTGAGATATTTTCCATACAAATCTTGAAATCTTTTGGTTTTAATGGATCTATAACTGATACTGGGTCTGTCTGCATGAGATGCCAAATGAACTTGTCGCTATGGAGCTTGTCTACATGAGACGCTACTTGAGATGCTACATTAACTTGTCACTATTGTGATGTAGCATCTGAAAATAACCATGCGCTACCAGGATTGCATGGTACTGATGGGTACTGCACAGTAATTTAGTACTTGCTAAATGCTAAAGGAAGTACTAAATGACCGTACAGTACTAAATGTGCAGTCAGGGTACACGTAGACATGCCCACTATTTCTTAACTATAAAATTATCTCCAATAGATAAAACCCATATTTGATTATTTGCCATAAAAGGGCATACATTTTGCATGTTATAATCAACTGTCAGCCTACTCGCTTGTTATTTTCCAATTTCTAATAAGGGGGCTTATTTATAATTATTACTGTACTGTCTTGCATAACACTCACCACAGATATAATATGCACCCTGTTTTTCTAAAAGACTTATGAATAAAAAAGTTCTTACTAAGTATCTGAGTAGTACCAGCTAGGGAGATGAACCTGCTCTTGAGCCTTCTGCCAGCCCCACTTGCCCTTGTACTGATCCAGCATGCAGGGTCTGAGGCTATACAGGAGGCCCAGTTGGGTATGGCAGGTTTGGGGCCTCATGTCAGGCCTGTTCCTATGCAATGGGTCTGAGACCATGCAGTTCAAGAGCACGCTGAGTCTTGGACTCCATGCCAGGTCCAGGGCTGACCACTAGTGCAGTGTGCTATTCTGGATGTGATGAACCAGGCCAACCCAGCACATGGCCCTAGAGCTAGTGTGCAGTCCTGGACTTGGTGTGCTGGGTCCAAGCTAGCACGTGGCTCTGCAGCCCGTGCACAGGGTTGGAGCTGCCACGCCAGATCCAGGACTATGTGCTAGATCGGACTCAGTGTGCTGGATCTGGCTGCAGAGCAGCTCCATGTACTGACCTGATCTAGTGTGTGGATGGGGAAGGGGGCTCCCCATGGGTCCAGAAATTTGGTGGGGGATGAGGGTGAGGTGGCAGTGTTGATTGCCACGGGTCCCAGAGCCATAAGAACTAATGCTGCTACTGCTCCACCCCAACATTTCCAGATTCCCTGGGGATCTGTTTTTCTCACATATAATGCACACCCCAGTTTTTCCCAGCTGGTTTTGGGAGGAAAAGGCATGGATTATATGTAAGGAAATATATTCTTTGAGAGATGATATATTCCAGTAAAAATCAACACACTTTGTTCTAAAGTGAAATTACTAAAAATCATACTTGACTTTTTTAATCATTAAAAAATTGGCTGAAAAATTTATTTCCTGTTCACTATAAAGATTTTGGATAAGCTTGATATCATGTCTTCAACAACACAAAAACAGAACTGTTAACATTCTTATTTTTACTAAAACCTGATAAAAATATTTTCCAAATTTTTTGTTCACAGTACATGTACAGATATCTGGCTAGATATCTAAAACGTCATTAGTTCACAAAATCATGACATTTCACTGCAATAATATTGAGTGTTGTGTGCAAGTTAAAAAGAATGATGTTGATACTCATGGGCATTGGCTCAGCCCCCAGATGAACTGAACAAATATTAATTAGTTTTTATACTTTTGCATTTCAACATTTTTGAGTGTACCGCCAGAAATAATTTTCTGAGGTACATTTAAAAATATTCAGGATGATTAGGCCATAACTAGATGTATGACTAATTTGATTGGTCCCTGGATCAACAGCTCACTTGGGAAAAGAATAAGACTTGGTAAAGAAACATGAAAGCTGAGTCAAGAAAGTTTAGAAAAAAAATAACTTAATGAAGATGTAATGCAGCAGAAGATGTTACAAGGATAAAAATCACCTAATTAAGGATAATCTCTCTTACTTTGTAGTACTGGAGCAATAAATGACTGCGGAGATTGAGTAATCAACAAAGCTAAAATAGGGTCTTTAAACAATCTTCAAACTTGTTTAGCATGCATGTGACAAAGCAATAGAGATTATTCCAAATTCTCTCTGGTGTAAATAAACAAAACTCTATTGATGTCATTAGAGGTTCACTCATTTATGTCAGTAGATAATACAGCCACATATATTTGCTGCCTGCATTGGGGAACTTGTTGTGTTCTGCAATGGCATCTTATTCATGGCATAGTTCTAAATATTTTATTTTAATATAATAGAGAGATTCTGTAGGTGGGAATAAAATGATGTGGCTATGCTGTATCAGGTAAAATCCCAGCTTCCATGGAATGAGTGTCTTTCATTTACGCAATGGGGTGTTTAGACAAAAAATGTTCAAATCTGAGTGCACCAAAATTTATATTCAGGTTCTTAAATAAAATTGGCCAAATATTTCAGTAGTGACAGGTAGCCACAAATCTCATTGAAACCCCTAGTAGCTGTACTACATTTGAAGGCCCAGCCATTTTTATTTAGTACCCTAAATTTAGTTATC
>NW_017728947.1:94626001-94627578 GCF_001723895.1 Crocodylus porosus
ATGGCAATCAACGGTTGTGTAGTACTGTGGACTCATACTGTATTCTGGGTATGACAGAGATTCAGCCTCAGTTTCCTCCATGACACAGGACATCACAGCATTATCAAACCTGTCCTTTTCTAAATGCAGTATTATCATTATTATAAAGAAAAAGAAAAAAATAACTCCTGAACAGTGACATCAGTCCAGGACATGGTGATATTGATAAGAATAACAAACATAAGTCACACTACTAAGCATCTTATGGTATGGAAGGTACCTGGTACCATTGTCATGGATGGATGGATTGTCATGACAAGGCTGACCAGGAATACTGGCACACCATTACCAGTCATGTATGTTTTGCAAAGACGTCTCATATGATCTCTGCCATTATGTCAAGGTTAATAAGGACTACATTCAGATCTAAGGGAATAAGCTGCTGGACAAATGTGCTGTTCTTACACAGAGCACAAAAAGAAGACACATTTATCACATTTATAATACCAAAACCATCAGACAGAAGCAATAAACAATCAAAAGGGTTTCAGATTCAAACCATGGTTATTGACTTCCAGTGAAATATTCACCACTGTTTTAGCCAAAAAAATGAATCAGTATCTGATCATCAATTATGTCTGAATACTAGAACAAAGTGACTGCAAGCAGGGTTCAAGAAGAGTTAAGGAGCTGGTCTTTAGTGCAGTATAATCTCAAAAAGCAGAGATTCCCGTTGTTGCCTCGGGAAACTAAATGAAGACATTTGATCTCTCATTCTTGACCCATAAGAACACTCAAAGCAGTTTAATAAACCATATTTTCTATTGAAGTTAGGCCCCTAAAAATTGCATGCAATTTTCTATATATGGTAGCTTCCTATTTGCCCCAAACCTGAACATCAGAGGAAATAATGCCATGCATATGATCTTATATGTGTATATTTAAGGGACTGTTCCAGGGCCGTCTCTGTATTTCACCGTATTTGATCTTGCCTTAGACCATTTCACTTCTGGTGCTATGGGCTGAATCTGAAAAGTAATTTTCAGTGAGGCATTGACAAGGGAGAAGAACTGAAACAGAATTGGAAGCACTTTCAGAACCAGCAAAGACTGATTGACACCAAAAGTCTCAGTTAAGCATCTGGCAAGAAGGAACTGAGTTATAACCATGCTGTCTTACACCTTCAGAGTAGTCAAAGGGTCCAAGACAAGTTTGGAAGCTGTAGACAGAAAAGTGTGAACATCCTTTGCAAGGTATTGCAATCATCATCCAAGCAGCTTCACTGAGAGGCTGCATGGGAAGAATGGGAAGAAAAGGACCTGTTATGTCTTAATCAGCTTTGCAATGATCAGTAAAAAGGTTGGACGAAATATATTTAAGCAAAGATTCAGTATTACACTGTGGCTTTGTTAGAAATGATCAAGATTTTGTTCCTTTAGTACTGAGAAGAAAAGTATCAGAAGTGACATGGAAGAGGAATAGATGGCAGCAGAATGTGCTGCCATCTATATGATAGGTTTGTCTTCCTACTTTCGGTGGGCCTAACTGATTGGCAGCCCTTGACTGCTTGGCTGGGATGTGGGGGGATCCCTTGTGAA
>NW_017728947.1:94627693-94629252 GCF_001723895.1 Crocodylus porosus
TGGTGCCTGGGCTTTATTCGTCAAAAGTATACCAAAGAGTATAAATCATGGCTAAGTTGGTGCTTCAGAAATAGGCTTCATAACAAACAAACAAAAAGATCAATGACATCATCCTATTATACAATCAGGACAGATTGTATAACAGTGGTAGAAGATGACACCAGTGGTAGAAGATAGCAAAGCCACCATTTATTGAGATGACAACCCTTATATGTCAGACCATGCCACACAACTGAGCAGACTGCTGGAAACTGAGCAACCTACCTCATCATTAAAAAAATCATTCACTCAATAGATCACCCAGAATGTTCTCCCTCTGTGAGTAAGTAGGCACACATTTTATGTACTTTGTCTCTTGTGGACCACATGTTGTGTACTTAGACCAGCATAGTCCACAAATCCAGGCCATACTGCTACTACTACGACTATATTACTAAAAATAATAGGAGTAGTAACAACAACAGCAACAACAACACCAGGAATAATAGTAACAGAAAGTAGTCTGAGGTTGTCACTAACGTGCCTTCCCATGAGACATTGACCCAATATAAAGTTCCCAAACCAGCACTCAAGTCTTGTTATTATTGTTATTATTTCTAATTTATTAATTTGATTGTGGTAGGGCCTCAGGGCTCCAAACAGGATCAGGAACCCATTGTGCTTAGTGTTTTAAAATGTATAGTGGTTTCTTTTTAAGGAACTAATCAACACAGTCGGTGGCTCAGGCACTAACCACTACCATCAGTTGAAAAGTTTATTATGGATTGCTTCTTGAAATAAAACATAACTTTTATTGGAAGTTAAAGGATAAATAAAAACATCTGAAGGGAAAATACCATTAAATACTGTGACGAGCCCCATGATGTTCCACTTAAAGTAAGAATTCCTCATGTTTCACTTTAAGAACTCTAGTCTGCTGTGTTACAGTCACCATTCCTTTTATGTGGGACAAGTGAAGTTGAAAAGGGAATTTACTTAAAACTGTATATTGAAACTGCAGCTTACAGTAGCTTAGATTCAGTACAGTTCCAAGAATCTTTCACTGTTACAGTAATACATGGTCCTTTAACTTATGCTTCCCCTATTACTTTTATGTAGTTTTCTAATTAGGCTTCCTTTTAAACATTTTAAATATTTGTTTTCTGTGGATACAAAGAATGCCAAATGGTGACCATATCTCATCTTTAAAAGTGACACTGCTCTTTTATGGAGACCTGGTTTAAATTATTAACAGAAGATATAATCATATTCCGAAAAAGGGCTAGACTGTTTTGGGGCCCATATGTGGGTGCAAGAGAGAAGATCACAAGAAACTAACTTCACAGAACATATACAATGTCCATCACATGCAAGATCCTAGACATAATTTCAGTTCCTGTACTCTGAATCTAAGAATCCTTCCTCATAAAAGGTCACACATGGAAAGAGTCACAACCCCAGTTCCCTTTCTTTAGACTAATCATCAGAAACAGGAAAACAGACCTAGGGAGCTCCGACACCATTTACCATCAGCCTGTATTTACTAGTGGCTTGATACTCTGATCAAGGGATCTGGTCAA
>NW_017728947.1:94630719-94632439 GCF_001723895.1 Crocodylus porosus
TTTCTTGTGTCAGTCAGCTGGTTTTTTGTTTTTGCTTTATAAATACAGAGGTTGTTATTAGGCCTGTGTGAAGTGGCTAGTATTTGTTTCAGATTCATATTCAGCTGATTCGGAGGACAGTGATTCAATTTTGTGATTCGAATCACTGCACCAAATCAATTCAACTGAGTGTGATTTGGAGATTCGGCCACTGCTGAATTAGCCAAATCTCTGAATTGGACAGGCCCCATTCCCCACCTGCTCTCCCAGCCCTGTCAATGGCTACCCTGCTTGGTCCCAGCTCTTTAAAAAAAACAAAACAAAAAAGCCCCCACTCACTTGCTGCTGCCAGGCAGGGGAGCAATCCCCTCTGTCCCCCACTGCTCCACACTGCATGGGGGACTCTGCCATGAGCCCCCAGAATCCCTGAGGCCTCTTCAGCAGCTGGTGAGTGCAGGCTTTTTTTTTCAAAGAAATGGGAGGTGGGGCAGCCCTGGGGCGGGGGGGCTGGGAGAGTGGGCAGGGTTGGGGGGCACTTTGGGGGCTGGGGAAGCAGGCAAGGGATGGGGTCTGGCCAGCGTCCCCCCCATGGTCCCCTCCCCCCTCCTCCAGCCTCTCTCTTCCGCCACCCCTACTTACCAGCATGGAGTCTGGGTCCAGTTCCCTGCAGCAATGAGCAGGGACTGTCTGAATCTCTGAAGCTCTCTGAATCTTTACTGAATTGATTCAGAGAGCTTCAAATTGATTCATACCTTTTTATTGGTCTCCTTTTTCTATTCAGTTTCAGAGATTCGGCTGCTGAATCAGGCTGAATCTCCTCTGAATCAAATCAGCACCTGAAGCTTCAGATAGTCCTAGTTGTTATGTATTTATGTTAGAGATAAAGAAATACTCTTGCACTTGGAGCAGAAGATGATGGCCCTTAGCTCCTGAGGGAGCTCTTTCCATTGACTGTCCTTTGAGAAAGTTTTGTTTTCCACCCACATGCATCAACTATATTCTGGATAGTTCCATTGTGTCAGAGAAGCAACTGTCAACTGCATTCTTCATCCTGAAGTTTGAGTTGGTCTTCTCAATTCCCTGGGCCCAAGGTCTGGCATGCCTGAGAGCTTGGCCTTGCTATTCTATGGGAAGTTAGTGTAGAATGAAGTCTACAGGTTTGATACATTTGCAAATGAATGGTCTAGTCTTGAAAGTGCAGTTTCACATCATGACTTACTCTATGCATCCCTCCAATGGCTCATTTCATTTTGGCATAATATTCTGGACCTCAGTCACCTCTCTCAGCTGTGACAACTATATGCTATGGTAAATAATAGTATAAAAAGCTGCAAGGAAGCAAAGAAGATAAGAATTGGTATCTGCCCTACATCCTTAAGTTCTACGAAGGGAATCTCTGTGGTACATAAAAATATTTTTCAGAGTCTCCACCAGTGTTTTCCAAATGCCTTTACTTTCTATAGATATCTAATAGGAATTCCCAGCTTCTAGATATCCATAATACATGATCATAATGTCCTTTCTGTTTTAAAATATTATTCATTTCTTAGAGCTCCAATTTTCTTTCTTTTATAGTTTCATAGTTTCTAGGGTCGGAAGGGACCTGAATAGATCATCTAGTCCAACCCCACCCCCCCCATGGCAGGAAAGATTACTGGGGTCAAAAGACCCCAGCAAGGTGTTCTTCTAACCTCCTCTTAAAGACCCCCAGGGTAGAAGCCAGCACAACTTCTCTTGGAAG
>NW_017728947.1:94632634-94639979 GCF_001723895.1 Crocodylus porosus
GCGAGTCCCCTGATCATTTAAGAACTGCTTTCATAAGTGTAGGCTTCAGATCCATTAAATTCAGTCAGGATATGCTAAAAATATGGTATTTTTTCACTGTCAAGGTGATAAGGATCTATGGTGAAATTAAATTTTTGCTTAAGGCAATGGGAGTTTTGTCATTGACTTCTTTGGGTCCAGGATCCACCAGAAGTTCCTTACAGGGTTAGATTATCTCCCTATTTAATTCCTGGGTGAAGCTGATAATGATACCTAACACAGTATTTAAATGCCAGATTTGCAACCTGTTGTTTTGCCTCTGCACATGAAAACGTGTCTTCAAGTCCTTTCAGAGCCCCCCATACAACAGAGGGGAATAATTTCACTCCCTGCATGACATCCCCAGTGGCATCAAAGACAGGGTGAGGGCCATAGCACTGCCTGCTCCTCACTGGCAAGGAATTGAGGGGGTAGAAAGCATTGCATTTGATGGGGCCCTTCTGCTTGCTGAGGAGTTGAGGGAACCAGCCGCAAGGATAACATTGTTCTTCAACAGACTAGTGAGAATTTAGCCTAAGAAGTCAAATTAAGGCTGGGCCTTGTGGTTTAAAAGAAGATTTCAGCACAATGTGTGCACCTACCAGATGCACTCTGTATAAAGAAAGGAGAGCTCTAACAGTAGTGTGCTCTCCTCCTCTCTCAGCTGTCTGATCAGAGAGGTCAGAGTCTCCCTGTTTGCAGCGAACAATGCCTTGGAGCAGCAGTCAGGAATCTGTCACTCCAGAGCCACATGCTGCTCTTTGGAAGCAAAATTCTTCTAGCCTGTGGCATCAAAGCACTTGGAAAAGGAGGAGGAGGTGGGGGGCAGTCGGGGGAACAAGAAGAAAGGGGGAGAAAATCACCATTTTTGTTGGCGGCTCATTACATCTAAATTTTGGTATCATCATTTATAGGAACTGTACTTCTCTTTTCAGTAAAGCTAATAACCAATTGGAGCTGATCACAAACAACAGTTTCATTCCTCTGCCTAAAATGCACATGTTTTCAATTCATTTGATAGCCATGATGCTGCTACCAAAGAAAAACATTCAGAATACTGCCTAAAAAAATCACTTGGCAGCAAACGGCATTTTCAAATTTGATTCTTCAGCAAGAATCAGGTAAATGGTACTTTTCATCATTGTCCCTGTCAATTCAGTTACAATCACTGAGGCACAACTAAAAGTTGGGTGAAGAAATGGAAAAAGGCCAGATTGAAATTATGTTTAGGGCTACTATATTCTCCACTTACAGTTCCTGAATGCTGCAGTGAAGAAGTTAAATCTTGTTATTAGCCTAGGTATTGGATTCAAAAGGGCCAGTTCTGCTCTGGGTTTGACTTCTGTATACCTGTTCTATGAAGGTGGAAAGGCGATCAGAATCATTCCTAGACAGGTCTCAGCTGTGAACAGTGGCAGTGACCCACCAAGATATCTTACAAGGCATGTCTACACATGTATTTACACGTGTGTAAATTTAATGTGCGTTTTCTTAAAGTGATTTAGGCGCGCGTCTACACGTGAATGTGGTAATGTGGGTTAAGACGCATTACATTTAGGTGCAAATAAATAAGTCGCATTATTGCGCATGCATATGCACTACTACACATTAACATGTTGTCTGTCCATTGACACACACCACAGTAATGCTCATTAGTGCATGTACATGTTTGCTAATGCAACTTAGTTATTCATGCATAAATCTGATAGTGATTTATACAGGTATCAAATTTATACTCAAATAGCTTAAAAATCACCACTTTTAAGGTGTGTTAAGGTTGCACACGTGGACGTTTCCCCTTAATGTGCCCTAAATTGGGCTAACATGCATTAAATGTACACATGTAGACACACTCATAGAGAGATGCCTTCTACTAAATTTGGATCCAGATTTGACTTCCAACACTCCTGTCACCCAAACTTTGTGGGGGCCTTGGATTCAGAATTTCAGTTAAGGTCTACATTTGATTTCAGAGAGATGATGAAAACAATCAGATGTTCCTTTGGCAGTGAAGAACTCATTATTCAGATCTACTAAAGAATGATCCTTCTGGCTTGTTTGCCAGCTGGGAAGATTTACCAGGAGCTTCCCTTTTGTTTAATGGAATAATTGGATTGATCACTTTTGCTCCTCAAAGGAACCAAGGAAGAGGGAAAATCCATTTTTAATGGCTCTACTGTATCTATTTAAAGTTCAGCCCCGTTTTAGATCAGTTGGAAACCATGCAGCCTAAGGAGAAGCACCAGAAAAAATTCCCCTCCATGCTGCCTAAAACACAGTGGGCATAAGACCATTATGGGCTGCAGACATTCCTGTTTCTGCAGTTTGGCCAGCATTGCTAGTTCAGTTTCATCTTTGTTCCCTTGGGAGTGTCCAGTATTTGGAGGGCACATAATAGATTGCTGGTTGCATCATATGGCTAACAGAGAGTTTTTCCTCTTCCTGCTGCTACATGTCAGGGGGATTTCTTGTTTCATTTGGTTTTGAAGCCTTCCTCAAAACCATTGGGTGTTGGCTAGAACCAAGCTTAAGAATTTTGACTGGTCTGTGCCAATGCTTTTTGCTCAGAGATAAACCTGGAAGTTCCTGGCTAAAGGGACTTGCCCATCTGCTCAGGGGCAGACTGATTGCTGTACTTGGGGCCAGGAAGAAATTTCCCCCCATGGTCAGATTGATACAAGCTGGGGGGGGGGGGGGGGCAGGGCTGCCTTCTTCTGTGGTTGGGGAGGGATGTGGGGCCATCTTCCTTGGATGGTACAAGCATATATTAACAACCCTACAGCATCAAGAAGTTAGGCCCTGCTTCTCCTGTGTCAGTTTAGAGTGCTATGTCTTGTGGTTTTGCCAGAGTTGGTTGTGTAGCTTTGCTAATAGGCTAGAAAATAGTTTTGTATAGGATGGTTTGGATAGTAATGATCCTGCCCCAGGCAAGGGGTTACAGTCAATGTCTTCTGGAGGTCTCTTCCAGCCCTACAGTTCTATGAGGAAGGAGTTCCCGTACCTCAGAGAGTGAAAGGATTGAATTTGTGTCTTATCAGTGAAGTTATATCTGATGCTATTCTGTGCCCCACACACATCCCAGCAGGGCAGCAAGGCACAATCTGGTCCTAAGTGAAGTGAAAGTGTCACTGGTACAACACATGTGAGGACAGGAAAGAGAAAATGTGATTCATAGTTAACGAACACTGTCAGGGAAGGCAGCATTGCAAAGCACACAGTCTGAAGCACAGAGGGATCTATATACAGCAAATAAGGCCAAATTTGTCTGAAGATTGTCCTTAATTTGCCAATCCTTCTTGGCACACTTGGTTCTAGCTAAGAAGACTATAATTCCCTGTTAAAAATTATTTGCAACTGAAATATGATAAAATGACTTGCCAATGCCAGGGACAGTGGTCTGCTAATGTTATTTATTTTATTTCAAGCCTGAAGTTTCTCACGAAAGAAAGAAAAAGAGAAAGAAAGAAGAAAGGAGGGGGGGTGCTTTTTTTTAATGTGTTTGCCTTCACGGCTTTGGAGTGCTCACTAATTCCATCTGTCCACAACAGAGCCATCGGAACGGCGAGAAAAAGCATTTCCATATGTGCAAATTAGCATCCAGCCTCTCTTAATCTGTGCAGTGCTCCTCTGAAGTAGATGGCGCGGATGGCTGCCAAACCCACTAATGGCATTCAAATAAAGGACTTTATTGGCTTTAACTGCCACTATTTTTTTTTAAGATTGAGAATCTGTCCCCCCAACTCCTTTATCTTATTTTTTGTTCTGATATTGGTAATTTGTACTGCTACTATTAAACAAAAGGAATCTACAGGGAAGCTCTCAAATAAGACTGGTGTCTCTTAAAGGTGTACTATTCCACTTTCTAATAAAAACTTACCTCTAGCCATTACCCTATAATCAACACTTAAATCATTATAATCTCTCCTTCAGTCAGATTGTCTTTTCCAAGTTCCAGGAAACTTCTTCCTATTTCCTTTACTATTCAATGGGAGAGATAGGGATGTGATGTAAGACATCTTGTTTGGGATCCTGCCCACATTGTGAGTTCATGTAAAAAGGAATCCTTATTTTTTTGGTTTACTTCTCCTCTCTCTCTCTTTTTTTTTTAATTTGCAAATCCTGGCACATTCACAGCTGCAACAGAGGACAGACAAGGCTGCCAAAGCAATCATGGTCATGGGTCACTGTCATACCTGATTGGTGTGTACCCAACAAGGGGTATTTGGCATCCATTTGGAATATTGAGCAGTTTTTTTCATTTTTAAGGGAAAGACAAAGGATGTGCTTTAATCCAGAAGAAAAGCGTGCTTTAGAATCAAGAGCCTTATAATTTAAGTGTCCCTCATATTAGTTACCAATCAATCTTTATTTTCACTCTTCAATGTTCCTTCTACTTCTGGCAAGGGTTAGGTAACCACACCTGGTGCCTTGTGATCTTAGATCTTGCTGCAAATACCATGGTTGCTAATCCCGACTTGACTGGTGGTGCCAGCAATAAAACCACAGTCTCTTGTGTGTAGCAGACTCCATATGTTAGCCCCCTAGTCTGCTAAGTCACCACGCCAGCCTAAATTTGAAACATTTCTAAAGTGTTATACAATGTTGTAATAATGTTTTTACAAAACAAAGGCTGAGTTACTGGAAGCCATATTCATCCAATCAGCATCTTACTGAAGGAGGATTCCTGATGGTAGCAGTGGTGACACAAGCTATTTAAAAAAAAAAAAAAATCACACTAAAATCCTTAAAGGGGAACATTAACTTAATAGGGAGTGGGAATTATCTGAAAGAGAAGCTACTGAAAAAAGGAAGAATCCAAAAGTGCGTTATCCCTCTCTCCAGAGTAAAAACACACCCAGAAAATCTCAGCTGAGAGCACAGTTAACTTAATGAAAGGGCTTCTAATGGCTGGAATACTACTTATAAAAATGGGAATGGACACTGCTAATTATATAGTAAGCTAGTGTTTGCCTAAACTTTTTCAGAAGCAGGACTTTCTTGAAATACTACTGTGTCTTTTTTCTTTTCAATGCTCAGACTACAAATAGCCTTTTCTCACTACAAAAAGCTACCCAGTTACTGAATTTATACTCTTAGTGGAGGCCCAGACCCACATAGGTATTGAAATTAATGGAAGATAGGCACTAAAAAGGGCATTAAGTCACTTTGAAAATCTGGGTCCTAACTTTTCTTTTCTTTTCTTTTCTTCTTTCTTTCTCCCCCTTCCTGCAACATTTGGGCACGTGCTTAACTTGAAGTACATAAGAAGTCCAACTGATTTTACTGCACTAGTTAGGTGCTTAATTTTAAGCATGTGCCTGATGGTTGGGAAGAACATAAATAACAAGTGTATATATATCACTGTAATCCTCTAAATCTGCTGCTTTTTTAGTGTGTGAGTATTTTCACTAGGAGAGGGAAAATATCCACAAATAACTATACAGCTCACTTAATAAATGCCAATAAATAATTAGGTCTAGGCAAATAGTGCAAGCAGTTTTCCTCAAATGTTCATATGAATTAAATATAAATTTACTTTGGCCATGGTTGTGCCTCTTTTGCGTTCTGGGAATATCTATCAGATTAACTAGCAAGACTGCATGCATAAGTGAATTAATTTTCAAGATGTACGCTCAAATACTTACTCAATGGATTTTTTAAAACTTTTTTCCCCAGAACATTTGTACCAGAAATCTGATAATATTATTATTTTTTTAAACACAATCACCCAGATAGACCAGATCAGAAGGAGGGCACTATTGTGCTGAGCACTGTACAGACAGACAGTCACAGAGACAAAGAGACTGCAATCCAAAAAGGCAAAATTGACAAGAAACAAACATGTGTATAAAGTATGCTTAAAAAAACAGAGAAAAGCATTATTTAAGACATCATCAGAATACCAAGAATCAGCTAGAGTAAGTGATATTCTAATGCTGAAAAAGTAGTAAAATTTGTAAAACTGTGGAACTTGTTATACGTTGTTTGTTCTTCTCTATGTGTATTCATTTTTCCAAAGATTCTTAACTACCTTATCTATGTGTGGAAGGGCTAATTATTAAATAATGCAAGTAGGATGACTATTTAAGTAACACAAGAGAATTGATCATTATCCCTAACAAAAAAAATAACAATAACAGCGCCAACAGCAATAAGACATTTAGAGCTAAACAGAAACGTTCATAATGAATGTCTGTTTGGATTCCGGGTTTTGATCCTGATCACTGTAGTCCAATGGACAAATTCATTCAGAATCCAATCCTCCCTATCTCCTTCCACTTCCCCTACAACCTATACTTACTTCACGTGCATATGGATGTGGTCCTACTCTAGAAGTTATACAGATTTAAAAGCAACTTGCTTACATTTAAAAATGTATCCCCTCTACATAGCTGTTATAATCCACATTTTCCAAAGGGGAACTTGAGATAGAAAGTGCCAGTGGGGAAAGTCAGTGGTGAAAAGGGATTTATGAGTTAGTAATTTACAGTCCCACACACAGTCCATTACACTGGACATGTCTACATGAGACACTGACTGAGCAGTAGCCTGATACTACTGTGCAGTAGCATCACATGGCAAAAACCATGCCAAGAAGCTACTTAGCAGGAATATTAAATTACTGTACAGTAACATCACTTAAAAAGGGTTCACCAGCACTACTGCTCAGAAACTCCAGTTTACTACTCACTTATTTGGTACTTGTTTGTATAAGTACTAAATAAATGCAAGATAACCACAGCGCAGATGTATCAACTCTGTAAATATATTCTTGTCATATATACTAGGCCTGTGAGAAGCGGCTAGTATTTGCTTCAGATTTGGATTTGGCTGATTTGGGGGACAGTGATTTGATTAGGTGATTTGAATCACTGTCCTGAATCTATTTGGCCAAACCTGATTTGGAGATTTGGCTGCTGCTGAATCTCCGAATCAGCCAGGCCCATCCCCTGCCCACCCTCCCAGCCTGGCAATGGATGCCTTGCCTGCCCCACCTCCCAGCACTTGGGAAAAAAAGCCCCAACTCACTGGGTGCTGCCGGGTGGCGGGGTGATCCTCGCTGCCCCCACTGCCCCATGCTGCCCCATGCCGCAGTTCCAGCCCTTTAAGAAAAAAACTGAGAAAACCCCCAGACTCACCATTCCTGCCAGCAGTGGGGCAATCCCCACTGCCCCACACTGCACCACACCACATGGGGGGCTCTACACAAGCCCCCAAAGCCTCAAGGTCACTGCAGAAGTGGTGAGTCACAGGGCTTTTCTCCATTATTTTTTCAAGGGCCGGAGCTGTGGCAGGCAGGGCAGTTATGGGAGGGAGGGGCTGGGGA
>NW_017728947.1:94640118-94689122 GCF_001723895.1 Crocodylus porosus
TTCCCCCCTCACCCAGCTCCCCATCCCCTGCCCTTAGTACTTACCAGCTCCGAGTCCAGTTGCATCTCCCTGCTGCAGCCACCGGGAACTGCCCAAATCATCAAAGATTTCCAAATCTTTTCAGAAGATGCAGAGAGCTTTGAATTGATTCAGACCTTTCAGCTGGTCACCTGATTCGATTTGGATTTGGAGATTCAGCCACGAAATCTGGCCGAATCTCCTCTGAATCGAATCGCCACCTGAAGCTTCGCGCAACCCTAATATATACCTGCAGCCAGTTGAAAATATGAGCTGGTTTATAACACTGTATGTTCCCTTTTGTCTGAGTACTGAACTTTTTACAGCATTCATGCATGCACAGTACATGCATGCACACACAAGCACACCAACAGACACACACATGAAAACTGCTGGAAGGACCCCCCCCCAACACAAATAGCATTTTAAATAAACTTCTCTGACTCCAAGAGAGCTCTGCTGGTTTGCACCATCTGGGGGCTGATCTTGTATTTATTTTAGAAGAGCTGCAATTTTGTCCTAACAAGGGGTTAGGGAAGCCTAGGTGATTGATTTGCTTGACTCTAACTTTATTACAGTTTAATGCATTCACACCACTATTGTTAAAGTTGCTTTAGCACTTGTAGTATCACTGTCTAGTTTTTGGCACTTCAAAGTTTATAATAATAATAGTATTTTGCACTTTTATAGCATCTTTCTTCTGAGGAACTCAAAAAACTGTGCAAACAATAATTATGCCTTACAACACCTCAGTGTGGTAGATCATATTATATCACAACACATTTTACTAATGGGCCGTATACCGATATCTGCTTACAGTGTTTCCATTACCTAAAAAATAATTCAATATTTATGCGGATGTGAACCAAAACCAGATGGCTTATCAATTCCCAAGAACAAAATCCAAGAAGCCTAATCCCTTGTCCCTTACATTTGTTGTTAGAAATACTGGTCTTAATCCTGAGTCTTACTCCCCTTCGTTCTTTCTGTAAAGTAAAGGTAACAGAAAGTTAGTTTTAAAAAGGGTTTCAGCACTCCCTACCCTAAGGAAAGCTCAAAAGTTGATGTAGCTACTTCTAGGCAACCTCCCTGGCACCATACTGTTATAGTTTGCATTGAGGGAAGGAAACAGTAGGTCATAAAGACAATCTAACGATTCTGGGCCTACCAAGAGTTGGTGCTGTCAGCACAAATTAGAGAATCCACAAGGCTATTCCATTTTATACCAGGGATGAATTAGGCATTAGATATATTCAGGATTAAGGGACTGGCATGTGGCAGAAGCCAGGCAACCTGCTGCTCTTAAGCATACTACAATTTTCCCCACGTGAGACAGTCTAGCCTGTTGCTCCTGCTCTTTAAGTTAGCAATGATTTTGACTGGGGTTAAATTTTGGCATTTTAACTATTAATGTTGGAATATATCCTTTCACCAAACTAAGACAAAAAGTAATTAAATAAACCTCATTAAATTAATTGCATTAAATAAACCTAATTTGAAATTACCTGAGGGTAAAAAAATGCTTATCAGAAAGAATGCCTTTTATTAATCTACACAAAAATAAAGACAAAACTGTGAAAGTAGATAAAGGATGCTTACACAAATGATTGGAAGGCACTCCCAAACGCACTGTAACTCTGTGCTTTGCACGAAGTGCTTAAAGTGTGGTCGAATTTAACAGACGTGTGACATTTGATGGTGGGGGCTCGGAGCTCCCATGCACTGGCCGAGGCCAGGAGCCAGAGGGCACCGTCACATGCCTCACAGCATGCTCCACAGGCTTCCCAGGCTGTGGGATATTGCAAAGAAGGAGTTAGCTGTAGCCCCACCTCTGGGTCAGCCATGCTGGAGAAGCCACATTTTTCTCTGTGTCCTGCTGGGGAAGCTGGCCAGGGCACCCTCACCTTCCCCCACTCACAATGTGACTTTTTCAGCTCCCAGACAGCTCTGCCAGCTGGGTCCCAGGCTCTCTCCCCACAGAGAGCCCTCCCCACCTGGGGGAAGCCCAAGAAGAGGGATCACTCTGGTGGCGGGAACCAGCAAATAAGCCAGGCAAGGATTAGGCACTTCCTTCCCACTCCCCCGCAGCACGACTGTGCAGGCTGTCTGGGGAGCTGTCCGCTCTTCTCAGATGGCGGGAGGGAGGAGAGCACAGCCCTGCACAACGCTGTATGGGATTCAGGTGGAATCACCAAAGTTAACTCTACAGTGAACAGGTACACAAGTTTGGTACGGCACTCTGCCCTAGAGCACCTTCATCTAATAGCTAACTTAACAAGGGTTCATTTCTTGTGCAATTGGCCGTTTAAAAGTGCTCTGCAGCCATGAACATTTGTTAGGTTACAGCTGTAGAGCACTCTTGGAGGCCTCATCGCATGAAAAATATAACTTCTGTAAGTGCCCAAAGACTTGTTCATCAGAGCTATGCAAATACCTATTTTTTGGGGAAAGGGTTCTCCAGTTGCAACAAAAAACTGGGGGATTTTTTTTCAAATGAAACCAAAACTGGTTTGTTTGTTTTTTCCTTATTAAAGTTTTCTCCAAGAAACAAAAACTGTAAACAAACAACAATAATAGGGCAAACAGAAACGTTTTGTTTAACTCAAAGTGAAATGCTCTTCAGTTATTTAAATGTAGATAGAAGCAAATTTCACAATGAAGTATTGCTTCAATATAAAAGATCAAAATATTTTATTTTTATGGTGAAATTAAATATTTTAACTTTTTCTTTTTTTTTTCTTTTTTGTGGATTCTTTTGCCTACTTCTAGCTCTGAACTGATTCTATCATTGTAAATGTTATATTCAAGTATATGCAGAGTCCAAGAAAAATACTGTGCTTTTTCCTTTTCTTATTAAAGAGAGGACTCACTGGGTGCATCAACACAAGACACTACAGTGCTGTAGCAATGCTCTATGGCACCATAGTGTCTGTTGGCAAAAACTGTGACACCAGCACTCATTATAGCGCATTGCTATGTCAACGCAGCAGCCCAAAATAACCACGCAGAGCCAGCACAGCACAGTACAGGCTGCTACTGCACCATCTTTTAGTACCTCCAAAAGGAGGTACTAAACAATGGCACTCTAACAAGGCACTGTATGGCCACATGTAGACATGCCAACTGAGAGGGAACAGGTAAGGCATTGGATAACTGGGCAAGTCAGACCTACAGCACAACGGCTGTGGTGCATTACTCACTATAGAGTCTTCAGCTATTAAAAGTGAAAACAGATGAGAAATGAATTTCAAATGCATTGATGCTTTACAATGACAGGAAAGAAAAAGATGCAAACAATCTCATTTTCTTTTTCAACAGTTCAATAGTAAGTGATAATCCAATTAACGTTTTTTTCCTGGGTCTGTGAAAATCTAATTTCAGGTACAAGATAAAGCTTCAGACTGGCCCACTGCAGTGAGTGGGAGCTCTACCATTGATTTCAAGAGATTTGGGATTACACTATCTTGAGGGTGAAATGAGGCCCTTATGGAAGTCAGGGGAAAACTCTCATAAATTTCCAGAAGACTGGGAATTCAGGACCAGTTCCTACAAACAGCATTAATTCCACTGAATTGAATGAGTTGATTTCTGTAAGTAAAATTATTCACATAGAGACATGTTTGAAAGATTAGCAAATACAGTGAACCTTTGAAGGGTTTCTAGATAGGAGCTTCTGAGCAGTGCTGGTTACCCAAAATTGTAACTCCTTCCAATATGACTGAAATTAGCCTCTTAAGTTTGGGCCAATGGAAAATCTGAAATCAGTATTAATTAAACTGCTAGATACACCAGGCTTCAGTGACCAATTACTTTTCAGATTTAAGCATAATAGTTCACTAGCAAAGTACCAAGAAAAAGCACCTGAGTAAATCTTTTGTATGCTTTTATTTCCTAATCCACAGTATGATTTAAATGTTAATGCTATCATAGTCTTAGGGAAACAAATAACATAATTGAGGCCTCTAACTGTTGGTGTTTATATTCTGCAAGACGGACGCTGTGGATTCTATCAAGGAGAAAAGCAGAGTGATCTTAACTCTATCACTTCTGACTGGAGTGCAAAACTCAAATCAATTACTCATAAACACTTGTGATAAGATTAATTTAATTTTTTTCCTTAAACAAAGAGGGTAAATTAAAAGAATCAGCTTATTCCTTCCTACTCTGTAGTGACAAGATTAAAAATTAAATTTATACATATTTCATTTCTACATAATAAAGCCTTTTTGCAAAAAGAAAAAAATACCACAGTTCATCTAATTAAATCAAAGAAAATTGCCTGCAGCGATGCTACAGTATTACAATTAGACGTCTGCCAAAACCAGCCGTTTGAATTCTTAAACACCACTCCAATCTTAAATGCAAAACATGTTTTTCATCATTTTGCGTGATATCACTGAACTGCCATTTTCCTTCCATCACTGTTACGTCAGCCTGGGATGTTTTGCCAGATTCATGACATCATTTGGGCACTTTTAGGGAAATGCAGGGAAAAGTCCATGCAATACAGTTTTGTTTTGTTTTATTCTCTGCAAATACACATATGAATTTTGAAATATAATGCCACACTAATGCAAATAACGAGAGAAAAGAAAGATTATTGTCCCCACCTCAAAAAATCAAGTTTCCAGGTAATGATTAAACACTCTTTGGAAACAGACATAGAAACATACAGAATCTGAGACTCTGGGGCACATTCAACACTAATAGCTTAAATCCATGGAGTTACACTGACATCTGAGGATATCAGCATTTGTCAGTTATAGACATCTTGATTAGTAAACATGGTTTAGCAGCAAAGGCACTACATTGGGATTCAAAAAGCCCTGGGTTCAGTCTTCAGTTCATCTGTAGACTTTGTGTAAGGTCACTGAATGTACCGTCACCTTGCCTCCCCATCTCTAAAATGAGAGAATAATACAGCTCTTCCCCCAGAGGTCATGTGAGCCTACAGCCCACTGAAGAGCATGAAGCTTTTGGATATTCAAGTAATAGGCTGAAATATAGTTAAATAGGTTAAAATGTTGCTATGCTACATTGCCGGCAACTTGTTTAAAGTCTTAACATCAGCAGTGTTGAGTTCTGAACCAGTATTGACTGGCAGATGCAGGAATGTACACTAAAAGTACCATGTTGGATTCAAGCTAAACTATCAAACTTTAACTTCAAGAAATTTCAAATCTGTAAAGCTCTGGGGAATACAAATAGTAAAAGAAATTGTATTTTAAAAGTAGCATATAACTGAGGACAAATATGCTGTATGGTCATAATACCTACGTGCAGTTTGAAAATTACAGCCAATCACATCAATCAGCCTCCCTCTCTCTCTAGCCCCACCTCCTGTCATTTTTCTTCCAAGTTCTTATGCAGGCAGAAAAAGTAGGTCTGCATCCTTTTGGTTGAGAAAGTCTCCCCTGAGCATTCCCAGATTACATACACACATATTCACTTTAAGAAGCTTTCAGAGACTCAACTGAGCATGGTCAGAGGTAAAATTATATTTAAACCTCTAAGGGAAAATTTTCATTGACCATCTGATGCTACCACTCCAGCTGATCAGTATTAAAGGAAAATGCTCAAGTTCCAGTTTTATGCTTGTCTGCACAAAAATCAGTGCCATGTATAGGCTCAGGATCATGAGGGTTTTGCAATCCACTTTGTACAAACACATATGTTTCTAAAGTCTTTCGCTAGATATGAGACAGATGTTCTGTGTTTTGTGCACTTATCTTCCACTATCCCCTGTACAATCAAAGTTGCTTTGCAGGAAGAAACTGTGGAGAAACTCACATATAAGAGCATCCAGAGCATCCATCCTCTCTGCTTCATTTTGTCCCCTGCTGCTACTGTCTCACATGGGATTGCCAGCACAGAGAATGCCTAGGGGATCTATACTCAGGTTTCAAAAGCAAACAGAACACAAATGTTCTTTGTGGGATACAAACCCAACTACTGCTGCACAATATATATATAGGAGTTGCTCTGAATGATATCCAAAGCCAGGTCTTTGTTCCCTAAAGTCAACATGCTTTCCAAAAAAAAAAAAAAGGGGGGAGAGAAACATCTCGCATTCTTCACGTGAACAATAAATAGTTATTTTACAGCAACCTAAAACTTTTTTTTCACTTTTCCCAATTTTATTTTTATCTTGTGACCCTAATGAGAAAATCAATTACATTCAATAAACTTAATTAACCAACAATGTCACTTGAAAAAATGGGTTTTATAAATGAGAAATCTGCATATTAATATTTTTGCTACTGCATATAGTGCAGCAAGGAAGAGAAATCAAATAATATGGAAGAGGGAGAAAACCATCCAAACCATAACAATTAATGAGTGTGAATCAGGATCAAACAATTTCTTGTAATGGATCATCATCAATACCTCAATGTGAAAATGCCAGTGTTTTAGTCCCATAATTACCAGTATGCATTAAGATTTCAAGTTTCAGTCTCTAATAAGTATCGATTTTGTTTTATAGATTATGATCATGGCATCTCCTAACACGCAAAATGTCATCCTGCCTTTAGTGCGGTATGGTTAATTTTTTCTGAGGCCTGGCAATGGAACAAACACAGGTCCAGATCCTACCCTAAACTGTACTTAGATACAGGGGTCTGCTGCTTGAACTTCTTTGCAGGATCAGAGTCTAAAACTATAACAGTGCATAATTGAATTGTAAAGAAACACCAATGCAATAACTCATGTTGACAGCATAAAATGCATGAAGCCAGTCCATGCTAATGGCTACATACACCCCTATTATCCTGGAAAACTAGACATTTCTCTTCGTTTTGAACCTCTATGTTAATGCCTACACAATTAACTCACTACACCCCATGGTGGTACTCTCCATCATGCCCCACCATTCCCTGAGTGCTGCCTTCTAAACCAAAAACAGTGGAGCTGTATCCACACAGCACTTCAGATGAGCTCATTAGTACCACTGAGTGACTGTGCCAATTAACCCACCCCGTGCCAATTAATCTGGTAACAACATAATGCAGATGCAGTTCCAGTGCTTCCGGTTTAGAAGCCCAATTGCCTGGATACATAACATGCTTTAGGGTGTTGTTGCTGGGCACCATGCAGATGAGACTCAATTCTTTCAGCTATTTATGTGGGTCCTTTTCCAATCCACACAAAGACTCAGGTGCCTGAAGTATATCCTCATTCCTGTTTGAATTCAAGCACCTGGACTCTATAGTTGCTTAAATTTTCACCTAAATCCGGCATATTCGGTAGCCCTTCAGTCTTGTCACTTCTAAGTAACTCAGGATCTAGCTCATGCCCAAGTCTTATCAGAATCCTCAAATGAGTTATTCTTCCATATGTCCCCCTGAGGTGTCCAATCTAGCACATTGCTCGTAACACACTGTGAAACCATACATATAGCATGACAGACGAAGAAATGATGCCAGGAGATCAGATTAAATTCCTCCTTTGATTGAGGGGCGTCAACCTCCTCCTCTGCTGCTTTCCAAGAAAATGCCCCAACCAGCTGGCTACAAGCTATTCTGGAATGAGAAAGGCTGGTGAGCACCTGCAATCCCTCTCGCTGAAGATGTTCCAAGCTGCATAATTCAAGCCTCGTTGAACAAGAGTAAGCAACATGTTCTAATCTACTGGTTTGACACTTATCTGGAGAAGGAAAATCCTCTGTTCCAATATCCTGTTCCACTGAATGCCACATATAAAAGAGTAAACCAGTGAGTAGGCCCTGTGCTATCCAGATGCTCTTTCTGTCTTGGTGAATCTTTAAGCCATGAAAAGTGGAAGAGCTTCAACATGATGGGGTGACATTCTCCTATCTCAGAAGAGCCTATAATCCAGTGCTTAGAGCAGTCATTCTCCTCCCAGGGTGCCTGAGCACTCTGGAGTGTCATAAGCCCCTTCCAGGGCAGGGGGGGAGGGGGGCAATGTGGGTGACACCTCACCCAGGATAAAATGCCTTATGTACCTCAAGAGGAAGCAGATGGGAGGGCAGCTGGAGTCCATGCTTTTCCTGCAGTCATTCCCAGTCTGACCCTGCATGATCCTGCACAGGTAGGGCTGCCCCACACCCCTCTGCTTCTTGCAGGAGCATGTGGGATCAGACTGGGGAAAGTATGCTCTGGGCTTAGCCTTTTCCATTGCATGTCTGGAGGGGTCACACTGGGTTGCAGTAGACTTTTACACTGCTCAGTCAAAGGAGTCCTGTTGAGCTGGAGCAGCTGTTTGCACTGTGGTGTGGAGACATCCAGAGGCACAGGGGAGTTTTTCCCACAACACAAATCTATTAGTTATTGAGTAATAACTCTAATCAGTAAACTCTAATGCAGGCAGGAATGTGGAGCAGCAGCCTGGTTAAGAACAACTGAGGCAAGCAGAGGCAGCTCGAAAGGTTGTTTGGGATCAGGATCCAACACCTCTGTGGGGTCTGGAAACACCGCAGGTGAAAAAGGCAGAGTATTATGGGGTCAGAATAACACCTGGGTAGACTGAGAAATAGAAGTGAACCGTGTGACTCTATAATAAAACTAACACTTACTCTATAGCACTTGTCATGTTCAGAACACTACAAACATCATTTAATTATTTCTCACATCTGCTCTGTGAGTTGGAAATTGTTATTTTCATCCTGTAAATGGGAAAGACCACAGAGACCGCTAAAATTGGGATGAGCACTTAGAGTCCCACATCCATGCTTCAATCATTAAACTCACTAGATCCTGTTTGAAGTAATCGAGGCTTCTTGTTGCTTAATTTTAAGTAGGACTTTAAGCAGCTCACTGGTTCAGGGCTTGGATACCATAAGCCAAACCCCTCAGGCATTATGGCCATTGTACTCAAATAGGCATTTCAAGTTGTATTGCTGGGTTTGGCTTTTATAAAATAATTCTTTTTCCCCCTAGAAATAGAATCAAGAGCCATGTCCACACAGTAAACGTCTGTGCTGGCTGTGGCATCCTCAGATATGCCATCATGTCTCTATGCAAGTGGCTTCCTGAGCCAAGAGCTGCGTAGGCCTGTTTGGGCAGGCTAATTAGCATGGGGGGTTGTGCACTGTGCATTTCACTGGACTTTCTCCCTCAGCAGTGCTAATTAGCTCAGCCCCAGCTTTCTACAGTGCTTGTGATTGAGCAGGCAGCTCTCGCAAAACCACGTAGCATGATTGAGGGCACCACTGCCTGGCGCAATCAGTTAGCCATGTGGACATAGCTAAAGAGATATTCAGATTTGTTAATAAGTTACTCCATTTCTATGGCAAAGGAACCCCACTGCCATCTACTTCACTCCACTCCACTCCTGAGGAAGTCAGATGAATTTCCCTGGTTTGCAGATGGATTAATATAATAGTGAATCAGACTTGTTGTTTACCAGTTAAGCTTCCATTGCACACTTGAGTTTGAAAGCTTCTCCCCCTCATTTTCTGATGAACTCCACCACTCTGAAATAGGTGCTGCAATCCCTTTGCTTAAACAAACTACACTCTGATAGATTTACAAAGCTTAACCACCCAGGCCAAACATCTAGATGTTTTCAAACCTCCTTTTTGGCTTTGCACTAGTTCTTTTCCACTTGACTCTAGTAAGAGCCAATGTTAAATAGCTGCTGAGTAGCCTATAATGTCTCATCTAGAGGATACTTCCATTATGTAGCACAGATTAATAGGGTCTTTTTATTAGTTTCATCTCTGGTGAATATCCATCACTGGCTTTGAAAAAAAAATGCAGTGGTTCAGAAAATGTTGGGGGAAACCTAGTGCAAAAGAGTTCAGTCTCTGTTTTCCCACTTCTGTATATTTACTCAAGAGCCATCTGAAGTTTTCTTTATATCTGCCAAGATAAATGGCCAGCTGGCTCCTATGCATAATGTATGGATTGTGGCAGGACCAGGCTATTTGATAACCACATGCATGATGACTTGTCTGTGATCAGGTCACCTGTACGTTCATGCTACACTAGTTTGCAATCCTTCTGAATCTCAATTACCTCATGGGTACTGCCCATAATATGCTTCACATTAAAAAGGCCAGAGTAGTCTAAAGAGCAAATTTGACCTTTTCCATCTGCATGCAAGTACAATGGCAAAAGTGTACAAAGTCTGTATTATATAGTCCCTTACACTGGACCTGAGACCAATTTCAGTTGATGCAAAAGGGTGTGCATTGTTAATGTATAATCCTTACTATACCAACATTATATTTGTTCAACATATTATTCCACCGTTCATGGCCTTACAGTGGTTGCCAATTAAATCTCGTATCACATATAAAATTGCAATGTTGACCTATACGGCAATGCATCACATAAGACTTGTCTATATTAAAGATCTTCCAGTTAATTACCTTCCTAGTTGCACCCTGAGGTCCTGTTCTGCCAGATCCCTGTTAACCCATTTCAATTTGAAAGCATTTGGAAACAGTGTGTTCAGTTGCAGTTCTTTGGTAAACTGGAAACGTATGCCCCCAAGGGCTCACTAAAGAACTCTGCTTCTTTTTGCTCTGAGAGCCAATGGAAAGGCATGAAAAAGCCTCTAATTAAAGGTGGGTCGAGAGAAGAATCAGTACAGCAGGTTCCCCCAGCTTTCCCCAAAGCTAAAGATAACTCCATTCTGTTAACTCCAAATCAACTCCATTCTGCATGGTTTCCTTGGTTAATATTTTTGAGGAGAGGGTGCATTAAGAGGGACTGAAGTCATAAGTTCTCATCTGGATGACAGCAGATATTATAGCCCTCTATTGTGTGGAAGATAAATGTGCAGCCTATTCCATACTAGGAATTCTGTGAGGAAAACCTCCATTTTCCAGCTTTGCATCTCCCTTCTTCAGGCACAGGATGACTCTAATGATGCCACACATTCAACTGAACACTTACAAAGCACCGTTAAAATCCAAGCAGGTGCACGTTCAAGCAGTTTAGCATGTGATAAGTGTCCTCGTGGTGCTGCTAAATTGCTCCGTTTCAGGCAAGGACTATCTCTTAAACATGGACAAGCTTTACTAGGTCACCACTTTCCAATGAGTTGCAAATGGTGCAAGTGAACCTGTGACAGCACCCTGAATCTAGTCCTCTTAAAATGCATTTATTTTTGTAGACATAGCAACTGAGGGTCACGTCAGACCTCGTTGCAGTAAAATCCACAGGAGAAAGACAAAAGGCTCCATCAAGTTCCCCAAACAGAATCAGGACATCTATCCTCTTATAGCCACCTCAGCAACCAGGTGACTACTCATTACCAAGAAAACCTCCAATCACACAACAGCAGCTGTGACCCTGCACCCTTCTTTTGAGCTGATTGCACTTTCTCCTCACCAAGACCAGCTACTTAATCATGTTGGTGGGGGCAGGGACTTCCAGCTTTCTATCCATTTGCTTTCTGCTAGCCAGGCAAACAATGCTCAGCTTAAAAAACCAGGCTGAATGGTTGTTTCTAATTATTTTAACATCCCCCTGTACCACAGTGTTAATAAAAGAAAACCCTCTCCTGAAGGGCATATAATTGAAATATTATTTTGTATTTATCAGTATTTGTTAGGGGCAACTCGATTCAGAGACAAAAAGATCAAACTCTGCTCAAATGAGCCAAGCAGTGCACACACAAGTCCCATTTTTTTCTGTAAAAGTTTAAGGCCCCATGTCCTATTACTTCCAGTGTGCTTCCAGGGCATACATATTGTGCATCCCTAGGGTCAAACTCATGCTCTTCCACCTGTGTCTGTTTAGGTACTGGAGAAAAAAAAAAACACAGGAAAAGACATGGACATCTGAGTTTGTGATCTGTTGCACTAAATAAAAAGAGGCATCAGACGAACTTGTGTCAGTTGTAAACAGGCCAGCATATCCTTTTCTAAACATACAATATAGGGTAGATATCCTTCAACATCAGCCCTTTGTCCCTCCACCCCAAAACAAATTTGATCCATGAGTATTTTTTGAAAATTTGGGCAGTAGAAAAATTTGTCACACAGCTATAATGGAGAGGGGGGAAGGAAAGAAAAGCCATCCATTTTGGCTTCATGCTAAATTATCAGCATCTTGGCTTCATGCCAGCACAGCCAGTTTATAATAATTGGCTCTGGGCCAGAGCTTTTTAGAATGAAAGAGTGAAAAAGAGAGAGAGAGAGAGAGGAAGAAAGATGTTTTCTCTTTCTCCAAAAATATTTGTTAATTATCTTTATATTCATCACCATCTATAGAGCCTAATTAAATAAAAGTGATCATTTTAACTTTCCTGCTTACTGAAAACTAGCCATGAGATCAAATAACATTTTCTGGACTCACAATTTTGATTTCAAACACCATGCATCTTAGTGATTGTTGAAATCTAGGCTTCTGGTTAGGTTCTAAAAAAAGTCAACATAAATGCCGACAGTTTGATGGTGGATGTCATGAAAACAAATAAACGTGTGATGGGCTCATAATCTACTGTTACACAGAAATGAGGAGCTCAGATGTTGTTTTAAACAAATACCTCTAAGCTTGTTGAGCACAGAAAATACACTGCTGATCTCTTGATTTGATATTGTAAAGTTTTAGAAGATGGAATCTGAGCAAGGAATAACTAATACGAAGCCTACGTTTAGAGTTCATCCTTTTAATTTTATTATAGATGCAGCCAAACTAGATTCTTCTTGTCAAGGATTGAGGTAGCAAATTTCCCTAATCCATCTAAGTGTAATAAGAAAAAAGAATTGTCTACTCTTACCTAATACTCCATTTCCTCTGATCTCCATCTATATCTTTTATGCTTTGAAGCAGGGACAAAGATCCTTGGTTCTGTAAAAAACTCCTGGCACATAGTGCATGTTACTGTAAATAACAACAATAGGTCCAAAACCAAGATGCATTCATATTCCTTGCCTTTAAGATAAGATGGGCAAGAATTAAAAGAACATTTATTAAATCAATCCCATTGTGTTGTGAAGGGGGAATTCACAGTATTTTACTTTTCTTACAACATTGTGAATGAGAACACAAAGTATCTGTATTAAGGCTGACCAACATATTTCCTTTTAGAACTTTCTTGGATCTGTTTTAAAATTAGTCTTTACAAATCATCCACAGACTGGAATCCTTCTCTTGGTTATATGTTTTTTTCTTCAGTGTTGTTATTTATTTACTCATCCTGTTTTCAATACCAATTTTATCACTGAACTCCATTGACCTATGCCATAGAACCACATGTGAGACAATGGCAATCCTCAAAAAGAGGTCAAAATTAAGTTCAGTTTGGACAAGTAGTTGAGGGTTTGGGTGTTTACATGCATGTGTCTTACCAGCTTCTGTCTTCCTTATACATATTCAACAGTGTAGATGATCTTGGTGGGGCGCACCGGATGTTTGAGGAGGGGTAGAACCTTTGTTTCTCAATGGTGACATCTTGTTAAGGTGGTTTGGGATCACTGGTCCTCACTTGCATCCACCTCTTACTAATGACTCCGTGTGCTGCACCTTAGGCAAATGTTTTTGCCAGCAGGCTGAACTTAGTAAGGAGGGACAGTTCTCATTATTAAAACTGTCCTTTGGTCATCACCACAGCAGCCCCAGTAGAAGAGGATATTTCCCAACAGTAAAGCTGGCAGAAGATCATAGTACCTACTATCACTGACTTGTGGATTGCCTCAGGAGACATGAAGACTAAGGGAGTGAACCCTGAAAGAAAATCTGGAGTGGAGACCCTAAGGCTGTGAGGTGATTATTCAATCTTTTTTCCAGCAGGTCCTACAACTTTCCTGGCCACACATTGTATTGGTTCTACCTTTCCAGTGGACAAGTCAGCAAAGTCAAAAGGGTGATTCTGATGCTTGAGCAACTCTTGATCATCTAGCAAATGCCCAGGCTTTTGTGCCCTGGAGAGGCCATTCCAGCTTTGTCAAGGTGTTTAAACAAATGGAAGTCAACAGTTACCAGTTATGTTATGGATTGATTGGCACAGATCCATGCACCAGGGGTCATCTCCAGTGGTGGAAGAGGTCATCATACCTCATTGGAAACTTACTGCCTGCCTCAAGCTGGGCATTCCCCCAGCCAATAAGGTGTTTTCCTACCATAGTCTGCTGATTCAATGCTTGGAGCTTAGAGAGTCAACTTGAAGGCAGTCTGCTATCACATACAACCAGCTCGCAAGCTCAGAGAAGTTTATTGCAAGCTCAACTGAGTTCATAAGTGCAACTTGCTGGAGGGTCTGCCTGTTGCACTTTGGACTCCTCAGCCACTCAAGAAGCTGTGGTGGTACCCAATAACCGACCAAAGGTGTAATCTCCATCATCTCCCAAGACCAATGGCTGCCAAAGGAGAAGGTAATCTTGGTGAATCTCTACGGTCTGAAGAATATGGAATATCTATCAAGAAGTGATGTGATTTCTAACATTTTTTTTTTTTTTGCTTCACAAAATAATTTCTCTCACAATATTTTTACTTGAGGCCTTACTTTTTGAAATGCCAAACTGGGAATGAGACAATTGAAGGTACTCAGCACTTTTTAGGATTCAGTCTTTGTTCTTTGCCAAATACAGAAATCACAGAAGGGTAAGGAAATTAAAATGAAAATTAAAACTTCCTTTCCTGATACTGGGTAGGTGTGTAGTAAACTGAGACTTCTGCTTTGGTACTAAACAACTCACTGTGTTATGGTTATTTCATTCCTCCAAACCCATTATCTCTATTTTTCTGTTTCTTTCACCTCTTGCATCCTGCTTGCCATCATGATTCTGAAATTTAGAAGGGCAAGGATTAATTTTCTTTGTTCCTGGTTTGTACAGGACCTTCTTCAATGGAGCCATATTTTTTAACTAAATATAAATATACAAGCCAGGTAAAGGTTAAAATTTTAAGATAAGATAATATAAATAAATTCCAAACTTTGGAGGTGTTCTCAGATGCAGTAGGCATTATATAAGGAACATAAAAGTTATGCAAATATTTTAATTTAAATAGTGTCTTTAAAAATAATGGAAATGAAGTAGTTGGGCAGATTATGACCCTTTTTCTACACAAGTGCCAGGAAGTAAGGAGAAGCAAATCACCCCTGGCTCACTTGCATAGAGAAAGCTCTTTGCACTGAGAATGTGCAGGCAGGATTGCAGTCCCTAGCCAGTTGTTTTCTCTCCTCCCACAAAACTGTGCCCACGGTGGAAAGGATGTGGATGTAGTCTTGATACCGTTCTTTCCAAAGGACAAATCAAGACAGCTTCTTTGGAGCAAAGGCCAAATAAACCTTGGCAAGTAAAGGCCCTGTAGGCAACTGTCAACCCTCTGGATTATGGTGTACACATAAGAGGTCTAGTCAGATGCCTGATGAATCCGTTTGTGGCTGACAAACCCAATTTGAGAGCGACGCAGCTTGTTACAAGTTTCACAGATCCATATGTTGTCTAAGTTGGAGTCCAAATTTACAGCACACTGCTTTCCTCTTTTTTGCTTTGCTTCCATCCTCTGGATCAAAGATGCATCATGTTGAGCTGCTCCCAGTGCCAGATGTTCCCTCCAGATTGGACAGGATTCTGCGTGCTCCTCCCAGCGTTCTATGCTAATGTTGAATGACTTCACATCATTTTTGTACATATCATGGTACCATCATATAGGGTGACTCCGCTTTTTATTGCTGTCTTAAATCTCACTATACAAAATATTCTTGATGATATAGTCTTCTCCTGACATGGCTGATCCACCACAAACTTTCCATCCAGATAGTGATTTCTAAGTGCATCAGTCCTGCATGCTCCGGCACCTGTGTTGGATATGCTGTCTTCCCACTTTATTTTCAAGATCTTACACAGACTTCTCATGTGGAAGCTTTTCAATCTCTTGATGTGCTTAGCATATGTAGCCCATGTTTCTGAACCATAAAGCAGGGATGACAGCACACAAGTCTTGTTCTTTCATATCTTCACCTTAGCTGATAGCTTGCTGTTATTCCACACACATTTCTGTAACAGCCGGACATTCTTAGTTGCTTTTCCTATTGTTAGTCATCTCAATCTGACGGTCAAGATTGCTGCTGATCATAGAACCCAACTAGCAAAAACTGTCAACAATACCAATAGATTTATCCTCCAGAGTGATGCCAGGTATTGGTTCTTTCACCCTTTGGTACATGATCACTGTCTTCTTGATACTAATTGCCATTTTGCATGATTCAGAAAATCTGCCCAAGTGAGTTTGCAGGGAAGATTCACTGTGTGCAATTAAGGCTGCATACATATAGCCCCTGTACATAAAAAACAGAAGGACATAAGAAGTGTCATACAGGGTCAGGACATTTCCTTTATGAAGCAGAGGCAAGCTTTGAAACAACTTATAATTTAGGGTCACAACATGCTTTTTCTAAGGCTGTGCACCAGTTCAATATCACTTGCTTGGGGCTTATGGCTGAATCACAATTGATTCATAAGCTAAGAAAACCCATTTCTGAAATAACTGCACAGTCTATAGCAGAGGGCTCTCCATGTAGAAACTATGATTCCAGTGGTGGCCTGTGCTCATTATATAGTGTGAGATCACAAATAGAAGTTTTCACACTTGCCCATCTGCCACCAACTGACTCTAAAGAGCTGGTGAATCATACACTTAAAAGAGGGTGATTTTTTTTTCATTGCCATTGAAATGTGGCTTGAAATTAAATATGCACAGTACAAAAGCTGAATAACAAGGTTGTGCTGATAGCAGTAGACACTGTATATAATGCTACAGACATAAAGGGTCAAGGGTCTGGGTCAGAGACCACAGTCCTTAGTCACTGCATCAATGAAAACTGATTCCTCCCTCCCTTTGGTGTCACTTTCAGTGTCCAAAGAGAATATTCAGAGAAAGATTTCTTTGAAGGAGGAGGGTTAAACAATATGAATACAGTGAAATATTTCAGTACTTACACATGGTACATTTTCCCCTCTGTATCTAAATGCATACATTTTCCATTTGCTATTTGTAATTATGGCTTTGGCTTTACAATATATTCATCAGTGACACTGCAATTCTTTTGTTCTCTTGCATATTAAAATGGTTCAGAAGACAGATTCAAAGGGTCTCAGGTTCCCAAGACAGAACATAATAGGGGTAATGCATAGTAAGAACAGTTTCTGCTTTCTGCAAAACAGGCATAAATAAGGGAGCTATTGCATTACACTTTGTGTACAGTAATGTGCTCTGTGTCAAAGTGTTAAGACTTCCATGATCTTTATCCATTGCATACACTAGTTCTTTACTCAGTTTGTTTTGAAACCAGTTGTGAAAAGTTCCCCGTACTTAAGATATAAAATAGTCAGTACTTAGAGTCACTCTTTGAGCACATTCTTTTTTTGTGGAGGGCTGTGTCAGTACAATCAACTTGGTCATTTACAGAAATAAACACTTGTGGTTTCTTTTTCTTTTTTTTTCATTCTTACTTTAAGAGGATATTTGACCATAGCCATGGGACCAATAATATTCAGCTACACCTGTACTCAGAGCCCTGACTGTGAAAGGGCTGTGAAATGTTTGATAGCTGTTTGACTCTGTCAGTGTAGTCCCATGGAGAAGAGGCAGGACTACAATGCAAGGGCCATAAATGCATTCTTAATCCAGGTTTCTGGGCAAAGAGGTTATGGCTGTTCCTCATTCTCTAAGTGTGAGATTGAGACCTGATCTGTACCACATAGACTTTCTGGCAGAACTTGAGTTAAGAACTTGATTCCTGCCACCAAAATTGTGAGCCGGGTCCCATCTACATCTTCTGTCGGTAGAACCCAGCAGAATACCACCAGCTTTCTGAAAAAGTACTTATAAATACACCCAGATACTGCAGCCCCTTTAACAGCTGTGCCTCCCCAGGGTGCACTTTGCCCCCTGCTAGCATAGATGCTGAAGAGGAACCATGCAGTTCTGTCAGATGTCACAGTGAACCAGCCAAAGCCATATGGGTGGGCACACAATCTGGTGGCTTCCCTGTGGTGGCTGCTGTCTGCCTCAAGGACTTTTGGTGTTGCAAGCAGCATAGTGTAAGCAAGGTCTGGCAAATATAGTGTCTGCTGCCAGGTATCTTATACAAAGGGTCACACTAACCCCTGGCTTGAAATGCACAGCGAGCTTCTGAGTACAAACTTTAGCAAACCCAAGACTTGTGCATAGGGTTTGATGTACAACTTTGCACATGAGAAAACTGATAATGATACCCACAACCAGGCTCATTTTACTAAAGAAATGATGTTTCAATGATCACCTGGGATTTGGAAGACCAAGGTTTCGTTTCTGTCTCCTCCAAAAAACTGCTACCCTGTGCATCAGTTCTCCACTGGTAGAATGGGGATAATGGCAGTGCCTAGCTTCAGGGATCTTCTGAAGATAAATAAACCTGGTGGTTTATTTAAAAAGATAAATCTGATGATTACAGTAGATCATAAGCTAAATAGGAGCCAACACTGTGCTCTTGTTCCAAAAAGGCCAGTAGTATATGAGTTGTATTAACAAGAGTGTCACTTACAAAGCAAGAGAAGTGATTCTTCTACTCTATTTAGCACTGGTGAGGCCTCACAGAAAGTACTATATTCAGTTTTGGGCCCCACACTTCAAAAAGGATGTAGACAGTTTGGAAAGAGTCCAGTGTGAAGCAATAAAAAGATTAGAGGCCTGGGAAGCATGACTTATGAGGAAAAGCTGAAACATTATTTAGTCTGGAGAAGAGAAGGCCGGGGGGGGGAGGGGGGGAATTTGATAATTATCTTCAAATGCCTGAAGGGTGATTATAGAGAGGATGAAGATCCGCTTTTCTCTGTGGCCATAAGGGCTAGGAGCAATGGTTTAGGACTAGGACTCCTAGGACTAGGAACACTGGCCTCAAGCTGCAGCAAAGGAAATTTACTTTGGAGAGTACAAAGAACTTTCTGACTGTTGGGGCAGTCAAGCATTGGAACGGGCCACCTAGACTCTCCACCTCCAGAGAAGTTTAGACAAACACTTGTCTGGGATGGTTTCAGTCAGGGATGGTCCTGTCTTGAGTGGGTTACTTCACTAGATGACGTCATAAGGTCCCTTCCACCCCTACTCTCCTGACACTCTAATATACATACTACCGAGGGCCTCAGGTACTACAATAACAGAAACCATGTTAGCACCTAAGATAGGTGAAGGCTGGCTTCCATCTAATATTTTTAGATTGATGCCATACAGTGGCAAGCAATTCTTACCACTTCATCTCTCAGTATACAAACCTTGATCTTAGACAATGGGGAACACTTTGCAATTGTAAGGAAGAAACTAAAAGGGACCCAAACAGGAGAAAGATGGGATCAGTTGGTGTTAATGGGCACATCTGCATGAGACACTATGGCACTGTAGCAATATACCCCCTCACCGCAGCATGTTGCAGTGGTGATGTAGTGGCTAAAAATAACTGTGCTGCCAGCCCAGCACAGTACAGGCTGTTACTGTGCTGTCATTTAGTACATCCAAAAGGAAGTACTAAATGATGGCACAGTAACAATGGCACCATAGGGGCATGTGTAGTTGTGCCCAGTTTATCCAACATTTGCTGCTTCCAAACATCCTGTCCTAGGAAAGTATTTAAGTATGTACCTAACTTTAACCCTGTCAGATATCCCACAACAATGTTTCTCACAAACATAAAAGTTATACCTGTGCACTTGAGCGATTGGTTGGATCAGGGCACTCTTAACAAGAGAGTTAACAATCAGAGTTGGGCATTCAGCTCTCATCCAGCAATAAGCAAGGAAAAAGAGACCTATATTCCATTCTTCACATGTTTTGTCTTTTGTTGGATTATAGCTACTTTGTGCATTGTGCTAAATTAATATTGTTGGCTATGCATTGTGGATGCTGTGGTTAAATAATTAGAGTCATCTTGGTTGCTAGTTACTTGTTATTTGCCATGGCTTTGCTCTTTTCTTGGTTTTTATTCCATCTTCCTTCTCCCCAGAATTTTTTTGACACATCCCTGCCTTAGGCATTATTGACCAATTTTTATTTTAAAGGAGTCCCTCTCATGTGCTGCATGCTGGTGGCACAGCTAAACAGAAAGAAAACACAGCAATAGGCATGCAGGCCTGCACAGCAGGAGAGGAACTCTAGAACCACAAATCAAAATAAGGGAGTATACAGAAAGAGTGGCAAAGACTCCCTTAGCCTTGTGGCCTGCCCAGCTCTCAGCACTAGTATGCATGGAAGCCAGCCAACCTAACAATCTTCCTGCCCCCCTCACCCTCCATCTCCCCCCTAAACATTTTTCTTCTATTGTGTCTCCAGCAGCCTTTCTTATAACTCTTCCCCAGAGCACTTGAACAAGAGGAGAGGAAAAAGAAGCTCAAGTAAACAAAACTACTGGGGTAGTATGAACAAAATGATGCCTTTAGTGCATATGTTCACTTACACCCAGGTAACTGCATGTACCATTGTGAATGTGTAGTAATAGTTCTACTTTACACAAGAAAATGTCTTCCTTTCTGTAGAAAAAAAAAATCCTTTGTGACTTCCTTGGGGTGAGAACACTCATCCTCTTTCTTCTCTAGAAACACTTTCTCTGCTGCCTCATCACCTGATGGGTTTGCTATTCTTGTGGCTTAGCTACATCACTATGAGTCACACAACCCATATCCCTTTGTGTACCTACAACTTCCTTTAATGCTTATCTATCATCATTCTGTGTACAGTTTGTTTTTTTCTGAGCTACTTTATGAACTTTTAAATGGAGTTTCCCATGCGAAAAGCTACAGAATCTCACTCAGTGTTTGCCATCTTGGGTAGATAGCTTTGTTTTGGTGGTTGCAATATCTGATGTTTTGGGACCAATCTTGAATTTGAGCCAGATTTTCTCAAGAGCTCAGGGGCACACTGTTAAGGGCTTAGCACCACAGTCGGGGCAATGTTTCGAAAAGGATGTGACCCTCAAATATTTTAGTTCATTTGTCCATCTGTTTCAATGGCAACTCAGCTTCTATGACAATATGCTACTTACTCCAAGAGCTGGCCACTTGTGATAAATGATCCCCTTTGGTCTTGTCTTGCCTTGTAGTTCTGTACATTTTTTTGAATTATCTGGACCATAGCCATTGAAGATAGGTGACCTAAGGTCCTAAAGATGTAGCTGGAGGGTGGGTAGGACAATTTAATGAGAAGTCCTTAAAATAATCTAAATGTAAGAAGAAATATTCTGCATTTATTTCACACGTTAACTGATTTGGACAGAGGTTCCTGCAATGGCCTGAGAAGAGGTCCTGGCCACTGGATACCAGGGAAGGCGGGGATGGAAACATCTTACCTCCCCCCAGCTCTCTCCACAGTCCACCAACAGCCACTGCTACAGGTGAGGAGCAAGCTCACCACACCCCCGCCCCACTCCTCCAGGAGTCTGCTACTGCAGAAGTAGCCCAGCCATTGAAGCCAGGCCACCCTCTGCTCAATATTATATGGGGGTGGGGGGTCAAGCAGAATGACAGCCCTCCCAGAATTTTTGCTTCTCATCCAGTAGTGTATGGTGGAGGGGACTACGGGGGGATGATGAGGGAGAAAGAAAACAAGGTACCAGGAGTGGTTCCTGTGGCATCCACACCACAGGGCTGCTGCATCCAGTGTACCACATTCAGAGGCAACAGCCCTGCAGTGTAGGTTACCCCAGGTGCCTTGTTTGCTCCGCCCACCACATACACTACTGGGTAAGGAGCTGCACCTCCCATGACAAAAGTCCTGGGGAAGGAAGGGGTTGCTCAAGTCTTCCTCACATTTTCTACTGGATGCAGGGTTGCCTCACTTCTATGTGCCAGGGCTGTGCCTGCTTTAGCAAAGACTCCTGGAGGGGGGGCATTTTGGCAACCCCCTCTAGGTCAGAGCCTGTGGTGGGTGTTCTGCTCCTTCCCCCCACCCCCACAATTTCACTACTGGGTTTGGACGTACATAATACTCATGCTCTGTTGTAGAAAAGGGGATTGCTTGTGGTTCAATGAAGCTGAACTTATGTGGAAGCAATGCAGTGATTTTTAATGAGCAGAATGAAAAGTTGTAATAAAGGAGGTGGATTGAGAAATGCAACATGCAAAACCCACACATACGTGCAATAAAATAACTACTCCTGCTGTTTGACCTATTTCCTTGCAGTTTAAAATGGGCCATCGTCATTCTGTTTGTACAGAGCTTTGAAAATGTAAAGCATTATACAAATGTGAGGTATTTTTATCACAATCACAAATGCCACCCAAAGAACTATGAGGAATTTCTCTGTAGCAACAGTTAAAGAGGTTAGTGATGGAAATGAGTGAAGTATGCATAATTATGTAAACAGCATTACTCAGGAGGTGATTCAAACCAATATGAACTGTGCCTGAGTCAACAGTGCAGGATCATGGCACATTCAACTTTATTTTCCCTTCACTTAAATCAGGCGAAGTTCAGATGAGATCAAAAGAGTTACACAAGTTTAAAACTAGTCAAAGTGAGAGACGTATCAGGCCCATTTGGCAGAGTCCGCTCAGGAAGGAAGTAGGGTCTTGTACACTTAGCTCCGGAACTGGGGTTTGAGAAATGCCATCTCAGTTGCCAGTTCTGACTCAAGTCACTGAATGTCTGTGCCTTGTACCCATTCATTTTCTTTGTGTATCAATTTTTTTTGAGCAATTTGTCTATTTAATCTGTGACCTCCTCAGGGAAGGGTCTGTGTCTTGTTAAGTATTTGCACAGTGCTTTGCACATTAAGGCTTGGATGTCAGAGAGAGCATCTAGGTTCTGGGATAGAGCTGGGGGTGGAAGAAGATGATTGGGAGAAAGTCTGGATGACAGACATCATTTGCTGGGTACAGCATTTCCTGAACATAACACATGTAGCAATGTTGCTGCTTAGTCTCATTCAGACGGCTTCTCCTTTATTTGGTTTTGCTTTTATTATTTCACTTCATATGAAGTGACCTTTATTTTCTTGAATCTCTGACACTGCACTGCACTGCACTCCCATGGAAAGGATTGTGATGGTGTAGACAAGAATGGCATGTCACCAGCCAATGTGGGGCATGAAAGTAGAAAGAATGAAACCTTTTATTTTATTTTCTTAAAAGAACCTTCAAAACTTTCATCACAACTTTTAAAGCCTTGTATTTGTATTTATCTTTATTTGGTTGAACATATGCTCTTTGTCTCAGAAAAGCAAGTCCTTTTCATGTATCTTTAAAGCCATTTTCCTCCTGAATACTATCTCTTTTGGTTGTGTAAAACAATTACAATTTTTTAAGTTCACAGTTTGCCTGTTATTTTTTTAAGTCAGAAAACAATTATGCCTTGATGCTTTTGTTAGATGAATTCCCATGGTAAGGTCTTTCCCCCCACACCTTTTTTCTAAAACACTGTAACACTGAATTTTAAGCAAATATCTCCCTCAAGCTCAGTAGCCTGCTATAACCCACAAGAGCAGGATGAAACAGCATTAAACTAGCAATCACAGAATGCAAGCAGAGATAGTAGGGAGGGCCTGGCAGCTTAGGTGTGAAGCTGGGACTTGGGAAACGTGGGTTCTAGTCTCTTTGCAACTACCAGCTTCTTTGGGGAGTCACTTAACTTCTCTGTGGCTCAGCTACTCATGTATAAAATGGGGCTAACACTTCCTCACAACTGTATGATAAAAGGAAAACCGAATGGGGTTCCTTTTATTATTGTTAGATTTAAATAAGACCTTGCTAAAGTTCCATAGTCTATTTACATGAATGTTAATTATGGTAGTAAAAAGTCTTATTGCAGTGACCAGAAAGACCCCATCAGGAATTATCCAATTCATACAGTACTGCTCATGCTGCTGCCATAATTAAGATGCTTGGTGCTGAGAACTGAGGCCTGAATCCTTGGGTCTGGCCAAGACCTGATCAATACAGGACCTAGAGGATCATGGCAGAAACAGTTTTATGCCAGGCTTTATAGCCTTCCAACCCTGGTACCAGCTGGAAGCAAATTCAGCCTCTGAAGTAAATGAAAGCAACTTCAGTGTATTATTGAAGCAATGCAAAGAGCAGTCAGTTAGTGATACCATGCAGTGAAACTAATATCTATCATGGAACAGTGTTACTTCCTGCACTTGTTTTATTATTTTCAAGTATTATTTATGTAGTGTAGTTGCATAGGCTTAACTTAAATCAATGTACTTTGTTAAGCCAGTGCAACTTTGTGTATGAATTTCCACACCTTGGTTTAAAACTGATTACATCTGTTCAGCTTTTGTCTGTAAATTTACCCATGAAAGACAAAGTGATATCAATGCTTTACCCAGCACTTTGTTGATTTTAATTAGACATTATAAAAATCCAGTACATTTCTGGATGTAGCCCAGAAGTGGTTGTGCCACCCCTTTACAGCTACTGAGGAAACAAAGAGTTGTATGTCAAATTGTCCTCACATTCCTGGCTGTTTAAAGGTAGGCACATACATTCCCTCACATCCCCCAAAACTTGGAAAGACTGGAAAAGATTACAGCACCTCCAGTTCATTGACTTGCTGCTCCCTCATGTATTAGCTGGAACAAACCCTTGGACTCTTCAAAGATTTGATGTAGAGCCAGAGGAGTTGCTTCTTGCTCCAGAAGCAAAGGCTATGCATCACTGACACAAGGTAAAACTCCTCTTCAGAAAGGAACACTTTGATTGTCAAACGGAAAATGGTGTATTAAACTCAGGAAAGAAACGACACATAGTAGAAGCCATATCAGCCTAAGATAGAAGATAAATTAGCATAAGAGATAACTTCAGTTTTGTGACACATTTCAGAGAGGTTTTATGAGGGAAAACTTTTAGTTAGATCATTACTATATACACTTTAAAATAATAAAATACAAAACAAATGTAATCTGTCCAAACATGATCGTTTGAGCTAAAATGCCTTATCCCATGTATGCATTTGCCAGAACTGGAATATAAAATAAAGCAGTATAACTTTAAAATGACAAAGACGTTAACACATTACAGTTCCAATGAAACTGAGTAGAACAAATCTGATTGGATGCTGGTCAGTTTGTGCCTGATGCCTAATCGAGAGCTTATTTTTTACCACCGTCCCTAGGGCACTGCTTTATCTTCAAAGCTTGAGCCAAGAAAATTCACATCTTCAAGTTGTCTGCGGGCTGTTTTCTCTCTCTCTCTAGTTCTCCATCCTGGCTCATTTGAACAATCCTATTAATCTCCAGTCAAGTGCATACATGCAAAGCCCTGATGAAAGAAAGCAAATGTAAAATAAAAAGAAACAGAGCTCTTCAGAGCAACACCAACCCTGCTATTTTTGGGCTGGCTTCTTTGGCGATATTTTTCACATCCAGTTTGCAACAAAGGGATAAAGCAAAGGATTTCATTTTGAGAAAGCTGGCTCAAGATGAGCCTGGGTCAATGGGTTCTTGTGTAAAGTGGCCATATAGTGAAGTGCTCCTTTTAGGATGAGATTTTCAAAGGCACGTAAGGAGAGTGAGGTGCCCAAGTTCCACAAAGAGCCAGTGGGATTTGGGTGCCTGAACTCCCATGTATGTCCTGAACAGCTACCCTTTTACATATAAACAGATCTTCAGAAATGTCAGGTGTAGGGGAGTGGGTGAAAGTTGTGTCCTGAAAGGTGCATCTGCAGTTGTACACAGGAATCAGGCAGAAGGTAGGGCAGGGTGGCACCTTAGCATGCCTGTAGAGGTGGGGGACACCTACTCTGACCTTCTGTAATTACAGCGCATCGGCGTGGACTCGATGAAGCATGTTAATTAGCATGCTCCAGCAGGCTCAGCATCTCATGTATTCAGCATCTCTGTGCTTTAAAATGGTGGTGGGTGCACTTTAAAGTTTGTTGAATGAGCTTTAGATAAAGCTCCCAAGGACCATTTTAATTAAAGCTCCCCCCACCACCCTGGAGCATGTGTAAAGATGCCCTTGGAGACTAACTGTTTAGAGTGGCATTAGGTTTTGTAGTCAACAACTTACTTTGGCAGATGCTAAAGCTAGAACATTCCTAGCATTTGTCCAAATAAGTTGTTTCTTATGAAGGCTCATGCTTCTCTGAACCAGTTAGTCTCAGAGCATCTATGCACATGCTCTCAGAGCTGTTCTAATTAAAGCTCCCACAGTGTTACCTGTATTCAATGCCCTGTGCTTCAAAATGGCAGTGGGGGCACTTTCATTCAAGTGGCTCCAACACCATTTTGAAATGCAAGGCACTGAATACATGTGATGCACAGACTGCTGGAGCATGCTAATTAACATGCATTGGAGCAGAGATCCATCATGTATACAGGTGCCCTCACTGGGGCAGAGCAGCCATTGACAGGGCTGGGAGAGTGGGCAAGGGAGGGGGCCTGTATGATTCAGAGATTCGGCTGATTTGGCGGCAGCGGAATCTCTGAATCACATTTAGCCGAAGCAATTCAGGACAGCGATTCAAATTACCAAATCGAATCACTGTCCTCTGAATCAGCCGAATCCTAATCTGAAGCAAATACTAGCCACTTCGCCCAGGCCTACTAGCCAGTACCGCATCTAGGAGGTGGCAGCATGTGTTATAAGGGAAGCCACTGGATGTTCACTTCTGCAGGGGTATGGCACCGCCTTGATTTGCGAGCATCCATGTAAACACTGAGTTTTGGCAGCAAAAAAGGTGGTGGCATCTTCCCCCACTTCCAGCAGCTGCTGCTGCACTATGCCTGCCCCCCTGGCTGTTATGTTCTTCCTACTTCCAGAGCCAGAATTGCTGAAGGGAAAGTGCAGGGGGTGGGGGTGGGGGTGGAGACAGGGGAATTGAGGCTAGGGCAACATCTCAGCTCCATTCTGGAGCCCCCACAGGCTTATGCCTTACTTGCCCTACTGTTACCCTACAAATTGTTACCCTACTGTCAGCAGCACTAGTCCTGTATACTATGTAGGCCTCACTTAAGCATTCTTCACAGAGGAGGTTCTCACTCCAGTGGATCCATCTGTAGATGCCTTTCTCCAGTTTGAACATACCAGTTTCTTGAACATTTGGCCCAAATTCGATATTGCTTATGGTATTGTTGTGCTTCCCTCTGGAATACAACTTAGCACTGAGCGCTCCATCTCTTCGTTTCTGGATATGCATACTGTGGGCTTGCTTGCAACTTGAATGAACTGTATCTTAATAGGATCTAGAAGGAGGGGACAAGATAATTTAGTGTCCATGCTTTTAATTCAGTCTTGAGAGAGTTTAAATAAAGACTGGCAGGTGTGCTAATGTTGATAATTACCACCATCAGCTTGGGAGATAATCAATGATCACCGAATGCCTAAGCTGGTTTTAAAAACAGATCCTGAGTACTGAATAGTCAAAGTCATTAATTAAACCATAGCATGATCTACATAAATCAAATCACAAACTCTCGGCATGAAAAACATGCGTCCTCTTGTTCACCTGTGTTATCTTTCAATTTATATTTTGTACATCTCTGCATGGGCTAGTCCAGTCTATGACTCACAATTCTGTTTGAAACTGCTTTCAGATGTGAATGTATGCTTCTCCAGATCTCACAGTTTGGATCCTCACTCACAGTAGTTGCCAATGGTGTTGCAATTATAGGAGTGCATATGTTGAGGAAAAAAAAGTGCCTGTCCATGTGGTACAAAGCCACATGCTAGCAGCAATCATGTTACAAAATGGCTTTGGCAAAACTGTACTGGGTTACCGTTTCAGAGCAAAGCTGTATTTTGTTAACAGTTAACAATACTTACAATTATTAGTATTATTTATTTGTCTTGTAGTTGCTCTTAAGCTCTTAGGACACCAAGCCCCTGTGTGTTAACAAGAACAGAAAGATGGTCTTTGCCCTTTACAGTTTAATGCAATGTTTACTATATCCAAAGGCCTCACCATACTTTATCATCACTTATTAACTACACCTAAAAATATATCTGTTGGATATATGATTCCCATTTTGATGGCAGACGAGGGTACCGAAAAGTCATAGCCCTATATTTTAAGAAGGGTCCATTAGTTTTTAGTCTTGTGACTGGCCTGTTACATTCTTTGGGCTAAAGGGCTTAAGTGTATTGGCTACATTTCTGGGGCTTAAGGTCTTGTGTTACAGCAAATTGTTGGAGATTGTGCATTTATTTTGATGTTCATTACAATGATTTGAAAAGTTGGACTTGAGAGGTTTTCTAAATAACACAGATCTGTTGAATTCGCTTGTCATTCTGTCCTGTGTTTTACTCACAAAAGATCTTTAATGAAGAATACCACTTCAGTCATATGATCTGTAGAGTAAAGAAAACCTCCATGTCATTAACAATAGCAACACTGTCTTCTAAATATCAGACAATTCTGAGAACTTCATTCTGAGTTTGGTTAAAGTGTTTTGTAGCTCAGCTCTATGAAATCCTGAAGTCTTCCTTTATGAAGGAAGAGACTCCTCATTTTGTTCCCATAATAATTATTATAATTTAATTGCAATAATATTAATGATTACTGTTTTATTGTTAACGTTAATGTTATGAGACAAGATAGCACGAAGGTTCTGATTATAATTAGATTGTGATTTTCAAGACTGAATTAAAAAAAGATTGAAAATGCTAATGTCCTTTCATCTACCTGTCCATGTATTTATATGGCTTTCTTCATTGTAGTTACTCCTCTAAGAGTTTTTCACTTTCTTCGTGATCAGGACCATGTTATAGAGGCACCATCCAGAACTTTTTCCAAGCAGATGGCAACCCATGATTTTTTACTGTTTTATTTTGAACCCTTTTTCAACATAGTTTATTTATTATCATATAAGACACGCTGGGAAAATAGACGTGGTTCTTTTGTCAGGTTACTGAATTACTTGGTTGTGATATTTTTCTTCTGTTGTTGTAATTTGCAAATATTTTATGTGATTATGCAACTCATTCTTAAAATAGACTGGATGTTCATTTATATTTGATGTTCTTATTGAGATTAATCTTCTGCAGTCTCTAAATTGGACCTAGACAAAAAAAAAAAAGGGATGAATTTAAAAAAGGAACGTCACAAAATTTTGACCCTCTTCTATGCTAAAATAATCAACTCATTCAGCTTTGTTCTTAATGCTATGCATCCCAATTGCCCTACTAGTCACTGCAGATACCTCAAACGTATTACTCTCCAGCTGTAATCTGACGGTTTACCCAGATTAATTTTGCATGGCACCTTTGCTGTTTGAGAGCTCTTGCAGAGGATAATTCTCTAACCTTAACGAGTAAATAGGCTCTGAATGGGTCTCCTTGGATGAGGGGCTTTTCTTAACAGTTGATGCAAGTTCCCAAATCTACTATACAAAAAAAATGGGGTGGGGGTGAGCGAGGATGCTATTGTGACAGTTTACAGATTGACAGGAGCTCTCCCTCTGCTGTGGATGGGAGGCATGCTGAGCCAAACAGCAGCAAGACAAGGAGTTATCAGAAGAATAAATTTAGCTCAATAAGTTGAGATGAGAACTCTGGACAAAATGGTAAGTGACAGCTCATCTGAGACAAGTTTTCCTCTGGGTCTGTACTTTCACATTAGCACTGCATGTTTTCTTAGCCCTAATCATATACAGTGCCACACTGGGAAAGCAAGAAACTCAGACCCTTCAAAGAGCTGAAACTTAGTTCCATAGCAACTCATAGATGGCAGACAGACTGAGAGGAAGCTTTCTCTTGATAAAACTCCTAATTCTGAGTTAGTCAAGTGCCAATATCTGGATACCTTATTCAAGAAGCTAAAAGGAACAACACCTACCGGTAGCATCATTTGCACATTTATTCTTACATGGGTCACATTACTCAGGGTATTCAGCAACTTCTCCCCTGTTCTAGAAGGCAAAAAGGTGTCTACAGAAATAGGGCTTCTCTGATACCTGTAATGTTAGGACCCCAGGGTAAAGGAAATGATGGGTTAGGTTAGATATCAAACAAACATGTCTTTCTTGCAATTTATGTTAAAGTATCATGGAAGAGTGGAGCAGTCACACAAACTGTAAAAACAAGTAGAAAGAATTACTATTTTAAAAAAGGAGAAGATGACTAGTCTTGGTAATTATCATTCAAAGCCTCTAATTTCTTTTTCTTCTAAAATGATGGAACAATCATTAAAACAAAAGAAAACAAAAAGTCTAACAATCTAGCCAATGCAAGACCATGATCATTAAACAGCAGAGGTTTATTAACAATAATGGGTACATTTTCAATAGCTTCCCTTTTTGTAAACTCCATTTATGCCAGCATTTTTTCACTGCAAGTCAGCTGGAGGCAAACACCTACACCTCAACATAACATTCCAAACCAGCTAGTTTGTAAGTATAAATATTCAGATTTTGTCTGCAATTTCCACCTGCACGTTCAGTAGATTACCAGATAGAAATCTGGGTGTTTGTTGTGTAGGTATACAGCCCTAGTGCAAATCAGGTGGTAGAGAAGTAACTCTGGATCTTACCTTGCATGTAGGTACAAAATATTGGTAGAAATTTAATATCCAAAGTTTGCACAAACAAACAATCGACATGGACCTGAGTCCTTTAAAAATATTCCCCTTTGTCAGCTAGACAAGTTTGATTGCATACTTGGACAAAACAGGAAAAAAAATGGATGAAGGAAAAGCGGTACATGTAATATATTTGGCTTTTAGAAAAACATTTGATACAGTGTCTGACAAAATCTTACTTGAAACTTAATTGAAGTTGTCTTGGATAGGAACGGTGTTATGCAGATTGAAAACAAACATTAACGGGTAAACAAAACTGCAAAGAAAGGGCAATGATAAACCACAATGTAATGATTCAGGCGTGGTGTGCATGGGGGCACAAGAGGAATCAGAGTCTTATTTAACGTCTTCATTAGTAATTTGGAATAAGGGATAAGCAACATACTGACAAAATTAGAAGATGATGTTAAACTGAGAGAAAATGTAAACGATAAGTTTGAGCAATAGCATGATTGGATTATAAAGTTTGAGCAAAATAACAGAATGAATTTCCACTTGTAAAAATGTAGGCAACTACTGCTAAGAAATACAATGCAGATATTCAACAGGACGTGAAAATTTAGCAGCAATCTTGACAAAAGGTCTCCGAGTAACCATGAACAACAGCAAATAGACATGAACTTTGCATGTAATATGGTGGCAAACAAAGGCCAAAGCAATTTGGGTGGAATATGTAGACATATCATGTCATGGAGTAATGAGGTTATAATCTGTCACTGCATGGCTTTGATCTTGTGGAATCTTGTATTCAGTTCTACGTGGCTGATTATCAGAAGCAACACACAGAGCTTGGAGCAACCCACAGAAAGAAAAGATGAAGGAACTGAAAAGAAGGTTTGGGAAAAGTCTGTGGTCTAAATATGCTTTCAATAAAGCTGTATTGAATGAAGAAAATGTTAACAGTAGATTATTAAGAACTAAGGAAAGGGTCAATATCAGTAGTGCAAAGATAGGTAGGTGAGCAGGGCAGAAGCCGTGCCTGGGTGAGGGTATCAGAATGGAGTGGTGGCCGCCTTACCCTCCAACCTCTGCTTCACCTCATCCTGCAGCCTTCAGGCGTCATGTCTGGCAGGAGAGCAGCAGCGGTGCAAGGTCATGAGTCATGAGTGGGTGAATGAAGGGCATTCTGGGAAATACAATCTGGAGCAGCAATGGAGTTTATTACTTCTGGGGGGAGATGTCACTTCATTTTCTTCCTGCGCATATATATATCAAATGACCAAAAAGCACCTGTTTTCAAAGGCAAAAAATTGAATGTCATCTCCCTTCAGGAGCAGTGAACACCGGCTGCTGCTCCAGCCCTCTGCCCTCTGCCAGAGCCTCCACCAAGAGGGAACAGAGAGTGGGGAGGGAGGACTGCCCTGGTTGCAGCCGAAGCCATTACACCTCTTGTCATGATAACTTGACAAATATTTGAAAGTGGAAATTAATAGAGAGAAATACATGTTTTGGGGAGGGGCAGAGAAGGATGCAAGTGAAAGCAAAAAACACAGAAATAAATAAGGAGAGATTAGGCTGAAAATGATGAAAAATATTCTGAACGTTGAGGTCAAGTAAACTGAACTGTACAGAAGTTTCTTTGAGGAAGTGATGGCATCTCCATGTCTTGGATTACTGAATACTGGTCTAAGCCACTGAGGGCTCAAAACCCTTATAGTCTGTACAACTTGGCATAACTCCAGTGTTTTCAATGAGCTTTAACAATTTTGAATCCCTACAGAGATTGGATGTAGCTGAATAAGTAGCACTGTGCAAAGCTCTCTGAATCGAATTGAAACCCTCCGAATCAATTTGGAGACATTCGTAAAGATTCAGCAATTTGGACATAGACACGCTTTAAATGTTTTTTTCTACATACCTGTAAATAGCAGGCGGCTTGTGAATGCAATGCTGGGGTGCATGGAGTGTGTCACAGGAACATGGGGAGCTCCCTGGTGTGCTCGGTGTGCTCGGCAGCAGATCCAGAACTGAACCAGAAGCAATTCTGGGTCCTCCTGGGAGCACACGGAGGTAACTGGAGCCTCCTGGGTCTGGAGGTACACCCAGGGTCTCCCCGCGGCTAACCACTGAGCCGGGGGGGAGCAGGAGTGGCCCCCGTGTGCTCCCCAGCAAACCCAGAAGTGGACCTGAAGTACTTCTGCTCCACTTGTGGGCCCACTTTGCACACCCCTATAAACTAGTACATCTGTTTGGAATCATTGTAAAAATGTTTATAGATACCAGGAAAACCAAGGGGAAAACAATAGCAGATACAAGTCTTTTCCCTTTTCTATCAGCATCACCTTTCAGGGCAAGGACTGAGGCTAGATCTTGGTAGTGTTATTTATACCTTTGATAAATCTCGTACAATTTTATAATGCAAAGAGCATCTGCAAAGCCTTTGAATACCATTTGGAGTGTTAATGTATGTGTAGGTGTGTAGATCTGGTATTACTGTGGCAATCAGGCATCAAGTAACAAGGTACTCATAAAACATTGGAAGAATGTTATGCACAGGAAATGTACCTGCACTAAGTAGGCTGTCTATCACTAGCATTAAATGAAGAAAATAACATTTTTTAAAGTGTGGGTAGCCTTTTTAAATGGCTAACAAGAAGACTTTAAAAAATGTGTTGCAGATCATACTGTGACATATAGACAGAGCCAGCAGGATGAAGCTAAAGCAGTCATAGTGCCTCCACTGGAGCAGACATGCACCATGCTCTGAGAGACATGGTGCAAGGGGATATATGGCTACTGTGACACACATGCATGCACACACACACACACACACACACACACACACACACACACACACACACACACACACACACTAGGCCCAACATAAAATTTCACATGCCTGATGCCAGTACTGCCAGCTAATATTATTTGTAGGTCCTGGCACCATCAACTTCAGTAGGAAAGTTTATTATGATGAAACATGTCACAAGGGGGTGTAGTGATAGTGTTATGCACAGTATTCCAAGTTATTTTTTTCCTTTGTGCATGAGCAAACCTTTAGTTTTCTGAGACACACTGTATGTTCTTTGTTTTGTTCTGCGAGTCTCTGGGTAGAATGACCTGGCCAAGCAGCAAAAGTGTTTGGTTTGTATCTCTGACAGCAGTGAATTCTTGAGTCAGAAATGGTCCCCTGGAAAACTAGATATTGGATTGGGCCAAAACTTGTGGAAGAAGACATTGTGCCACTTTAAAGAGGTCAAATACAATCGGGCTCTTAGTGTCAGAAGCTACTGAAATGTAGTCACCTCTGGTGCAGAAGCTACCAGCCATCCAGCATCAGTGATACTAAAGTATTCAAGCAAGATAAATGCACAGAAGACAGGCCATCTGTTAGTTTGCCAGTCAATTTGTAGATATAAGTAGATCAACAGCAAGTTGTGATAGTCATGTGTGCCAGAGCCCCTTCAACATTTCTAACAGGACACAGGAAAGCATAAGGAAGTAATTTGTGTATGCATTAGTGGTGTTGTCAGCCTGCCTCTGAGATTGCTTTGTATTTTTAAACACCAGCATTGACCCTGGGAATACTGACACAAGTAGATCTAATGTCATCAGTCTATTCTCCCCTCCATATAACGGGTGTAAGTAGGTGTAACATTTTTTTCCTCAGCTATATTTAGTGGATTTTGCCAAAGCTGCTCAGGAGGAGTGCCCAGAAAGTTTTGGCTCCAGAATCAAGATTAGGATCCATAAGAGCCAAGTTGTAGAAGCCTCATGGAGTCTCTGTGGCCAAAACCATGGAAAATGAAATTTGCTCTGAATAGAGCCCTTATAGATCAAACATTCAAAATAGACTAAACATCTTTGACAATGAGTCTAAGATTTCATGGCAAAGCAATTTTGCTCAGTAATTTGTTCAGATCTAAATGCTCTTACTTCTTCTAAGTTCATTTCTCACTAAATTATTTTCTCAGGATAGTTCATTTAAACATAATAAGGCATCCAAGCTGCGGCTACAACAGGACCTTTGCAATACAAGTGAATGTGTTATAATACCTTATTTTCTGTCATGGAGATTTAATCAAATTCAGTAAGATGATGGACTGTAATAGAGATTTTTCAATAATGTATGTTAAAAGGCTCCTTATGTAATGACTTAGAACTAGGGAGTAAAAAGCTGATAGTGTGTTTCGGCATACACAGAGCTATGAAGGAATAGCTAACCTATTGGGAAGCCTTCATAGTTCTTTGTAACCACTAGTGCTTGTGAGTCATTATGGTCGGGTTTGTTTGCCTGAAAAATTCTATAAACCGGGGTACAGTATATCGTGTGGTAGCACGGTATATCATTCCATCCTCTAATAGGAACATAAAACAGCCATTGATTACAAACAGCCTCTTTTAAAGATTCACTACACTGTTTGGCATTTCCAAATGTTTTTATGTTGGCAAGCTATTATAATAACTCATAGAGGATCAAAATGCATATAACTTATTCCCAAGTGTTACACATGCTAATTAAGTAAACAGAAGTGCACTTGTCCCCATGTCCCCCATCAAAAGAAAATATACTTATCCTCCAGAACTGTATTTCACTTCAGCTTCTCTTTATGTATCACACCAAACCTTTCCTCCACCTCCAGCATTCATATTCCTGTTCACTGAGTCTCTTGTTACTGTCTGTGTCTCTTCATATATCTAAAATATTAAAGTGAAGCAAGGTAATGAGTCACTTTTTATCTCTCCGAGGAGGAGAAAGGAAGATGACACACTCTGTACTCATCTTACTAAGAAAAGTACAGTATATGTAAAGGGGTTTTTTGTTTTTATTTAATCTTTACTTTATCAAAATTGCATTGCACAAGTCCTTTTTGCTTTGTGAAAAAAAAAAAGAAAGGCAGGTAAGAACAGCAATAACAATGATACCAATTACAACATTTTTTCCGGTTCAGTTCAGGGCACAGAACACTTTTGTGCAGCCAAAAATATTCATGTAAAAAATATGTTTGATATGGATTAATTTCAGTCAAAATAAGCTTTCCCTTGATGTGCATATCTGTCAGTCCCATTAGTGTTACTCACCCACATGCAACCGTGGAAGAATAGACCTTTTAGAGTTAATTTGTTCCTCTTACATGAGCCAGAAGAACAATTTGCCATCAGAATGTTTATGACTTACGACTTTTTGGAACTAGTGGACATTCTGCAAGGTGGAACGCACAAAGAACAAGTGAGAGTTGACCCCTGATTTGACAGTCAATAATATATATTATGCCTACAACTCTCTTTAGGTCATCATCACTGTAGTATCTGCTTGCCTTTTCAAAGGGTTGGTACCCCTATATTAAGCAGTTGTCTTGTTAGTAAAAGGTGCATGTAGTGTCTGCACCTCTGGTGCATTTATAAAGGGTGGTGCAAATGATGCAAAAGGAATGCAAGTGAAAATAGTGGAGTTTGGCAAAGAGGATATTTTGGAGTCATGGCCAGAGCACACTCATGCTAAGGAATTTTCAACAGATTTCACCTGGGTGAAAAGGACCTACAAATAGCTCCTACCTGAAATTGTGTCCATAAATGCTTGTGCCAGAGGTACAGCTAAAACCAGCTGCTTTGCATTTCTGATTAGATCTGCCATTACATGCAGCAGCCAAAGACAAAACAGGCAGTTGCTTGGCAGAAGCTCGTGGCTGCTTGGCATACAGCAGAAGCATACTCCTAGTTCAAACTGTGACCAGCCTCAGGGACAGAGAACAGGAAAAAGGCAGAAAAGGGCAGCCTACAAATGCAGCAGAGATACCTCACTGCACTAGTGTTTGCAGAGGGCAGGTTAATGTTCAGCTGTCTTAGTAGGTAACTCCTCCTGTGAAGACAGAGGAGAGATACACGAACTCGCCCAGACCTCTGAGGGACTGTAGGAGAATCTGGAGAGTTACGTGTGTACAACCCATGTCATACCCAAGAGTGATTTGAGTCCGGCAGCGGGCACTTGTCACAGAACCAGGTAGAGGCACCCGGGGATTGTAGCCATTCTGCCTCTTTCTGCTTCATTGAGAAATGCAAGACAATGCTCTCATGAAAGGGTTACTCACAATCCACCTGTACTCTAAGCAGCACCTAATCAGGAGTGAGTTTCATAGGGATAACACATTTCCCATATATTCTGGGTCTTTTACTCTTTTCAGTTACAAAGGAAAACCTCCTCAAAGGCTGAGGCACCTTAGGGGAACAGAAAGAGATTCCATTCTAGATCATCATGCAGGTTGCCTTTCACCCTAAACTCCACGTCACAGATATAGTGACAGACCAGGCAGGGGCTTGCTGTGATTCTTCCATTTTAAGGTGATCTGGAATTGGCCTGCACATTAAAAAACTTCATTGGATAGCTACTACCTAAGTACCTGGGTGCTTTTACAACGTTACACTATTTGGATGCTGCTTCTCTAACAAAAATATTTTTATATTTGCTGGAGACTTTATTAATGCCTTAAAATCATGGCTCCTGTCTGCCATTCTAAACCTTCACAGTCCCTCAGAGAAAAGTCATAATGCTGCACACCATGCCAACAGAATGTATTTCACTCGGTAAAGAAAGTCAGCTTTTTACTGCCCTGGCATCTTCTCTCTTTTCCTGAGGACATTGTTAGCGATCATAAGGCCACTCGCAGCTTCTGGAAATTCTGGCCAGCATCCATCTGCACTAAAATGAAGAGTGGTGAATATTTGCATTTGGATACCTCAGATGTGTTTTCTTTCCCTGAGGCTTTTTCCTGGTCATCAGGTGCCATTATGACAAATGTGGCAGAATCTAACACAACCACAAGTTCCTGGTGTTGTGCAGTGTGGATGATACAAGAGGAATTGAAGTGGTTCAAAGTAAGGCAGTGTCCTTATGAATGATGTGCTCTAGTCTATATACGCCTGCCTGCCCAGAGAAGCCATGTAGAATTATGTTTCCAAATCCATCGCTTGATTCCAAAGTTGCATGCTAGGTCAGTTCATTCTCTCAGGGGAGCCATTCTGTAAGCAGGGAAAAGGAGAACTAAAAGATATCTAGACATTTAAATGAGGGCTGTGTGAAACAGCACCATTCCATTTCAACTTCCAATTTGAAGTTTCGATGGGACAGTGTTTCATTTCAAGTTTCATTTCATTTCAAAATCACTGTTCTGTTTCGTTTTGTCGAAACTGTTTCGCTGTTTCAATGCTGTTTCGATGTTTTGTCCATAGGCTACAATGGAAAAACACAAAACTGCCTATAATTTTGTCATTTCTTGCCTGATTTGGATGAAACTTGCAGGAATGGTAGCACCTGCTGAGGCCATGGAGCCTGCCAGCTTTCAAGGTGCAGGGGTTTCTGGGAAACAATATCTCAGGCTGCTGACAAGCAAAACTCATGACATGGGTGACACTGGGTATGTGTTAAGGTGCACTCTCCCTGGTGCTGGGGCTTCTACACAACATGGTAGTGTGCCCCAATGAGGTCTTCTCCTCCCCTACAGCCTCATCCCAGTCTACCACTTTAAATGACAATAGGTAATAATTTAGTGAGCAGCATAGTAGCACCAGCAGCATCTCAGGCAGCCAAATTGTCAAAGACTAGAGCCTTTTTTCCTTTCCTGCAGAAGCTTCTTCTCCAGCAGCTGCCATATAACTCTCCCTTCCAACCCCAGCTCTGGAGCTTAGATGTACTCAGGGCCCTGCCTCCTTCCAGTCAGGTGCTAGGGGTGTTGGTCTAAGGACATGGCACTGGCAGACAAGATCCTCTCCTTTGGGTCAAGCTAATCTGGCATGTTTTAGCAGACAAATTGAATAGTTACAGAAATATGTCTTAGCAAGCTTTCAGGTTGAAAAACCCTTTGTCAGGCTGAGGAAGCACCAGCAGTTGGTGTGTGCGCTGTTCCTGGATAGAAGTAATAGTAAAGAAGCCAGAGGCTGGCATGCAATGCAGACAAGAAAGCCAGTCAGTGAATATGGAAATGGAGTCATCAGGGGGTGAGGGACAGGCTGTAGGGGGAGAGGGGGAGAGAAGGGAGATGTAGCAGTGCAAGTAAAAGTGAAAAGTTACTTGGGGAGTCAGATGTCTGGCAGGTTGTAGTGTGTCAGAATCCAACATCTATATTGAGTCCATGAGTTTCTGTACCTACTACCTAGGAGTCTGATCAAGTGAAGTGCATAGGCCTGACTGTGAAAAGTGGTTTTATACACATATAAATGTATCTGCATTCCTAAATAAATTTTGTAAGGTGTGTACTGTATGCCACAAGGTATAAATGTATCTACATTCCTATATAAATTCTCTAAGGTGTGAAATCTATGCTGCAAAGTATAAGTATATCTGTGTAAGTATATCTATATAAATTCTGTAAGGTGTGTAGTCTTCTATGCTGCAATGTATAAATGTATCTGCATTCCTATTTAAATTATGTAAGGTGTGTAGTCTATGCCACAAGGTATAAATGTATAGAAATAAAATATAAATGTATCTCCCTTCCTATATAAATTAAATTCTATAGTGTAACATCCAATATAATTATAAAATTGAAAAGAATTGGAAGACACAGCTCAGTAACTGTCAGACCCCAAGGCAGAAAGCAGGCCAACTCAAATAACACTCCTTTTATGCTGTTTTTCCATCCCTCCCCCAGAACACTGGGATTGGAAGGGACCTCAGGGAAGGATCACAGTCACTGACCAGCTACACAGTCAATATTGAGAGAGTCTCTCAATTTTATTGAAAGTCCAGGGAAGAGCCACGCGCATGATCAGAGGTCAGAAAAACAGACCTTATGACAACAGGCTGAGAGCCATGGGACCCTTTAGCCTGGAAAAGCGCAGGCTCAGGGGTGATCTGATGGCCACCTATAAGTTTATCGGGGTGACGACCAGTATCTGAGGGAACAATTGTTCACCAGAGTGCCCCAAAGGATAATGAGGTTCAACAGTCATAAACTACTGCAAGACCATTTCAGGCTGGACATAAGGAAGAATTTCTTTGCTGTCTGAGCCCCCAAGGTCTGGAATAGCCTGCCACCAGAGGTGGTTCAAGCACCTACATTAAACACCTTCAAAAGTAAATTGGATGCTTATCTTGCTGGGATCCTATGACCCCAGCTAACTTCCTGCCCTTCGGGCAGGGGGCTGGACTTGATGATCTCCCGAGGTCCCTTCCAGCCCTAATGTCTATGAAATCCATGAAATCTATGAAATATGAGAGTAGTCCTTCCCCCCTCTTCCCCTCCCTCTCCTTACTTTCTGTTTCCCTGCAGGCAAGCCCAGCTTCAGCTTTGAAACTCAAAGCATTTTGAAGCTTTCAGAACATTTCGACTGCCTTTTGTTTCATTTCGATTTCGCTGTTTTGAGCTGAAAACAGGTTGAAACAGCGTCAAAATGAAACAGCTGGCAAAATTTCGCACAGCCCTAAATTAAACCACGTTGGGGGCCAGGGCATATAAGAGCTTGAGTTGAGTACTAAATGGTGAAACCTTCCCAAAGTCTTCTGCATGCTTTCGGTTTTGTAATATTTTGTCTGATTTGAACTTAACGGTGAATAGGTACTTGCCTCTCAACTATGCTTTAGAAAGTTTGAACTGACTGAAAATAAGAACCTCACTCATGTAGAGCACCCAGATTGTATTCTAAAGCCAACCAGGAGAAAATACAGGCCTCTGAGTACTTTACCAAATCACTAGTGCCTGTGCTTATGTAGGACATGTTTATACAGGAAATCATGAAAAGTGCCCAATATTGCCTGGAAAAAATAAACTCTCTAGGATGCGGCTCTTGTTACAAAAGAAAAGCTAAAGAAGAATGGTAGGTTGTAGAATATGCTTTTAATTTTATGCTGTATCTTTGAATAATTTGAAGTTTTAGAAGTTTCATTCTCTTATAGGAAAATATATTCAAACCATACTCTTCTTTAGATATTTATTTTTCCTCTGAAGAGCTGGGGGGGGGGGATTAAAAAAAATGAAAAAAAGACAAGAAAAATATTCAAATCCACACTAGCATTGAGGACATTCTAAACAAAGACATACATTAAAAAGCAAACTTTTTCCCCTCGTTATTTTTAAAGCCTTTAAAAAAAATAAAAACACAAAAATAAACTCTTATAACCAAACCTATGGCGTTTCAACCAGAAGCAGTATATGCTAAATGTCCACTGTATTGGACTGAAAACAAAATATCTTCTGAGATACAGAAAGTAACACAGTCCTCTCACACACTATGTAAACCATACAACCAGTGCCTACACATTCAGAACAACTAAAAAATTACATGCATTTCCTATATATACACAATATGTTGGAAGGGAATTTGTGTTCAGGGTAGTGTAACTCAACCCTCTTCTCTGCTATTCCCTTCTCCTGGCATCAGGGTGGATGTAATTCTTCTCATGCATTATTGATAGGCCCAAAAGCCTGCCAAGCTAGCCTGCTTTTTTTGTGACAGACAAAGGAGGGTACACGGATGGCACCTCTCACTGCTCAGGGCTCTGCTTTCATTAAGAACATTTTCTGCCTGTTCTCCAAGGGCACCCTCTGTCAGAGACTGCCACGCAATAAAAAAACTATGGCTTTGAAGTCCAGTGAATAGAAACAAAATGAATTAGCGTTCAGGTGTTCGTGCAACCTGATTACAAAAGCCCAATTCAGTGGCGTCCTTCACACCTTTTCACTTGTCCCTGCATAATCTCGACACATCTTTTAGGCTCTCTGCCTTTCCACCCCCCTCCCTCCCATCCCTTTATTTCCTAATGCTTGCAGGTCCTCTAGGAAGACACAAGCACTTACAGTTGTTGAGTGATTAAATATTTATAATCAGGGCAATGAGTGAGGTGTTGAATAATAAATGCTAAGGTTGAAGCGGCCTTAGATAATTTCTGCAGATTTCTTCATCCATAGCCTCTTTGATTCTAAGGCAAAATCTTTTTAATTAACAAAAACTTTTTTTTAAAGCTGTGACAGTTGATAGTCCTTTATAACTGTTTTGTTCATGAACCTTAACCTCACAACAGTGCTGGAGCTGTCATTAAAATCTTAGATAGACATGCATAACATTTCCATCCGGTGTTGCTTGCAAGCAGTTTGTTTTGTTTTGCCCACATTTCCTAAGACTCCCATGTATCACCCATGTATTTGCCCAAGAAATTGAAGTCTGTGTAATAAATGGTCAGTCTGGCTATTAAAGACAGTTATAGTGTGTTGAGTGGCAGGACTGGGAGTGATCATTACACAAAGCTTCCTTATAGAGCTGTAATTGTAGCTAACACTGTACTTTACAAAACAAAGTGAAGGTTAGATTGCCTTCTGGAGTAAAGCCACTCAGTTCAGCTGAGCTAAACCAAAAGAGAATTTAGCCTTTCATTCCACTCAGTGCCCTGAATAACTTCTCCAGTACTACTAGCTGTAAAGATTTTATTGTGAGCCACACTATTTGGTGTTTTTCCTTAAACCTCCAGTTTCTGGAGTCATGGGAGATGCTCAGCTTTTATTTATTTATGTGTTTTTAAATAAGTATTTCTAACCCTTACAATCATTCAGAAAAATATTGTAAAGGTGACACCCCAAAACTCTCAGTGACCATAAGCATAATATAATGAACCCAGGATTATGGCTTCTAAAAATATCATTATTTTAATCTGCTCTTGTGATTTCTGCATGACCTGGTTCATGATCTTGTGTGCTTAGGGTTGGCAAGACTGTGTAACAGAGACCAGGTAAAACACAGGGCAAGTTTCTAAGGAGCCAGGGCTTGGTGAGGCTGTTATGAAGAAACTGCTAGTAGGTGGGATTCATGGAATAAATGTATTGCACAGCAGCATCGGGAGAAATGGTGATAGAATATTGGCTGCATAAGAAGTAAGAGACACCCCCACAGCACAGGGCAGCATGAAGTGGAGTACAAAGAGAGGAACCATACACTCTACTCTCAGACTTGGCCAAACATTTAACCCTCTGTAAAATGGGCATAGCAATTTTTCAGGTAGATATTATGAAGCTGTTCAGAAGCTTGATAAATTGGTCTGTAGCATATTTTCAGCTCCTCAGATGAAAAGTTATATAGAATTGCAAAGCATTAATCATTTTCAAATGGATACGGTAAAGTTTAGAAATAAATGACATATCGGGAATATATTATTCTAGCATACTGTAGCTGTGAGAAGATGAAGAATACCCCTACTGATACATATTCCATTGTTTAACTTAGATATAAATAAGGATCAAGATAAATTAAGCTGTCCACTGAAGCTCAGCTGCTGAAATACGAAAGGGAATAGGGGTTGACTTTAACTCAAAACAGCACCATGCAGGTGAAAAATCAGCCTCTCGTTAATGCATACAGTGCTGCTGTTCTAGTTCTATAATCGTTCGGCTCAGGTAATCAGAAATACCAATCTATCCAAAGAGAGAACAAGCTGGAATTGGAATGTAATTTGGAAAAGGGTAATGTTTCTGTAGACTAAAAAGGTCAACAGGGATCAAGATATTTGCCGTATACATCTGTACAACTCTGAACACTAGTGCTGTGCTACAAGGGGGAATAGCAAGAGGAGATTTCCATTTTTCTGTTCAACATTATCTCATATCCTCCTTGCCTGCCTACACTCAGTAGGCACATCCACACAAGACACATTACTCAGCATTAGCATAGCTTACTACACCTACTGCGTAGTAAAAGCCCTTAATCCCGCTTAAATTTGCTACCTGCAAATGCAAGTAGCAAATTTAAATGATTAGTTTAAGAGATTTAAGTGATTAGCAAATTTAAGAGATTAGTAACAAACATGTAGATGTGTTCAGCCCCCACCCCAGGTGCCCCACCACCCAGCCCCCCAGCTGGACCCAGCCCTACCACTTTACCCCAGCTCCACCACTCGCCCAAGCTCCAGGTGGGCACAGAGTCAGAGCTGCCTGGAGTGGTGCCAGGACCACACACCAACCCTATTGGGCCTGCACTCCACCTGCCAGAGGGGGAGCCACCATTGCCAGAGGAGCACTGGCCGCCATCACCCCTGGGTGAGCCCCCTCCCCACTGTACTCATCATGGTATCTGGACCCACAGGGTAACAGCCAGAGGCCGCAGTTCTGACCACCTGCCCCTGGGCTTTGACCCCTAGACAGCCCCACCCCACTCTGGAACACCACAAAAAGAACTTTGTACTTATTTTGCACAAGGAAGAGGATTTTTTATTGATGGTGGGTGGTGGAGCAGATCTGTTTCTTGGGGAGGGATGGGGGAGAGAGGCTCTGTGTGTTGGGGAGGGAGGGGGGAAGGGGGCTCTGTTTCATGTGAAGGAAATAAAGACTTGTTCTTCTGACACATGTCTGTATTTAACATGGTACTGGGGGCTGGTGGGGGGTCATGGGTGGCAGTGCAGGTGGGCTAGAGTGGGGAGTGTTGGAGGAGGTGGTTGGTTAGAGCCTCCCGCACCTCGTGCCCTGACCCCTAGTGGCACGTGCGTGGCTCTCCTACCTCAGTGGGAGCCCACCACTGTCACTGCCACCACAGATGGTGTTCCCACTGCCAGCTGACTTCCTGCCCCTTGGGCAGGGGGCTGGACCTGATGATCTTGCAAGGTCCCTTCCAGCCCTAATGTCTATGAAATCTATGAAATCTTTGAAATCCTGTCACCCAGGCCTTGCAGAAAAGTTACTCCCAGGCCTTGCAGATGTTATGCAGCAGGCAGGCTGTGATGATAACCCCAGGGGAGGTTGTCCTCAGTGAAACTTAGGTGGGCAGTGAGAGGGCACCAGTTGCCCTTGAGGCAGCTGAAGGCACCCTCCACAAGGGCACGGGTCCAGCTCGGGCATTGGCTAAAGTGGGCCTGGTGGGGGTCCAGGTGGCCAGTATAGGGCCACATAAGCCAGGGCAGAAGCAGGTGGACAAGGTCCCTAAAGAGCAGGGTTTGGACCACCACAGTGCCCAGACATCTGGCACCATATCAGGTCCAGTCCCTGCGGCATTAAGCATCCACTCTCCACCAGGCCAGAACAGCAGAGTTCCAAAACACGTGGGCATCATGGGCACTGCTCATCCAGCTGGTGCTCACATGCATGTGCCATGGTCATCTACAACAGCTGCAGGAACATGGAGTTAAATCCTCTGTGGCTGTAGTAGGGGTGGTCTCCATGGGGCAGACATGTGACAGGAATGTGGGTCCCATCCAGGACCCCAATGGACTGAAGGAATCCCAGGGCATGGAACACTACCACCACCACCAGAGGTTCATGGACACAGAGTGCGGTATCCCTCAGCATGTCATGGAGGGCATTGCATACCTTCAGGATGGCCTACTCATCACTCATCTTGCCACACTGAACAGGTGTTGAACATACCAGAGGCTGGCAGGCATAGATTCATAGATGCTAGGGTCAGAAGGGACCTCAATGGATCATTGAGCCTGACACCTTGCCCATGGCAGGAAAAAGTGCTTGGGTCATGTGACCCAAGCCAGGGGCTTCTCCAGTCTCCTGTTGAAGACCCCCAAGGTAGGGGAGAGCAACACCTACCTTGGAAGCCTGTTCCAGATTCTGGTAACCCTAACGGTGAAGAAGTTCTTTCTGATGTCCAACCTAAATCTACTTTCTACCAGATTGTTGCTGTTGTTCCTGGTTATTCTAAGAGGTGCCCTGGTAAGCAGAGCATCTCCGATTCCCAGCTGACCCCACCTGGTGAGTTTGTATACTTCTCTTGTGGAGGCTGAAAGGGTCCAGGTTCCTCAGTCTTTCTTCCTAGGGTCTTCCCTGCAGGCCTCTAACCAAACGAGTTGCCCTCCTCTGGACCCTCTCAAGGTTGTCCACATCCCTCTTGAATTCCAGTGCTCAGAACTGGATGCAGTACTCCAGCTGTAGCCTAACCAGTGCTGCATAGAGGGGAAGCATCACCTCCCTGGACCTGTCTGTGATGCACCTACTAATGCATGACAAAGTGCAGTCCGCTCTACTAATTACTTCATCACATTGACGACTCATATTCATCTTCAACAACAATTCTGAGATCTCTTTCCACTGCTGTGCTGCTAAGAAGGTCATCCCCCCAGCCTATAGGTGTGCTGGTGATTCCTTCTCCCTAGATGCAGCACCTTGTACTTGTCCATGTTGAACTACATCTTGTTGTTCCCTGCCCATTTCTCTAACCTGTCCAGGTCCACCTGGATTCCATTTCTTCCCATCAGTGTGTTTACTTCACCCCAGAATTTTGTGTCATCAGAGAATTTGGACAGAATGCTTTCCACACCCTCATTCAGGTCACTGATGAAGATATTGAACAGCATCAGCACAAGAACCAAGCTTTGGAGGATCCCACTGCCCACATCTTTCCAGGTCAATACCAACCTGTTCACCACCACTCTCTGGTTACAACCCTTAAGCCAATTTGCCACCCACATCACTGTGTAATCATCTACAGCACAACCATTCAATGTGTTTAAGAGAATAGGATGGGATACCATGTCAAAGGCCTTCTTAATGTCCAAGTAGATGACATCTACCTCGACTCCCGCATCTAAGCATTTAGTGGCTTGGTCACAGAAAGAAACGATGTTAGTCAGGCAGGATCTACCTGCTATGAACCCATGCTGGTTTCCCTTCAGCATTGTATTACCTGCTGGACTCTTATAAATGTGTTCTTTGATAACTTTTTCAAGGGTTTCCCCAAGGGTAGAGGTGAGACTAACCAGTCTATAGATACCTGGATCCTCCTGCCTCCCCTTCTTGAAAATAGGGACCACGTTGGCTCTTTTTCAGTCCTCTGAGCACCATGAGTGCTCAAACATCTGTGCCAGTGGCTCTGCTATGACACTGGCTAATTCTTTCAGCACCCTTGGATGGAGCTCATCCGGTCCCACTGACTTAAACACGTCCAGCCCCTCCAAGTGTGCTTTACCAGGTCAGTGCTGACAGTAGGTGGGCTGGTGTTCCTCCTGCTTTTACCTGTTGTGTATTTGGGAGATTTGTCTAGATCCATGCTCAAGAATACAGAGGTAAAAAACTCATTGAAGAGCTCTGCTTTGTCTGTCACCAACTGCCCTAATCTATCCTGCAGGGGTCCTATGCTGCCCTGCACCTTCTTTTTGCTCCCTATATACCTGAAGAAGAACTTTTTGTTATTCTTAATTTTTGTTGCCAGCTTAAGTTCTAATGCTGCTTTGGCCTTCCTAACTGATTCCCTGCAAGTGTGAGCCAAGGAGGTATACTCCTCCTTGGTAGCTACCCCTCCTTCCACAGCCTGTATGCCCCTTTTTTTGCCCTTAGGCTTTCCTGGATTTTCCTGTTTAGCCAAGAGGGCTTCTTGGCCCCTTTGCCCCCTTTTCTATGCAGTGGGATTGTCTCCTTCTGCACCCAAAGGATCTCTTCCTTGAGGAATGACCACTCTTCCTGGACCCCCATTTTGTCAATGCTCTTCAGCTTTAATGCCCCACTAACTAAGCTCTAAGCACCCTGAAGTCAGCCTTTCTGAAGTCTAGCACTTCTGCCCTGTTGGTTACTTTTGCCACCCTTCACTGGATACTGAATTCAATCAACTGATAATCACTATCCCTTAGGTTACCTTATACCTGCAGATCTGCCACCATGTCATTCCCCATAGCCAACAGCAACTCTAGCAAGGTGTTCCCCTTAGTGGGATCATACATGTCCTGCATTAGGTGGAGGTATTGTGTACAGGTTAAGAACCTATGTGAGCAGTAAGTTCTGGCTGACTGACCCTCTCAGCAGATGTCAGGGTAATTTAAGTCACCTATGACAACCATATGGCCTCTGAGAGCTGCCTGGAGAAGTACAGGTCTTGCTTATCCTCCTGGTGTGGTGGTCTATAGTAAACCCACACTACCAATTCCCTTTCCCCCTGCCCTGCTTATATCCTAACAGTTTGGCAATCCTCTAATCCCATCTTGATTAAAGAAGATGTATATTGCTCCTTAACATAGAGAGCAACACCCCTTCCCCCACTTTTTCCCTACTCTATCCCATCTGTACAACCTACAACCTTCAATGCTTACCACCCAACTGTGAGTAGGGCCCCACCAGGTTTCAGTTAATCCAATCAGGTCTAAGTTGTTGCTTGCAAGCAGAAGTGCAAGTTCCTCCTGCTTGTTCCACATGCCCCTAGCATTAGTGTAGAGACATCTCCCAAATGGGTGCCCTTGGTACCCCCCTGTCCTTATGTCTATCGGGCCCCTTATTGTTTACCTGGGCTGATCCAGCACATGGCTCATGGCTCTCTGATCCTAGGTTTCTGTTTTCCACTGTATTGCTGTCCCCTAATAAATGTAGTTTAAAGCCCTTTGGAGGCGATCAGCCAATCTGTCAAACTGGCATGGCCAATTTGAGCAGGGCAAGGGCCAGCTACATGTCCATGAGGAAGACTGGGTGCATGCCAGTGTCCTGCTGCTCCAAGTGGGGTCAGAGCTGCTGTAGGAGTGGTTCCAGGTCAGATGGATGGCATTCAGTCACTGCTTGTTGTCCCAGGTGTGCTGCCACCAGTCCTGGCTGGTACTGTGGACCCAGCGGCAGTGGAGTTGGAGGCCCAGGAGGGCAATGGCAGACCCAGCTGTAGCATCCTGGAGTCCCTCACCAGTGTCCCTGCTGATGGCAGCTGCCTAGTGGCAGCAGCCCTGGGAAGGTGTACTGTGACCAAGCAGGTGGTCACTGTATGGGGGGAAGCCGGGAGGGATGAGATGGCCATGGGCATGGGCAACTGGTGCCTTCTGAATTGGGGGGGCACTTTCCCCCTCAGTGGCCAGTCAGAGACTGAGAGGGGGGTCCTTCTAAAGCCAATCATGCCAATGTTGGCAATTCTGGGGGGACCTCAGGGACTGCTTCTCCTGGTGCCCCCACTTCTCAGCATTCTCGGGGGGGCACCAGTGCTCTCACCTGCCACCCCTGCCTCTCGTCTAAGTAGGGAATGCTGCTGTTGGGGGGGTGCACCAGCGCTTTCAGGGGGTGCACATGCACCCCTCTGCACTCCCTACACACTGCCACTGGTCATGGGCCAGGCAGCAGTTGCTGCAGTGGGCCAGCAGTGTCAGCACAGAGACCAGCAGGAACCTGGGGTGCTGGTCATTGCTGCCAGAGGCAGGGGCTGGAGCAGCCATAGCACAGGAAGTCAGAATGGCCAAGGAGAGAGCGGCCACTTGCTGTCCCTTCACTTGGCATGCTGCTCCTGAGCAAGGAAGAGGCTCTCCAAGAGTAACAAGCAGGGCTGGCTTTTAAAGAGGGATGCAGGTGCTGGCAGATGCAGTCTATAGGTCTCCTGATGGCAGCAGTGGCCCATTGCAGGGCTGCAGGAAACAGTGCAAAGAGCAGCAAATCGGCTAATCCCCGCATGTATGGACATCTGCCCAAAAGCACTTATACAAGAGTAGTTTCATAGTTTCATAGTTTCTAGGGTCAGAAGGGACCTGAGCAGATCATTGAGTCCGACCCCAGGCCATGGCAGGAAAGAGTACTGGGGTCAAACGACCCCAGCAAGGTGTACATCTAGCCTTCTCTTAAAGACCCTCAGGGTAGAAGCCAGCACCACTTCTCTTGGAAATCGGTTCCAGACCCTAGCCACCCTGACTGTGAAGTAGCGCCTCCTGATATCTAGCCTAAATCTACCCTCTGCCAGCTTGTGACTGTTATTCCTGGTCACTCCTGGTAG
>NW_017728947.1:94689962-94698865 GCF_001723895.1 Crocodylus porosus
GCAGGCTGGTAGAGTTTCTGTCTGAAAGGGGCTCAGGAGAATGGGAGAAGGGCAGTCAGGCAGGGGGTGCCATGTGCATGTACATGTACATGGCCCCTAGGCAACCTGGAGAGAAGCTCCCACAGGTAAGTCTGGCCGGGGTGGGGGCAGGGAGGGTAGATTCCCCCATAGGGAGTGAAGTACAGAGGGAATTAGGCAGGGCTGGGGCTTCTGTCCGGCATAGGGCTTGTGGCCTGGGGCCATGCACAGCCACAGAGCCCCATCAGGGAGTAGGATGGAGCCATGGCCAGGTCTTCTGGTGGGTAGGGGCTGGGACTGGCTCCCTGTCACTGCACTTCCAGAGGAGGCATGGGGGACACATGTCCCCCAGATTTGTGAATGGGTTGGGGGGGCTGCCCATCACAGGCTTGGGCTTCCCACCCTGCTGCCCTCCCCCTGGGGCCTCTGTGGCCCATGTGAAGGATCTAGTGCAGCAGGGAAAAGCGGGGCTGGGCAGGAAAACTCCTTGCCACTGCAAGCTCCACACCACCTGGTGAAGCATCCATTGCCCACCTGGCAGCAGTGAGGGTGGTGGTGCAGATTTGTGCCCCTCACTGCATGTATGGATGCTGGTCTATTTCTGCTTTGTGCAACAAATTTAAGCTGGCATAAATGCACATGTAGACAAACCCAATGGGTGCATTTACACAGGCATTAAGGCATTTTTTCTAATGCACATTAAATTTAGTATCTCCAAAGTGAGGTACTAAGGAAAAGCGCATTAGGATGCCTTAATGTGCGGTAATGAATGTGCACAGTTTTAAAGTGATGCTTAATGTGCAGTCACCCACTTTACTGTGCATTAGTGTAATTGCACTTTTTTTACATGGCTCTTCAATGCACAGTTAAATAAGCTAAACTGCACATTAAAGTGCACATCTAAACATGCTTAGTTTGCAGGTAAAGTAACTGAGTGTCAGTTACATTATGTCCATTGACATCACATTGAATATATAAAGAAACTATATGATGGATACTAGTGCTGTGTAAAGCTTTGGGTGCTAATTCAATTCAAAGGCGATTCGGGCAGATTCAGTGGCCAAATCTCTGAATCCAAATTATCAGACCAATTAAAAGGTCCAAATTGCTTTGAAGCTCTCTGAATCAATTCAGAAAAGATTAGTAGAGCTTTGGTGATTCGGGCAGTCCCTGCTCACTGCAGCAGGGACTCTATGCTGGTAAGTAGGGGGTGGGGGAAGGGGAGCTGGAGGGGAAGCTGCTGTCCTAGCTCCCCCATGGCTGCCCTGCGCAGCCCCAGCTTCTGGCTCTTTAAAAAAAGTGCCCAGTTACTGGCTGCTGCTCCCTACTGGTCCACACTGCATGCAGGACTCTGTCATGAGCCCTGTGATCCCTGCCTGCTCTCCCAGCCCCCACATGGCTGCCTTGCCTGCCCCAGCTCCCAGCCCTTTAAAAAAAGCACAAAAAAAATCCCAACTCACTGGCTGCTAAAGCAGTCTCAGGGCTTCTGAGGACTCATGGCAGAACACCCTATGCAGCGTGGGATATCAGGGATCACCCCCCCCCCACCAGGCAGGAGCTGGTCAGGTGGGGCTTTTTATTTATAAGGGGCCAATAGCTGGGGTGGGCATGGGGGGTGGGAGAGTGGGCAGGGGTTGAGGGACTCATGGCAGAGCCCCCCACATGGCATGGGGCAGCAGGGATCACCCTCGCTTTACCTGGCAGCAGCCGGTGAGTGGAAGCTTTTTTTAAGAGCCAGGAGCTGGCAGAGTGGTCAGGGCAGCCATTGAGAGCAAGTGGGGGATGGGGCCAATTCAGAGATTCGGCAGATTTGGTGGTGGCCAAATCAATTCAGGATAGTGAATCAAATCACTGATTCAAATCACTGTCCCCCATATCGGCTGAATTCAAAACCAAAGTGAATACTAGCCACTTCACACAGCCTAATGGATTCTGGTGTAAAATATACTCATCTTAAGGACACTTTATACTAAGAGACCAGGAAAAAACAGCTCTTCCTGTGAGTGATAATCAGGTCCCATAGAGTGAAAGATGTATTCTTCTTCCTCAAATCACTTTTTAGTTTTACACTTTGCTTAAGGTTGGATCCAATGCTTGTATTAAAGTCCTTTCTAAAACATGGTCATCTGGGCAAGAAAGTTAAAGTTCTCAAGACTTTGTTTCTCATTACAGGCACTTAGATTGTCAAAACTACACATCTAAAGAAACTTAAAGTCTTGAGGTAGGTTAAGCATCTGTTCTATCATATTGTTGGAGCAGTCACTTCTCCCTTGAAGGTTTCTTTACAAATTCCCAGTCTTGCTATATTGAACACTGGTACCCATACTACCACAGCATCTGCTCAATATCACCCTTTTGCTTTTGATGTCAATTTCCAGAATATCTTAAATGGAAAGGTAAGCTTGAAAGCAGTGTGATCTTAACTGGGACTCAGAAGACCCAGGTTGTGTGACTTAGCTACTAACTTAATGTGAAACACCTGGCAAATGATGTCTCAAAAACATAATCCTTGAGGCACAGGGGAAAACAATTCCATCTCACAAGAAATGTAGTCAATGGGCAAAGAAGCCCCATTGACTGAACAAGGAAGTGTTGGACCACATTAAACTCAAAAGAGAAGCCTACACCAGTTGGAAAATGGAAAGCATCACCACAAAGGACTACTCAGCACTTGCCCGCACCTGTAGGGAGTGGTCCAGAAAAGCCAAAGCAAAAATTAAACTCAGGCTAGCTACGAGGATCGAGGACAACAAAAAGTCCTTCTTCAGATATTTGGGAAGTCAAAAAAAAGAACAAAGATAGCATTGCGCCGCTACGAAATCAAACTGGGCAGCTAACATCCTACTCCCAAGAAAAGGCTAATCTCCCCAAATAACCTTTTTGCATTGGTTTTTCACCCTCCCAAGAGGATCACACTGTCAGAAAGGATGCAAACCATCCTGGGAATGGGTGGCGGGCCCAAAATTGATGTGGATCAGGTGTGGGAACACTTTGAGAAACTGGACATTCAAAAGTCCTCAGGCCCAGACGGAATGCACCCAAGAGACTTGAAAGAGCTGGCAGACATCAATGCACCTCCCTTAGCAAAGATATTTGAAAATTCGTGGTGCTCGGGTGAGGTCCCAGAAGACTGGGAAAAAGTCAACATGGTCCCTCTCTTCAAGAAAGGGAGGAGAGATGACCCGGGGAATTATAGACTAATCAGTCTGATCTCCATCCCTGGAAAAATCCTGGAGAAAATTGTCAAGAGCTCCATCAACACCAGACTAACAGAAGTCAAGCTTCTGAAAGCCAGCCAACATGGCTTTGTGACTGGGAGGTCTTGCCTGACCAAACTCATCTCCTTCTATGACCAGGTGACATGTGCCCTAGACAAGGGAGATGATGTGGCTGTCATATATCTGAATTTCAAGAAAGCCTTTGACCTAGTTCCCCATGATGTCTGACAAAGCTAGGGAACTGTGGCCTTGGTCATCTTATGGTCTGATAGCTAAGTATCTGGCTATGGGGTCAGACCCAAGAGTACTTGTTGACGGGAGCAAATCAACGTAATACAGAGTGACCAGTGGAATCCCTCAGGAGTCAGTACTTGGACCAGTACTCTTTAACATCTTCATTAACAATCTGGAGTCAGGAGTCAGATGCAAACTGGCAAAGTTCACAAATGACACCAAATTATGGGAGAGGGAGGTCACAGTGGAGGACAGGTTGGCGATACAGGCAAATTTGGACAGGCTCTCAAGGTGGGCTGACCAAAACTGGATGACCTTCAATGTAGAGAAGTATAAGGTACTGCACCTTGGTAGGAAGAGCTCTCAACATACTTACAAGTTTGGCAGTGCTTTGCTTGCTAGCACCATGACTGAAAGAGACTTGGGGGTCCTGATTGACCACAAGATGGATAAGAATCACCAAAGCAATGCTGTGGCTGGCAAAGCAAACCAAGCTCTGGTGCACATCTATCGATGCATCTCAAGCAAAACCAGGCATGTTATCCTCCCACTTTACTCAACCTTGGTGAGGATGCAGCTGGAATACTGCATCCAATTCTGGGCCCCCCACTTCAGGAGGGGTGTGGAAAAGCTTGAGAGAGTCCAGAAGAGAGCCACTCTTATGAGTCAAGGCCTGTAGGGCAGGCTGTACAAGGAGAGGCTGAGGGATCTGGGACTCTTCAGTCTGGAAAAAAGAAGGCTCAGGGGGACTCGGTGGCAGCCTACAGTTATATAAGAGGGGTACTTCAGGACCGAGAACAGCTGTTCACCAGAGCTCCCCAAGGGATAACAAGGTCTAACAGCCATAAACTCCAGGAAGACTAATTTAGACTAAACATAAGAAAAATGTTATTTATGGTGCATGTGTCCAGGGTCTAGAACAGACTTCCCCCAGAGGTGGTGCAAGCACCTACTCCGCACTCTTTTTAAAAAATCTGAATATTTTTCTTGCTGGGATCACATTATCCCAGCTGACTTCCTGCCTACAGCAGGGGGTCTGGACTCAATGATCTCGCAAGATCCCTTCCAGCCCCTAATGTCTATGAAATCTATGAAGTCATTTGTATAATCAAACTTCAGTTAGGCATGTGGAAATTGTGTAATTTGATTATATATCTGATGATTGTATGTTTCTCCTAATACCATAAAAATCCCATTTTTTTCAACATTATTATCCTTTTGGCCAACTCACATTTGTACATGTTATCATGTAACCTGAAACCCCAAGTAAACCCACAACTACAGAAGGGTATACAGCTCTATGGTAAAAGGTTGCATAGAGTTGCGACCTATTTTCTTCCCTTTTCTCACCAAGAAGTTATTTGTCAAACCACCGACAGCTAAATGTATTTATCACCAGTTGCAAAATCTGCTGATAAGTTCCAGGCATGCCTTTCCCAGTAGGGGCTACTACAGAGCATTAAACAGGGTGTCTGGGAAGAGAAAAATTAGTGCAGTCTAACAGAAGGAACCAGGTAAATAAGAATAATGCTTCACTGGAAGATTAATCCTTCCTGTAGTCCACCGTTAAAGTAATAAAAGGTTTATGATTCATTTCTTACATTATAATGGAGGAGGCAATTAGTAATTACTGAATTTATAGTATTTGTTGTGTTAACTCAGCCAATAAAACACAGTAAAACTGTTTGGGTTTTTTTGACGAGCATTCATTGCAATCTAGTGCACTGCAATTCATGTCTTATTACAGAAAGAAGAATTGTATTCCAATGTACACTCAGGTATTAAGAACTCAAACATTTTCTTCATTTTTCAATGCCATTTCCCTCTCTCCCCCCAAGTAAAGGTTAAACCATTTATTCTAGTAATAATATTTAGCACAAAATCCACAGCTGCTTACAGTCTGTTGTTAAAAGACTGAGCTGCTTTCCCAATCAAAATACATATGCTTTAATGCACAATCTAGCATGGATGTTTTTTGAGCAGAGGCAGGAATAGTTCAGTTCAAATGATCATCTCTGGCTGCTGTCATCCACTTATACATCCTGGAATTATTTTGTTTCTAAATTTGTTGCACTCAGCTACTTCATTAAACTTTACCTGCAGTGAATCAGAGAGCCATTAGAGCTAGGGACAGACATTACAAATAAAACTAGTTTAAGTGATCAGAAACTGATTTAAACCTGTAACAAAACAGATGTTCAGTGCACATAAACCAGTTTGAAAACGGCTGAAACCACTTCAGCCGTAAACCTGGTGAATGTAGTATCAGATTTAACTGATTTTGGTCAAACTGGCTTACACAATGTCTGTCCAGACCCCTTCCTGGTTTAAATTAAACCAGAGTCCCTCAGTATCCCAGATGCTTTGCAGCCCTGGGCTGGGCTCTCTACTCAAGAGCAGGGCCAGCCCCACCCTATTCCCTTGCTGGAGCTCCAGCAGTGACTGCAGGCAGAACAATGACTGCCTGGCTTCCCACTGCCTCCCACTGCCTTCCCCCCACAGCTTGCTGCTCAGGGATCCCCACCCACACACATTGCAGACTGTAGACAGCATGTGGTATGCTAACTAATGCTGAGATCTGTCTGTGTCAGGCAGCCAGGACAAAGGCAGACAAGATAATATCCACTTAGGGCTTTTTGGAGCTAGTCAGCAGGTCAGCCGGTAATGTCCCTCCATTCCTTCCTTGAAAATTGTTGTTTAAGAGGAGCTTAAACTAATGAGAGAGGCTTTTGTTTTCTTGATGAGATGCTAAACTCTGTGCTGGGGGGAGCAGGGGTTGTCAGGCCCAATCCAGTGAGTTAGAGGTGGTGGGGATGGGAAGTGGACTGATTTGGGTTGGTGAGGGACATGGGCAGGGAATAACAGGTCCCATCAGGGCTGGCAGGGGGAGGGAGGTTGGTCAGGTGGCAGGGGATGGTGGCCTGATTGGTTTTAAGCTATCTAAAGGGGGCTTAAAACAACTTGCATGTGTTAATATCTGGATAGTCCAGAGGTTAAGAGCTCCAGGAGCTACCTATAATTATCATGTAACAAGGCCTTAACATTGCCTGGGGTGGATTAAATAGAGATTCTCCTGCCTTGATTAGGGGTATAGCAGGCTTACCTTTTCGGGGCTTGGGTTGAGTACCAGGCTTCAGGGTCTGCTGTTTGATTGGTGGAGCCTGCCCACCAATCCAGAGGCAGCACAAGGGAAGCAATGCCCTGCCCTTTTCCAAAGGGAGGGGCAAGGAACAAGTGGACCTGAATCAGAACTGAGCCAGCCAGGTCTGGAGAACTTTGGGTGTGGAGCCCCTGAAGAGTATAAAGAGCATGCTGGGGAGAGATGACAAGGGATAGTGAGGAGAGAGGAGCTCCAGAGACAGCCATCCTTGGGACCCTGCTTGAGTTTCAGCGGTGAGCAAATTGGTGCATGGGGATCAGGCTGTCAACATACCTTGGCCTCTCCGCCCCCTCACTGTGGGCACTGGGCCTTATGCCCCTTGGGCCTCATGCCCCACTTTATGGGCCTGGACCCTGCCTCAGGCCCCAATCTATGGGCCTGGTCCTGTGCTTTTTATCAGGGTGTGCTCCCCTAGCCTTTCCCCTCAACAGGTTACCCACAAGGCAGTGGGGGTTAAGTCTTTATGGTGCCCCATCCTTGCCTTTCACTGGGGAGGCACAAGTGTGGCACTTCCTGGAGACTGCCCCTCCCCAGCCAGCCCCAGCACACCATCCAACCCCAGCAGGGTGCACTTTCAGGTCTTACACAGCACTGGGAATCTCCTCTATCCCCATAGTTCCTAGCCTGACCTCCAGGTGTTCCAGGAGCTGCTCTCCTTGGGCTGTGCAATATTGCTCCACTGGCTCCCTAGATGTAAGTGCTAGCTCTGCTCCTAGAGCCTAGGCTTATACTGAGGCTGCCCAGCCCTCCTCCAATCCAGGGACAACCCCCTTACAGTCACGTGACCATCCGATTGGGCCTAACTGCACCCAATGGCTGCTTCATACCTGCTCAATCCCCTTACAGGTGGCCCTGCCACAATAGTCCTTTTCCTCTTTACCTAAAGGATAATTTATACAAACTATCATTGATAGTGATGTTTTTGCTGTACGTACTTGGGGGTTGCGCTATAGTCACAAATACACAAATAGGACAGACCATCCAGTAGATGGCAGTCAAACATTCAGGCCCAGATCCTCAAAAAATACTTGGTTCTGAACACCAAATGAGGATCCCACAGTAGCTATATAAGGTTTCTTTATCCCAGAAGACAGCCAATCAGGTTTATCTCAGAATAACATCCAACCTCATCCTCCTATCTGTTGAAATACAACCAAAAAAGCTTAGAATGCAAACTCTACAGGGCATGAACCATATCAGCATTATGTGCTTGTGGAGTGCCAACCACAGTAAAACTAGGTCTCCCAGCTGCTGCCTTAAGACAAATAGTTAATCATAACTACACTTCAAATTCTTCATGACAAGCACTAATATAATATTCCAGTTGCCAGAATTCTGCAAATGAAGAAACACACACCTAGTTCAAGACCTCATCTAAAAGTGGGTCCTTTAACAGCTCTGTGTTATATTATAAGTGGTTGAGAATTTCTCAGTGAAACATTTTTCCTACCAAAAATACAGAATTGTCAAAAGCAAGCTTTAATAAAATGACCAGTTCTCACAAAGTTTTCAACTCGAAAGACTCGAGGGGGAAAGGTTTTTAATTTTTAAATCTGGTAGCTATGATATTTTCAAATGGACAAGCAGATGCTCTAGCACCCCTCAACTTCTGGCCTAAGCCACTGCAGGCATGTCGCTGCATTTCCAAAATCAAAAGAAAATGTCTGTGTATTTGTTTATCAGTTCAAGTTATGCAGCTTAAATTAACCTGCAAAGATTGAATTGATTCAGCCTCAGGCTTTTTGACTATCTGTACTTAACCCAAAAATATTATATCACTATTGTAACTCCCTACCCACTGTTGGGAATCCCCTGAAGTCAAGCATGATTGTCTTCCATAATTACTTTATCTGTGGATCTGAAAATGGCTGACAAGGCTGATCTTGGATTGACAGACTCTGTTGCACCTCGGTTGTGTGTCTCCATGCAGGGTGGGTAGCTTTGGGTTATTGTTTTGTTCTGCAACACATTGTTTCTGCCACTCCACCTTTCCCGCCTCCTGTTGTTGTTGTAAGATTTCAAAATACTGACATCCTTGCCAAGGCAGAGATGGAACTGGGAATAGCTTCCCAGATTAAGGACAATAAAAAGTCCTATTTTAAATATGTAGGGGGTAAAAAGAAGGTCCCAGGTAATGTGGGGCCCTTGCAGGACTCGATGGGAAACTTGGTCGTCACACCAGACGGCAAAGCTAACATGTTTAACGATTTCTTTGCCTCCGTCTTCCTAAGTAGGGACCAGAACAGCCACCTCCCTGCTGGGCCCCCCTCGGG
>NW_017728947.1:94699900-94715708 GCF_001723895.1 Crocodylus porosus
CAAAAGAGAAGGCTGAGGGGGGATCTTGTGGCCTGTTATAAACTAGTCAGGGGGGATCAGCAGGCATTGTGGGGAGTCACTGTTCCCCCGAGCACCGCCAGGAGTGACCAGGAATAACGGTCACAAGCTGGCAGAGGGTAGGTTTAGGTTAGATATCAGGAGGCGCTACTTCACGGTCAGGGCAGCTAGGGTCTGGAATCAGCTTCCAAGAGAAGTGGTGCCCTACCACTGGGGGTCTTTAAGAGGAGGTTAGATGAATACCTTGCTGGGGTCATTTGACCCCAGTACTCTTTCCTGCCATGGCAGGGGGTCGGATTAGATGATCTGCTCAGGTCCCTTCCGACCCTAGAAACTATGAAACTATGACTCTTCCTCCACCTGGGGCAGTGCTGGTTCAATAGTTTTCCATGAGTTTATGTCAATGTTAATTTTTTCAAATTGGCCCAAGACAACCATGAAGTACCTTCTCTGCCCTCCTCCTGACAGTATGCCTTGTCTGAGCTGGGAAAATAAAACTTACTTCAGCAGTCTGGAGTCAGATATCCTGATGATATCCTGATGATGTGGATGGCCCCACAAAGCTGATGTCAGATGATCATTGCTTCAATGCTTGTGGTGTTTGCTTATGAGCGGATGCTAATGTTGGTACATCTGTCTTCCCGTTAGATTCAAAGAATCTTCCACAAGCAGCATTGTTAGTACTTATCCAGAGACTTGAGGTGTCTCCCATATTTGTCTATGTCTCAGCTCCATAAAGTAAGGTGGGAATCATAACTGCCTGATACCTTCATCTTGGTTTTAGATCTGACATTGTGAGCTTCAAACACCTCTTTCCTCAGACATCCAAAGGCTGTGCTTGCACTTTTGAGGTGATATTGGATTTCTTCATTGATGTCAGCCTGCTGTGAGATTTAGCTTCCAAGGTATAGGAAATAATATTCTCCAGAATCTCACCATGAGTCTGAATTACCAGAGCTGGGGACTGTTCATTAAGAGCTTTTTGATAAAGGACCCTAGTCTTCTGAATGTTAAGCATCAGTCCCATTTTCTTATTTGCCTTGGTAAAGATGTTGACAATTGCCTGAAGAACTTCTTCCAGGTGAGCACATACTACAGCATCAGCAGCGCACTGGAGCTCAATGATTGAGGTCTGGGTAGTCTTGGTTTTGGCTTGGAGTTGGCTGAGATTAACAGCTTACCGGTAGTTTAGCTCCACTCCTCCTGGAAGTGTGTTGGTGGTCACATATACCATCACTGTAAGGAATATCAAGAAGAGTGTTAGAGCAATGATGCACTCTTGCTTTTGTTTGTTTGGATACGATGTACAATAAAAAAATTCTGAAAAATAGAAACTTGTGCAGAAGTTACTTTTCTAATTTAACTTGGGCATTTCAAGGTGTTTTCTTTTGTCTACTACATAAGTTGAAATAGTACAATTGATATACTCAGCGCCATGGATTTTGTTTCTGAGAACTCGTCATTTTTTTTCTGTGTGCTGATGGAGCATCCTTTTAATATCTGGGTTGCTGGCAGTGTATTTGCATGCAAGTGAGTCAGTCAGATAGGAATGCTCCTATTTGACTCCTAGTGAGTCAGTACTAAGCCAATGTCCCAGCATGGTGCTTAGGGACACTGCAGTGCTTGAGTTGCAGTCTCTTAAATCAGACCAAATGAAAGCCTTGAACACTTGTGGTCAACAGAGAGCTCTTTGAATGAGCGGAGATATCATGCCAATATCTTTGGCAAATTCTAATGAAGGTAATAATTGCTTTAGGACAGATACAGTCTCAGAGTTTCAATAAAATAAATTATTCTTTATTTCCTGATAGTAAGATGTCCTCATTAGCTATTAATATAAGTTGTTAGTGTGAACTTTGCTTGTGCAATGTCTGCTTTATTCTGCACCAGACATGGCTGTGTTTCAATGCTGTATGAAATATATACATTTACACTTACAATTAGCATATGAATGACTGTGATTCCATGTGAGAGCAGCTAAACAATCACAAGCATGCCTTTTTATTGACTTCAATGCTTTAGAAGAGGCTTATGCTTTGCAAAACAATGCTCTATATATACTATATCTGTCATTTACTAATTTGTAGTATATTTAATATACTATATAATATACAGATCATTTACTAATATATAGTATTTAGTATTTTTAGAGGAATATGAAGCTGTCACTGAAGCTAATGAATAAATGGCTTTTTCTCTGAAAACTGTATAACATATTCATTCCTCAAGTTTTTTGGGGGGAGGAAAGACTTTATTTTTGTTCTGTGTTTGTTCAGTGCTGAACACAGTGATGTTCTGGTTCTTGAGCCCTCATTCAACTGCATTCTTATGGATGACAAAGATTATCCAAAAGAATCTCTATTTGTTAGCAAGCAAGTATGGCCAGGCTGCTCACAACTCACTGTTGTATATCTGCACCAACATGTGCTGTCAATCTGAGACACAATAATAATAGTAGTAATAATGATAATTTGATTATTATTTCCAATATGTTATCCATGAAAATAAGGCTGGCACCTTTCCATTAATACTGCTTATACTGACTATGTGTAAATTATTGTTAGACTCCATTTCTATTTTTTGTATTAATATTTTCAGTCTCCTGTGGCACATTTTCATCTGGGTATCAATGTAGCCAAAAGTGTTAAACACACAACAGTGAACATATGTAAAAAGTCAAGCCTTAAAGAGAGCTCAGATCTTTCAATAATGTGTATGAGAAAGAAGGATAGAAAGAAGAAAGTTAAAAGGAAGGAAGGAAATTTGGAATTACATTAATCCATTCCATGCTAGCATACTTAAACTCAAATTTGCATATTTAATTGACAGTTTACTAGGAACACATCATGAATATTGAAAACCATATGACATAAATAAAATCAGTGAAATGAAGGGGACAGTGTCACTATTTGTGAATGATACTAAAACTTCAAACAGATTCAAGGTGCGCAGGTCAGAAAAAAATGATGGTATTAGAAATAAAAACAAGTAAACATTAATTTTAGCACTGTATCTAAAATGTAAATATATGTTTCCCACTGCATGGAGTTTGAATGAAAGTGTGCACAAAATACATACTCAGCTTCTGAACTGAGAACTTGTGTGTCAGGATAAAACTCAATGCAAAATTAAAAGCAATGAGTTTCTCCACCCACTAACATTAGCAGTGCTGTGAGGCACTGTAATAATTAATTGAGCCTTGATATTTCATCAGCCTTTGATTATGGAGTAGAGCTGAGCAGAACATTTCACACATAACGTAAGTGAGACAATGTTGCAACCAGGTGGGGAAAAAAATCTTTTTTCACCTGGTGCAGTTCTGTGAACTTTGCCATTTTATTTCGCCAAATAAAGCGGAATAGTGCATTATAGTAGAGAAAGGGAAAGATAAGGGTCAGACAACATATTGTGCTCAGAAGGTTTACCATGTGCAGCAGTTAAAGATTGAAGAGATGGGACCACAAATCTCTGGGTAAGCTTCTGATCCAGGCAAAAGAGGCCACTAGGGTATTCTCAGAGAACCAATTAGTAATTCCCTGATTCTCTGGGAAGATTTGTAGCACCCTGAGCCTCAGTTTAGAAAAGTCTAGAGGCTGCTCCAAATTGTACTGAATGGATATGGTCCCTAAAAAACTGTAGGCCAAGTGAATAAATTGAGAACATATTGTAATAAGTACTTCTTGGTCCTCTAACAGACCAGAATGTATCATGGGAGAATGAGATTGCCACTTGGACCAGTTCTGCACCAATGGAGAGTTCCCCTGTGCTATGCTAATCCTTAGCAAAACAGATCTGGCTCTGAAAAAGTAGCTGAGGGAAGAGTTGGTCTATGATACACTATATACAGCAATTGCTAGTGTCATTTTTATGATTGTCAGCATTCATTTGAGGGTGGGGGGGAATTCACCTCAGTGCACTCAGAACCTGCAGCATCAGCTATCCTTCTAGGAACATATGATTTTGGTCCCAGGGCAGGAGGGGCTAGGAATACTTGCTTACATTTTTGGAAAAAAAATTACAAATTTTAGAACCTGCTAATTATGTATGGGTGTACTGTATATGTAAAGTACAGGTGTAACTGTACACATGAAGTTTATTATTCAGCATGATCTCCACAGGTAATGTGCTTTTCACAAAGAGTGCTTTGGCTAGGAGGGGAGGGAAGTGTTGGGCTTTGTGAAATATAGGAGAATAAAAGTAAGAAGAGAAAAATCAGAACATGACACATGATAAAGCTACAGAAAGAGCGGCAGATAAAACCAAGATAACCATTAAAGAGGCATTAAAGACAAGTTATCCACTTGGACGGACTTGATCAAAGGGCATATATGCCTGTAGTAACATCTCCATCTCCCACTGGCACTTTTTCCAAGAACTAGGGTGTTCCCTGGGTCCTGGCTTAAATCCAGCTTGGGTAATTATATTCTTCCTACATTAAATATCTCTTATAGTTTCAATTGGATACCAGTTTGCATCTTAAAATATTTTGTAGTGTTGTTACATGTATTTCACAACAGAGATGGCTGCCTTTCAACAAACATAAAAATACTTTTTTTTTAAATATAGCATGAATATCATGTGGGAAAGCACCTCATCAAATTGGCTATATACATTACGTTATCCATGAGATATTAGGAGCAAAAGTGCATAGTTATCATCTACCAGTAAGACAATAAATTCTGTGTGGGGTAGGCTCTACTCCAGAGGTAGGCAACGTTTTTTGGCCTGAGTACCAAAAAACCCACAATGTCTACCTTCTAAGGTGCTGGAGTGCTGGCATACCACAAAAACAAAACTGGGGTGGAGGGGGAACATGGCAGGATGCACTGTATATTTAATACAATTAATGATCATTAATGTTGTTGGGGGTTTTTTAGACAGTAAATAGAGAGCTGGTGTCAGGCAGGGAGCAGGGGCTGCCCCAGGACTCTGCTGCTCAGGCCACAGTGGGGGCTCAGCAGCACCGAGGTGGGGCCCAGCCAGCCTGCACAGCTCCACAGGGATGGGGTGCAGCCACCCTGCCCACAAAGGGATGCTGCCTGTCAGGGGCAGGACACCAGGCCCAGGGAGCTCCCTGCTTCGTCTCTGTGCCAGCTGGGTACAGTGGGAATGGGAGCTGCAGCCACAGGTTGTTCCTGGGATCTGGGAACAGCTGCCACAGCTGGTGCTCAGGGCCGAACCATCTGGGAGCCTGCAGTACAGTGGCTCTGTGCAGTGCCTGCCCCAGCCCTGGCCCCTTGAGGGGAGCTGCGGGTGGGCAAGGCTGGGATCCAGGCAGGTTGAGGCAGCCACAGTGGCTGTTCCCAGGCTCCAGGGGGCTCTGGTAGCCAGACCCCTACACCGGGGATGGCTCTGCCCTGCCTGCACTGTGCCTAGCATGCAGGGAGGCCAATCATGGAGAGGGAAGCCCCGCGAGCCCAGCATCCTGCCCCAGCCAGGCAGCAACCCCACATGTGCAGGGTGGCTGTGGTCCATTCCTCAGGCTGAGCCAGGCTCCACCACAGGTGCTGCTGGGCACCCCCACCTGCCTAGCCACCACAGCTCGAGCCTGCAGAGCCCTGGGGCTGCCAACACTTCCTACCTAGCCCCTACCTTCCTAAGGGCCCGACTGAGCTGGCTTGCCCACGGCGCCTCCCTCTGTGCCTTCCAGATCCTGCCCTGACCATCCAGCTTCAGCACTTGGCACCTTAATGCTGCCCCAGGTGGGACAGGGTGTTTGCCTACCTGGGCAGCTCCCTCCAGGGGCCAGCCAGGCTGGAGGGTGCAGCCTGGGAGCAAGGGGTGGGGGCAGTAGAGCACAGAGAGGCTCCCTCCCTTAGTTCTCCTGGCTCTGCCCCAGTGCCTGCCATGGCACTGGGACTTGTGGCTGCACAGCGAGGAACAGCAACTTAAAAAAAAAAAAACCCCACAATTTCTTTGCATGCCTCCTGGCGTGCCAGGAAAAATGTCTCCGCTTACTGCTAATGGCATATGTGCTGGGGATTGCCGACCTCTGCTCTAATCCATTGTAATGCAAGAGTAGTGCTGAGATAGAATTCAAAGGCACCGTTAGAAAAGTAGTTTGACAAAGTTAGTGTAGCTATAGTTGAAAAAAAAACAGAGCACCAGATCAGATCCTCAGGTAGCATAAATTTGCAAAGCTCCACTGTCTTCAGTGAAATTATGTCAGCTTATACCAACTGAGAATTTAGCTCAAAATGCATAGAGAATGGAGAGACACAAAGATGTAATGGCTATTCTTCTCAGTGTTTAAGGCTAGGGACAGAAATTACACTTAAATTGGTACAAGTGACTGGAAACTGATTCAAATCTGCAACACAACAGAAGTTCACTGCACATAAACTGCTTTTAAAATGGCCAAAACTGGTTTAAGGTAAACCTGGATGGATGTAGTATCAGACTTAACTGATTTAGGTTAAATCAGTTTATTGGACTTCTGTCCAAGATTTCTACAGATTCAAGTTAACTCACAGTTCCCCCAACATCCCAGGATGCACTGCATCTCCCCTAGAAACCTCCCCTCACAGGGTGGGCAGGCTAGCCTTCACCCAAGCTGTGTGCTCCAGCCCAGCAGGGAGATGTGCTCTAGAACCCTCCAGCTTCTGGCCTGAGCCACGGCAGACATGTGGCTGCATTTCCAAAATTAAAAGTTTACATCTGTTCACTTGCTAATCGGTTCAATTTATGCAGTTTAGACTAACCTGCAAAGATTGAATGGATTCAGCCTCAGGCTTTTTGACTGTATGCACTTAGCCTAAGTGACTGAATTTTCCCAATCTCTATAATGATAATGATTGAGAGGAGCTGGCAGGCAATGGGTTGAGGTGGTTGTAATATTAGTTTCAGACATAGAAAAAATCAAAAAGCCAAAAAGAGGTCTAGCGAGGAAGGGGAAAGGGGGAGAGAGAGAGAGAGAGAGAGAGAGAGGAGCATGCATCAGCAGAAAGGAAACAGAAACTCAAAATGCAACCAGAATTATAGAAAATATCTCCAGCAGTCCATTGCTACTGGTGAAACAGAAAGAAAGAATGAATTGTACAGTTTCCAAGTAGCCACAGGGAAAGTGGGGTGGGGAGAATTGAATAAACATTATTTTGATCACACAGATATGAAGTAATACAATCCAAGGTCTTGTATGGAGAAATGAGGGGCAGCAAGGTGCAGGGAGCATGTAAGCAGTAGCATAACAAGGAGTGAGCAACCTGCGCGCCTGCCTTAGTCATGCTCCTTAAAGGATACCAAGAATGGCAGGTGCCACCCGTGCTGTGTGAATCCCTGCTGCTGCTGCAGGTGGCCTAGCCGCTGCCACTGCTACCCCAGGCACAGACCCTGGTAAGTACAATTCTGCACATATGGGAATGTCTACTAAAAGAAGTCACTCTGAAACAGTCATTTATCACTGTCACAAAATGAGTTGTATAGAGTACAGATGACCATGAGGTAAGTCAGTACAAACAGGACAAATGTGAGAAGAGGATAACTGAGCAACTGAGTCTTATAGAAGAAGGTCAGGGATAGACAGATTTGCTATATTGTCCTAATCTGCTACCCCTTTACAGTCACTTCTATATCCATAGTTACAGGAGAGCAGAGCGTACTCAGTTCCACAGGGATGGTACGATATAAGAATGTTTATGGAGAGATAGATAAATAAATTTGTAACACAAGCAAATCAAAAGGCATAACTCATGCTATATGGAAGGAAATAGGCTTCTTATTAATTTGAGGCTCTTGGCTTTCTTCCCACCTCTGGTACGGACTAACAGGTTAGCCCAGTAGAGTCACAGTGCTCTTCTGGTCATGATGGCTCAATGTATATGTGAGAAGCAGGATTTATTTGGTAATATATTTTATTGAAATTGATTAGTTGGGCAGTATGTTAAAGTTGTAAATCCAAGTGTAGCTCAGGTTCTTGCAGCAATTTCAGGCAGGCAGTAATGCCTTTATGGTGCAGGATTGCTAGCGTATAGGCAAGTGACACCATGATTGAAAGGGAGGTGGTTAATGTTCCAGATCTTGTTGAAGAAGTGTGTTGGGTCCTGTGAAAAGCTTACCCTTTAAATGACAAGCAGTTTGAGGATGGTTTCTATGAATCCTGATAGTTCTTCAGTAAGGCTACTGGCTAAGGCTACTTGTTACCCCAAGGAAGTTAACTGAATTGTTAAGTGTCCTACTTAGTCATGCTTTAAAATGAGAATAAATAACACTAGTGCTGATTGGAAATATTGAAGCAGAGCTTTTTTCCATCAGGAGATGCTAATTAGTTGAAAGCAAAGTGCTTCTAAAATGAAATACGGGAGAATTTCAGTTCCACAAAATTTTAAGGGTTTTGATTAACTTTTATCCTAATTTGGGAATCTTTGGATTTTTTTGAAAATTCAAAAGTGATTATAGAATGGTAAGGTGGTTTTCCAGGCATGTCTTAATACTATTCCTTTTTGTGAAGTTTAAATGATAAAAATGTTTGTAGATAATGGTGAGATCCTATGATGATATACTTTACTTGGACACGTCAGGGTCTTGGGACAAGATCTTTTGGGGGTTCTTCACACCAGAGTTCTGCATATACATCTGGGAAGTGAATGGGCTCTGCTGTCACTTTTCTGCCCTCCAGATCCCAGGAATGGTACTTGGTCACCTAAATACCTTTGACCCTTGAAATCCGTGAAAGTTAGGGTCCTGAACAGGGTTAGATGCTTAAATGCACTTGACATCTGGCCCTGAGAGGTTTTTTCACTTTGATTCTGTTTAAAATTTCATATAAAGAACACAGCTTATATGGAATTTAGTCAGAAAAAGGTAAATCCTGAAATACTTTGACAAATGCATTTATTTATTTACTAACAAATCCATGGCATATAGGTTGTGAGGTAGCAGGAAGTACCAAAGGATAATCAATCGAGGGATAGTCCTTTATCCCAGTTGAAGTTATGTAGCTAGGGGATGACTCAGATTGTAGGGATCCTAAGATTATAAACAATGCTGTAGAAAGAATGTCTAGAGGGAAGGTAAAGATAGTAGACAATGCCAGTATTTGATATATACTAAAGACGTAGAAGAGGTGATGAGGAAGATGACTCTTAGTTGATTCTGAACATCCATTGCAAACTTTAGAAGATGCCAAGAAATAAGCGTGCCAAAAGGGAAGGCAGCATTTCTACTGCTAACTGAAGCAAGATTCAGGCAAGTAACATCAGAAGCAGAAGAGCCAACAGGAAATCATTAAAGGGTAACGGGGGAATACCACTGGATACAACAACTTTCGAAATGGAAGGAGCACAAACACTGTAAACTTTCCATAACTGAAAATACATCAGAAGAAGAAGAAACAGAAGATAATTGGGAATAAACATTTGGACAAAAAGCCAAGGAGAATTTCTATTTTGCTTTAGCATACTATATGGTACTTTGTTGAATATCAGTTATACTATCTGAAACTCTTACAGAAGTTCTTTATTATGGGCCTGCTATTGCTCTCCAGATTAAGCCAAATTATTCTGTTTTTGAAGCCTCATATTTTTTAAACCAATTTCTGAGGATTTTTTTATTTTTGCCATGCATTTTATGCTGGTCCACAAGTGATTCTTTTTTAAAGTAACTTTTCTTTTTGTACCTTATTTTTTGTCAGTTGGATTCTTGTGAGCTACCAAAATTAAGGCTCTGCCTCACTGATGCTAATTAAATTAAATCAACTGAGTGAAAAGGCAGCAACTCAGGTCCACAATAAAATGAGAGCCACTCCCTGGAGGATGGAGGGCAACACAGTAACATGCAAGCAGCTCCCCTTCCCCTAACTTCCTTGTGTTAATATATCCTCAACCCTGTCCAGGAAGCTGTTAGCTCAAATTGGCATCTGCCTTCAAACAACACTGGGCAGAAGAAAATGAGCCAAAAAGGCAACAGAAGGAGAATGGAAGTGCCAACGTCCTCAGTATTTTGGCACTCAAAGGAAATAAAACCTCCTTTATCTACCTTACTAATTTGTTTGATTAAGGGGATACAGCTTTATTGGTTCTGGCTTTTCCCTGTACACTTGTGACTGAACAGAAAACTGCTGGGATATGGCTTTTGAAATCAGGTGTGTTACTTACTGAAGCTTTCAGACTTTGGGCAGAAAGTACAGTTTGTGGCGTGGCCATTATCTACTGATTAGTTGGAGAGTCTATTGGTGTGGAAAAGTCTGTAAACCTGGTAAAAGTTAGGGCAATTTCCACTAGTATGTGACAGGGGTCGTAGCACTTATGTCATGTACAGATGGTTATCACCTGCCTTTCACTCTGAAAGGATGTTATTTTCACATAGAAAAGGATTCCTGTTAGTCTGAACACTTGTAATTTATCCAAGAAAATGTTTGTAATTAATACTGGTGGTTATAACCTTTCCTTACTCCTTACATAAATAAGCAGTAAGCTTCTCCCTTCCACCATTGGTTTGGGCTTGTACTCATCAAGACTGAAGTCTCAGATATACTGAACTCAATGAGTTTTGCTACTGCTCTCAATACAACAAAAAATCACTCATATTTCAGATATGAATAGAGAGGATATGGGCATAATTTATTCTAAATAAAGGGCAATTATCTATTGCCTAATTATTGTCTACAATAATTCTTCTAGTGAAGGCCTAGAACACCTAAGCATTGGACCCTACAAAGAGTATAATATTCCCAGGAGACAAGTCATGACCTTTTTATCCATTAATTTACCTACCTGTTAAAACAGGCCTCACAGTTACATACAGGAATACTGAAATAATTATTTCACAGATTTCATAGACATTAGGGCTGGAAGGGACCTTGGAAAATCATCGAGTCAAGCCCTCTGCCCCAGGGGCAGGAAGTCAGCTAGAGTCAAAGGATCCCAGCAAGATAAGCATCCAAACATCTCTTAAAAGGGTCCAGAGTAAGTGTTTGTACTACCTCTGGAGGGAGCCTATTCCAGACGTTGGAAAGTAACAAAGTTTTTCCTTATGTCCAGTCTAAAACAGTCTTGGAGGAGTTTACAACCACTGGACCTTGACATCCCTTGGGGCGCTCTGGTGAACAGGCGTTCCCCCAGATCCTGATGTGCCTGATCCCTTGTATACTTACAGGTTTTCACCAGGTCACCCCTGAGCCTGCGCTTTTCCAAACTGAAGAGTCCCATGGCTCTCAGCCTGTCTTCATAAGGCCTGTTCTCCTTCCCTCTGATCATGCACGTGGCTCTCCTCTGGACTCTCTCAAGCTTCTTCACATCCTTCTTGAATTGTGGAGCCCAGAATTGGATGCAGCACTCCAGCTGTGGCCTCACCAAGGCCAAGTACAGCGGGAGAATGACATCCAGAGATTTGGTTGAGAAGCATCTATGGATTGAAGCCAGAGTTTTATTTGCCTTACCAACTGCGACATCACATTGGTCGCTTGTGTTCATCTTGTGGTCAATTATGACCCCCAAGTCCCTTTTGGCCATGGTGCTAGTGAGTGTAGCATTGCCAAGCCTATAAACGCACTGTAGGATTTGTTTCCCCAAGGTCGAGTATCTTGCATTTTTCTGTATTGAATGTCATCAGGTTTTTATCTGCCCACTTTCTAAGCCTATCAAGGTCAGCCTGGAGCACCAGCCTATCCTTGGGTGTGGATGCTCTACTCCAAAGTTTCATGTCATTGGCAAACTTGGCCTGTCTGCTTCTGACACCAGTGTCCACATCATTAATAAAGACATTAAAGAGTACAGGTCCAAGGACGGAGTCTTGGGGGACACCATGGGTCATGGAGCATCACAATGATTCACTTCCATCGACTACCACTCTCTGGGTCCAACCGTGGAGTCAATTTCCCTGCCATCAAACTGTAAAGTAGCCGAGGCCACAGTTGGCCAGTTTTTCCATGGAGAGATCATGGGACACCAGATCAAAGGCTTTTTTAAAGTCCAGATATATGATGTCAATCTCTTCTTCCTTGTCCACATGATATGTCTCCTAGTCATAGAAGGAAATGAGATTGGTCAGGTAAGACCTACCCACAACAAACCTATGCTGGCTGTCCCTCAGGATGTTTCCATCAGCAAGCTGGTGTAGAATGATCTCTTTAATAATTTTTTCCAAAATCTTTCCAGGGATTGAGGTCAAGCTGACTGGTCTACTTTCCTCCCTTTCTTGAAGATAGGCACCACATTGGCCTTCTTTCTATCTCTGGGTACTTCACCTGAGCACCATGAGTTCTCGAATATCCTTGCCAGTGGCTGGGCTATGGTGCCTGACAGCTCCTTAAGTACACTGGGGTGCAAGCTGTCAGGACCAGGTAACTTGAACATGTTCATTATATTTAATAAATATAATATTCATTAAATATATTTAATTGTTTTATATATATATGCATTATATTTAATGAATATAACATTCTTTGAGCTTCCTGACAAGAAATACAACATGTTGCAAAGTATTATTATGATTTTTATCATTCTGATGATCCATCACTCAGCACCATGGGGACAGGAACCAATTCAGTATGCAAACGCATGCAGAAGCCACTTAAACTTCCCTTTGTTGTGGACTGTCAAATGTGTTTTTATTTTTTATTTAATTATTTGCCTCTATTGGGAATCAGGTTTGAGACTGGGTGGCACCAAAGGAAGTTCTATAAAGTGCATTCGGTACTATAAATATAACCAGGCAAGTCACTAGATGAAAGATCAGCTGTTTCAAATAATTCAAGTCAGAGACTACATTCTGCAAGGAAGTGATTAGGGCATAGAAAGCTTTATTGAGGACCATCACATAACAAACCTTGGTCTCTATTTCAATTGGCTAAATTTGCTTTAATATCTGTCTCCAGACACCATTCGATATAGAAAATGAAAGGTCTTGATTCTGCCAACTTAATAAGGAGCACAACAACTTATTCTGCAAGTGCTTCCATTTGACTCTGTTTGTCTTTTGTTATTGAAAAGAACTGAGTAAAAATAGACTTGAAGTAAATAAAGGGATATAAAAAAGTGTATTATTGAGTAATACTGGTTAATATAAAGGGCTAATATTGTATATGTTTGATAAGCTTTGCTTAAACATTTGAATACTTGCCCAAATTGAGCCCTTCATGATTTTTATAGCAGCAGCAATGTCCTTAAATTCTTACCAACTGTTTTAGATCAGTGCTGCCCAACCTTTCTGGCCCTTGGGCTGGAAGACTAGTGCCAGGTCTGTCCATGGGCCTGATCTGGCATGAAGTGCTGGCACAACTGGGACCTACCTAATCCAGCTACCAGATTTTCAGACCCAGGGTCTCCCCACAGCCTGAATTACATGGTTCAATGGGCTGGATCTGGCCCACAGGCCGAGGGTTGAGCACCCCTGCTTTAGGTCACTAAATAAAGAACTGTAGTTCGATATCCTCCATACTTGCTGGATTTAAGGTGTCTTCTCTAGCTCACAAAATGCAAATAAATCCTGCAGAGATACTAAGTTACTGGTTACTGGTAACTGAAAAGTCTTTCAGGGCCACCTCACTACATCCCCAGTTTGCATCCTCTTGACCTAGTCCTAACACCATAGCAACATCTTCCCAATCTATCTTCATCAGTGGCATTACCATTTTTCTTCCTGGAGCCATACCTTTCATTAAGAGCACTGGAGTGGGGAGTTGGAGAGCCAGCTAACTGTCTCTCTTCAAGGAAGATTTAGATTTAGTTATCAAACTGGTCCTGATGCTGCCATTTGGGAAAGCCAGTTGTGTTATCAGTGAACTAGTATACAGTAGAATTATGCACTGCCTACTACTCACCACCATTTGCAGTTGTGTGTTCCAGTGCAGGCAAGCTTTGTAATAATAATTTACACAGCTCTTGTTTAATGTTTAGATCTTTAATATTTAGATCTTTAAAGCGTTTTGTGTCTAAGCGCCTGGTTGGCTGTGGACCAGTTCTCCAACAACGTAGTTGAATCAGTAACTTGGAGCCTGTTCTATGATAATGGGCCCAGCAGTCTGCTCTGAGTAAGGATCTTATGAGTCCTGCAGCTTGCAGTCCTCTTTGCCAGATAATGATATAATCAATAAGCTGCCAGCTCTTGGATCAAGGATGCATCCAGGATATTTTAGGCTTATCCAATTACTGAATAATTGTGTTTGCAATAGCCAGCTCATGTTCAGCACATTTTTTTATAAGAAAATAGACTATTGCTGTTGATTCTCACAGTGCCAACATGGCCAGAAAAATCCCACCATATTGTAATGTCTCCACTACACATACATTAAATTTACCTATGATTATCAATTTTTCTATTGAGGGTGCTGCTTTCATGATATCAAGTGACTGATTACAAAACTGCTCATTCACATTTTCGTCGTTCACTGCAGTTAGCATATAAACACTAAAGATATTACCAAGTTTTCTTTTTCCCCACGGTGGTAGTCAGATAGCTACTGTGCACATAGGGAAAGCCCATAAGTTTATTGGTCACCTTTGAAACTACTCTTCAAGCCAACAGGATTTCTGGGCACTCCTCCTCTTTGGTCATGATCTGAATACTGCTGCACTTACAAGTACTTCATTAAAAGGGATGGACTAAATGACCTCATGAGGTCCCTTCAAGTCCTATGAAACTATGGTCCTATGTTTTTCAATACAATTTACAATGTAAAGTAGGAATTCATTTGTCCAGAAGGTAAAGATTTATGTTCTAAGGCTAAAGGCAGAGATTCTCAACCAGGTTGCCACAGTTCCCTGAGGTGCCAAACATTATTAACACTATTAGTGAACAAGCATCTTCATAAGATAAAACCAGAGATATAAAATAAAAATCCACAGTGTCAAAAGCATTTTGAACCATTGTGGTCTTTTTGAGCCCTTTGCACCAGAATAATTACTCTTTTTCTATAGTCAAAGAATGAGTAAAAGCTGAGAGATGGCATTTTCTTGAGAACAGAAGCTTGAGAACCACTATTCTAAGGATCTGTAGATCTATGGACCTACAGGCTTTCATTAGAGCAATGTGCAAACCTTATAAACATTTTACACTCATACTTTACACTCAGTTTTGCATGTATATAGCTTGTATTTATGAGTCAAACAAATTCATAGATGTAGGGTCAGAAGGGACCTTGTAGATCTTCTAGCCCAACCCCCTGCTGTGGGCAGGAGAGAAAACTGGGCTCAAATGATCCCAGCCAGGGAAACGTCAAGCCTCCTCTTAAAGACCCCCAGGGTAGAAGCCATCACCACTTCCCTTGGAAGTTGGTTCCAGATCCTAGCCGCCCTGACTGCGTAGTGCCTCCTGATGTCTAGTGTAAACCTATTCTCTAGCAACTTACGGCCATTATTCCTTGTTACTCCAGGAGGCACTTGGGGGAATAAGGTCTCTCCCAAACCCCGCTGGTCCCCCCTAGTAAGTTTATAGATGGCCAGTAGGTCCCCCCACAGCCTTCTTTTGTGAAGGCTGAACAGGTTAAGGTCTCATAGCCTCTACTCATAGGGTCTGCCCTGCTGTCCCCAGATCATGTGAGTGGCCCCCCTTTGGAGCCTCCTGATGCTGTCCACATCCCTCCTGAAGTGTGACGCCCAGAACTGGACGCAGTACTCCAGCTGTGGCCTGACCAGTGCCACATAGAGGGGGAGGATCACCTTCATGACCCTACTTCTGATGCATCTGTGGATGCAGGACAAGGTACAATTAGCCCTACTTACCTTGTTCTCGCATTGTCAGCCCATGTTCATCTTGGAGTCAGTAATGACTCCAAGATTTCTTTCTGCCATCATGCTTTTGAGAAGGGAGTTCCCCAGCCTGTATGTATGCTGCTGGTTCCTACTGCCTAAGTGCA
>NW_017728947.1:94716688-94840594 GCF_001723895.1 Crocodylus porosus
TTAAAAAAAGGACTTTGTTATCTTTGATCCTTGATGCTAGCCCTAGTTCTGTACCTGCCTTAGCTTTCCTAACAACCCCCCTACAGATCTGACATATGCTGTAATTTTCACAAGAATCTACTTGATTTGGGAGCTTCTATATTCAAAAGAATTTGGGCCATAACTAGCTTCTTCTCCTTTGTAAGAAGACTTAAGGGGCACATCCAGACAAGTGTGGATGTGTGGCATGCAGCACCACAGACCTGTTGGCAGGGCTATACTTGCCACATATACAGGCATTCCCCACGCTGGAGATCCCGGGGTCAAAGAAACCCACACTTTAAAAAAGTAGGGTGGCGTATAGATGACATGGTGGCAACACATGCCCAGAACTGCAGCCTGGTTAGCTGGAGCCACGCTGTGGCTGCCAACCACACTCCTTGCTGCAGGATCGCCATAGCTGCTGCTCCCACAGGACCCCAGGTAAGGCTTCTGGGGCCAGTACAGTTGCTGACCCCAGCCTCCCTTACCTGACCTGGGACAATGTGCTGCATGCCAGAGTGCATATGGCATTCCCTGGGGACAAGTAATAGCAGTATATATAGTACCACTTCTGTTTGTCTGCAGAGAAACAAATATTTCTGCTCATGGGGATGTGCCCAAATTAGTCTTCTAAGGGCAAAAAGAAGCATTCATGAGACCTGGTTTAGTTTTAGGCAGCTTGCTTTAAGCCACCTAAACTGGGAGCAGCATAAGCAGGCAATTGCTGCTGCTAGGAGCAGCATGGATAATCCAAGGTAAGCAATCTGGGGTGGGGGGAGGGACTGGTGGGTCCGGGGGGTGTTGGAGGATCTGCCTGGATGAAGGGTTGCCCTGTCCAGGATCGGGGGAATTGGGGGGCTAAAAAGATTCTAGTCAGGGTTGGATGGGTAGGAACTGAGGCAAGTGACTAGGTTTCCCTGCCTGAAGGCTATGCTTTGACTGCATGCAGGGATTCACTAGACCAGATTAACCCATTTTAGATCAAGTTAACCCAGGTTGATCTAAACTAACTCAGATCAGGTGCACCATTTTTGGAATGATTTAAGCCCTGTGAACAGCTGCACACGTGGGCATTTAGATTGACCTAACTTAGGTCAAAATTGATCTAAATGTAATGCTTGTACATACCCTTCAAACGTTTTCTTAAAACTGCCTTACTGATCTAAATTATGCCATTTATGGAAAACCACAGAACTTGGATGAAATCCATCTCAGGTTTTTTGAATGTCTGTACCTAGCCTGTGTTCTACTTGTACACTCTGTAAGGAACACTAGTTTGTCAAGCATGGAACCGCATGCTATAATAAAGGTCTTAAAGTCATCAGGTTCTTTGTTTCATAGCAAAGGATTTTTACCGGAGTACTTGAAGTAAAATACACGAGGTGCTGAAGATAAGTGATTGTGTGGAACCACAGAGCAATCACAGTAATAGACCACAGAGTAGTACATACTCTATCTGGAGGGATGAGCACATAGGTAGATATCTACAGATCAGCAACAGGTATATTTCACTTGGTATCCAGAGGTCTCTCAATAGCAGTAGGTTCCTTTCTGTAGAACACACTCAAGACCGCTGGCCACCAGACGGTGGGCATCAAACACATCACAACTGCAATACATTGTAATGGCCTTGGTGCTGGCTCAAAGAAGGGAGGAAGGTTTGTTAGTAAAATGCCAAAGAGAACTGCACGATCTACTTTCCTGGAAAGAGATAACGTGCTCTCATGTTAGCAGCTTAGAGCAGAAGCAAATGAAGAGATAAAAAAAAACAAAACTAAAACAAGTGGTAACATCATTATTTTTACTGACAGCTTTAAAATTCACTTAGAATCCACATAAAAGTACAATATGTGGGATTCAAATAAACACAAATGGCTTCCTAATGCACTAGTGTGTGTGTAATTATTTTAAAATCTGGTTGCACAACAATGAACTCTGCTTTTCATCTTAATCTCATGGAGGAGAAGAGATTTCTGTGGTCTTGGTAAAATGCAATCCACGCCAGGCTTGGACTAGTCTGGCCACCCAGGTTTCCCTTTTCATATATCTGATAGATGTGTTTTGACAAGTTATATTAAGTACAAAGCAGGCCACCAGAGCAGCATGTGGAGTTGATATAGACAGAGACAGAAAGGCAAATAACAGTATGAGGCATACTTATGTAGGCAATATTTGCCATAACTAAATGAACACCCCTCTTTCCTCTGTACATCATATTACTGTATTTCACTTAAAAATACAATAAAATGGGTAGTGACAACTTTTGAAAGGGTAAAATTTATCTAGGATTTACAGCTTCTGCTTCCTGCTTGTTCAAAAATCAAAAAACAGGCCAATTTTTAGAGCTATACCTGCTTGTTATGATGAACCTTTTTATTTTAAAACAGCTTGATTAAAGGGGACTTTGGAAACGTCCCTGCCTCCCTTTAATAGCATCACGTGCTTCTCTCAGTGTCTCTTTTGAAAGGTGGTGCAGAAATTGCACAGAGGGAAAAAAATCCTGGCACACACACCTGAGCTGATTACCCTTTTCTTTCACAAGCATCTTGAGTACATCATCATCATCCTCCAGAGCACTCCTAAACAAGTTTTGGCAAAGGCAAAAACAAACATTATTTTACAACGTCTTTGGATGCACTTCCAAAATGCAAAACTAATTAATCAGTAGTCTCCAAGAGACTTGGCTAAATGTGGCTGCCTCTCTGACACTGATCTCTGCTTTGATGTGAATATAGAAAGCATGTGAGCAACCCCCCTAAAAGAGGTAATGGGTTTCAATTATTTATTTGTTTGGAAGACAGGGGAGTAGAAGGTTAGCTGTGAGTACATAGCTAATCCTTCTCAGACCCTCCCAACAGAGAGGTGTTTAACTCCCTGCTTTCCTGCCAATAGGATTCATTTCTTAAGCTGTCATTGTGCCAAGTTCTTTACAAAATAGAATATACTTAAAGGACATGTATATTGTCAAGTCTTACATGAAGACTGTTATTTTTAATTATTCATTATCAACACTGGAGAGCTGCTAGCTCAACATATAGGCCTTTCCCCTGCTGCATTTAACTGTCACTGGTTTTTGAGTCAAGAGTGTATATTCCAAGTGTTAGCTAGTCATTAGCATCATATTCTCTAGACACAATATAATCATCCTAATAATTGATTGTAGTGAAGGTAGTCACTTGTATCCCACACAATTCTCAGCCATGAACTTTGTCCTCTGTAGTTTATTATGCACAGAGAAACATCTTGATGCTATAATCTATCTTCCTTGCAAATTTACATCAAAGGGCAACAAGCTACATATCGCTCCTTCAAAACATACCACTCTTATGATCCTGTAAAAGCACCTGTTTTGTCTGAAAAGCATGTCATTAAATATGAAATTAGAATGCTTAGGTAAAACCCTCCTTATTTGAAACAAGCAAAAAATCACCTTGGATTTTTTTTTTCTTTTTGGAAATGAAACAAATTAAATAACAGTGGAATACATTTTGTGTCACACACAAAATGAATATACTAGTAACAGGCTGAGCTAGCAAGGCTTTCTGTTGAAAGTAAGAGAAATCTATAACACTTGTAAGGTAAGTGCCTTGGGTAAAATTTGAGCTTTCCTTGTTGACTGGGCCAATTTAAAGGCATTTCACACTCTTAAATCATTTATTCATTGCATTCTGTTTCCCTGTCCCCCTTAGTTCATGCATCTAGAGCAACAGAGACATGTTGTGACTTTAAAGTTTTCAGTAAAAAGTGTTAAATCTGGTTTGTGCCATAGAACTTTTGCTAGCCCTGAAGACAGGCATTCAAAGCTGCAAATAAGGACAAAAAACCTGTAATATTTATAAATTAAAGAGAAGAAATGAACTGCCTGCTCCACTCCCAAGCCTCAGACCAGTCTGGCATCTGACCCTTGGAGGATTGTCATGCAGGGATCTTCTGTCCTGAGCAAGATTTTATTTCATAGTTTATTTAATTTAGTCAACTATTTACTTGTATTGTAGAGCTCCTATTGCCATAGCAACTACTCATTTATTTACACATTACTAAAACCTCCTCTGTCAATTGGGAGCATTTAAAAGTATTGGGCGTCATTCTCATTTACAGTAAGGCCCATTTACACTGTATAGGAACCCCTTTACATCAAAATTAAGGTCCCTTTAATAGTCCCAGAGCGGCTTAAGAAGGACTTCGTGTAACTGAGAACTGGCTCTGTTACCCTCTTTGTCCAGAAATAAGAAGCAAGAACTGAGAAGAAAAAACCACAACCATTATTCAATAGCTGAGGGAAATAACAACACATTGTATCAAGCTCTGGAGTTGGTTAGACTCAGGCAAAGCAGAAAAGCTTTTCTGTTGTTCCTCCTGGAGTGCTTCTACCAGGCACCAGCAGCAAATGTGTCCCAGATGAGCTGTAGTCAGTGTTTTGTGCTCATGGCAGCTCCTTTGTTTCACCCAGGAGCTGGATGAGTGGCTACATTCTGCACTCACTAGAGTGCTAAGTCCTAGGTATAGGGTTACGAGTACAGCACGCTGCAGTAACCTTACCAGAAGCTAACAAAGACATGCATGAGATTACAATTTTACACATGATAGCAGGCTACAGGCTTTTTATAAGTTAGGGAAGATGATAAGCAGTAACACCACCTTACTGTCCATCAGTCCAGAACCCAGAATGGATACAAGAAGGGTCTCAGGGGTCTAAATCAGTCTGGTGTCAGGTAGACATGGTCTCTCCACTGGTGCAAAGCCAACACCTTCATCCATGCAGTCACCTTGTCAGTGAACATAAAGGTTGATTCTTTCCAGGAGTAAATAGCTACACACCTTCATTGAAATCCCCACTTCAGTGAAGCACGTAGAAGACAATGAAATTAGAGTGTAAAGTTCAATAAGAAACTTAATGCAAGAGCTAAACATCTGATGCTCAGCCTCAGTAGGTTAACATGCACAAACTAAGTAGATCCTGAATGAAAGACAAGCAGCTAATTACACAGCATGAGATTTTCTCTGACAGCAAACTTACTACAAAGCTATTTCATTCCTCTCCATCTGGATCCTACAGTGGATCCTGTCAGCAACACCTTTGTTGCCATGTTGCCAAAGGCTAACAGTAAATACAGCAGTCAGCCTATACGCTTCTCCAGCTCTAGGAGAAAACCAACTACTGATGGTCATGCCATCTAGTTCTTACACCCAGGTCTGAATGTTGATAAGCAAGGAGCTAAAGAAAACTGTGGACAACACCTTTCCAAAAACTTTATTTGAAATGTGGAGTCAAGATAGCTAATAAAGTGAACTAGTCTTCACTTTAAGACTATGGCAACTATCAGAAATTGTACCAGTATTTTACAGAGTTAACATATAAGCAAAAGTTAATAATATAATCAAAATGATTTGACTTTAATTAATCAATAACACGACACCTGTGAACTATGCAACTTCAATATCAAAACATCTTTCACCTACTGCATTGATATGATTAGGAATATGTAACTTCCATCCTCAAAAGTAAGTACCAAAGATACTAAAACAGAAACTTCTTTTCTCTCTGGAGAATGCTATGCAATATCAGTTATTTTTTCATGCCATTTGTACAAGATGATCACACAGCTATTCACAGCTGTTTATACTCTTTTTTCCAATAGTGCCGTCTGGATTTCTTTTATACTTTCTTGTTCCAGAAGGAGCAAGTCTTGTGAAGTCTGGGCATTACACTGAGTGGAGAAGGTTTAGAAAAGGAGAGAAGGAAGCCTGGAGGGCTAGAGGGGTTGCATCATTCATCTTGTACTATATTTTCCTCAGGAAAAGAAAATTGCCTGGAAATGACAGAACTCTGCATAAGGGAAATTTTATAGATGGATTAGTGTGTTGCAGATCCCACAACAGTATTTCTGTGCGGCTGAGGGGTTTGGGTGTTACATAGGCCTGACACCATTAAAGCTTAAAATTCTCTCTCCAAGGAATTTTGAATTTTGCCAGTCATGGTACAATTGATTTTGGAAATATGATCAATTAATATTGTGCAAGATCCCTGTACCCATTTCCATCTTTGACAGCTCTTTATTCTTTGGTCACTAAAGACACCTGGAAGACAGAGTCTAGTTTCTAAGACTGAGAGTAGAACTAGCTTCTAAATATTCTTTACCCATAGATTATTTTCTTTCCTTGGGGAATTTCCTATACGAAAGTACATTTCCAAATGCCATTTCAAGGAGCTGTTTCAATTCTTTTTCACTGAACTTCTAGTCAATTTCACCAATTCATTCATCCATCCTTCTCATGCAAACCTTGAAAATGTATGTTGTACATTATACATTTCCCTGATGTGATATCAGTAGTGCTTTGTTAACAGGTAACCACATTATAACTTGCATCAAATCAGCAATTAAGTACTGCAAAATGATGTAAGGAAATCTGGTCTCAGGCTGAATTCTGCTAGCTGAATTCTTTCACTTTCATTCATGCATGCTATGTGGAATATCTGATAGTCTCGAGCGCAGAATGTTACGAACATCGAGGAAATGTAAATATTTTCTTATTCTTTGAAAGAGAAAAAGGTCAAGTTGTACTAAATAGCCCAGATCACTTTTTCCAATACTAGAAATTTATCAAAAGCTCACATTTTCTGTTAAAAGGAGTATTCATTTATCCACAATAAATATATTTAGTACATGACTGTCTAGCATAATAATCCTCTAGCTTTTTACTTTTGTCACAGTGTATAGTGTTTCACAGTGTGAACAGCAATAATGATCATGTGTTTATATGAGTAGATTCATTTTGGCAAGCCTTGTTAGTTGACAGGTATGTAATACACTTGCCTTGCGGCTTTGGGACCAGGTTTCAAATACAGCCTTCACTGAAGTGACTGAAAATCATTCAGTACTCATAACTGTATCAAGTGACAAGTAATGTGAATTCAGTCAGTATGTGTATGGGACCTGATGTACACTAGCCAGTCAAAAATACTCCCTTTATTCACTTGCACTGCTATCTCTGACCATCAGTAAGAAGACACTTAGGGCAAGGAATGAAGGCCAGCAACATAAATCTATCCCTATACATATATTCCCGTCTTTCCAACAAGACATTTTTGTGCCCAGAAGCTTTTTCCTTGGCTTTTGTAGTCTGTGTCCACTAAAACAAGTCAAGTCCCTCAAACATACAGTAAGGGCACTCTTTAGTAATTGTCAACATTAAACTGCCAAAAGCAGCAATTCTATCAAGTTGATGTTGGCTCAGACATGAACTTGTCCTGATTCAGTTATTCTTTAATGCTCCTGGACAACACTAGCTGATAATGTTATTTTCACTGCTCTCCAAAGAGTGCCAAATGTTGGCATCTCATTCCTGCCTGTCATTGCCATGATATCACACATTATAAGCTAGGAGGAAAACAAGAAGATTTCACCAAAACCCTTGTTATACCGTGCACAAAGACCACAACAGTCAGTAATGTGATATATTGGTTAGAACAAGGGAATTGAAATTAGGAACTGCAGATTTGTCTCCAGCTCACTCAGTGACTTCCTGAACAGCTCTGGGGAAGTTACTTAATATACCTTTGTGCCTCAGTTTAATCACATGCAAAATTGTGGTAATTGTCATTCTTACATACCCCATGTGAGGCATGGAAGATTACAAATTTTCTATGCTTATACATAAGATAGAGCAAGTGCAAAATGTGAAGTATTAGCTATAATAATAACGTAATTATAATAAAATTAAAAACTGTTATTTTGCCCCAAGCTATTATACAAATAACAGTCTCTAATGGAGAGGATATCTTCCAACTTTGATCTATTTAGAAAGAAGCAAATAATTGATTTACCCACTAATACAACTAGAAAAAATGGGTTCTTAGCTCTTACCTGGCTACACTGGCAAGTGGCTAGCATCAGGTAACACACCTAGGGGGGAATGGGTCAAACAGGAGAGGAGCGGTGAGCAGGGCTGCTGCTTGGTCTGGGGGAGGAGCTGGAATTCACCATATTAGCAGAGGACAAGAGGGCAGTGACGTACCATGGGTCTCCGGTGCCTGGGGACCAGTGCTCGCATTTGTGCCCCCCACCCCTCTTCCTCGTAGCTATACTTAAAGTCACATCATGCGATAGGAACTCTGAAGAGCCTGGCCAGTTCCCCCCCAGCCAGCACCCAGGGGCTATGGCCCCCTCCTCTCTACCTGTCAGTTTGCCACTGCAAGAGGGTCCTTCAGCCCACTCCTTAATCTGTGCACAAGGTAAAAAAGGGCACATTCCCTTTTGTTCATTGTTCTGAACATGGCCCTCTCCCAGCTGTTCTCTTTCCCCTCTTTGCCCTGTCTCATTGTATATCCAGGCTTCAGCTTATTTTTCCTCAGATGCATTCATTTGTTTTCAGTGTCTTTGCAGTTGCTCCCAAGTTAGTTTCATATGCTGGTTAGTTTTAGCAGTGGGTTGCTTATTCCAGGTCGTTTATGTAAGACTAAGTCTAAAAATGAGACCTTGTGATAGCATTTTGGATACCACCAGCTCCTAGTACACCTCTTTATTATCATCATTTTTAAATAGTTCCCTACTGAGTCTATGGTAGAATCATGTGATTAGAGGGACCTCAAGGTTCATCTTGCCTGACCCCCTGCACAGTGGCAGGATTCGCTGTTTCTAAAACATCCCAGGTAGCCTCTTCTTGGTAATCTCCAATAAAGAAGGCTCCACAACATCCTTGGGCATCTAGTTCTATTGTATTCCTGTACATACAATTTAGACATTTTCCTGACAAATACATTTGTGTCTATGTTGCTGTAGTTTAAGCTTCCTGCCTCTCGTCGATCTCTTTGTGGCAAAAGATCAATGTTTCTTTATCTTCTTTATGGAAGATATTCAAATGTTTGAAAATGTCTCTCATGTTCTCCCATCATTGTGTTTTCTCTATACTAAGCATGCAACTCAATTTGCAACTTCTTGCCATTCAGACATCCACCCATTCATAGTTACTTTTTATTTACAGTTACTCAACCATGTATGTACCTGCCCGGGGTAATATCATCATGTCCATATTTCTCCAGGTTCTTAAGAGAATGGCATGTGAGAATATTAAAAAAATATTACAAAACAAAATTTGACAAAATATCAAATGGCTAGATCAAATAAGCTTATAAATCTCATGTAAAACATAGGGAAAGTTTAGCTTAATTAAGTTAATTTGCATAGTCTTTATGTTTTTTTTTCTTCCTCATCTATTAGGGCCAGATTTACACTAAAAGACAATGCTAGTTAGGAACCTAACTCAAGTAAGGAGATTTTCAAAACAACACAAGTTACATATCTAGAACTTTAGGTACCTAAATACCTTTACAAATATAGCCCCAGTTGCATTTACTGTTTTACATCCAGTGCTATAGAATGCTATATACTCTGAACTAAATGACTTGATATTGACTCTGCTTATTATGGTTAAGCATTATTAAGTACAAAATTAATTTTCATGTCATATAAATTATTATTGGCAACACTGCTTAAAAATCTATTAAAGGAATTCTACATCATGCAGACTTACAAATTTCTGATAATACTGGACAAAGGAAAAAATACGCCTCCTGTTAGATAGTATGTAGCATAATCAGGAGGCATTTGCATGACTTTTTGGTCCAGGTAACAACTTTGGGATATGCTAGGCAACACAGTGGTTGGAGGTGTGTGTGGGGGAGGGGGTGTGGGGGGGGAGTTCTAGACTGAAAAGCAAGAGAAACTGGGAGAAATAGTGGTATGTGTGCCTACTAGCCTCTATAAGGAATCATCTTTGTATTAATTACAAAAGCCGTATCTCCTCTTCACACTGTTATGGGTACTGCAGGGTTCTTGTGATTCCATGAGAATTAGTAGTGTTCCTGAATGGCTGCTTAAGCACAACAATTCAGAATCTCAATTAGTATAAATCCATTGTGATCTAATGAAATCATGTAAACTTACTCAAGATTTGGCTCTCCATCTCAGAATAACTATTCTGCTGTTGAGAGCCAAGACTTATAATTTGCATTGGACTAGGTTACAGCAGGTTAAATAGAAAAAGAAGGACCTTGAGTCTTTATCCCCTGAAACAGAGAGGAGTTCAGCTCAAGATCCATAATATATGGTTGGGAACAATCTAATTGTATAGATGGCTTTGAACTACACAACTGTACCCATGCTACTTCAACTATTGTTTTATCTTTATTGAATACTCCTTACCATATGAATAATCTTGAATACTCATATGTTCCTCACTCATTTGTTCCTCAGCTCCTCCTCCCCTTCCTGACTGAATGCAATTTCTACTTCCTAGTTCTGAAACGTGTGCATCTTGGTATGATTTGATGAAATATTTGTAAGCATTTTTTAAGCCTGGGCTTGATATAGACCTTATACTGAAGAATGTCAGTGCAGTTTATCATAGTGCTCATGTTAGTAAACAAGTTAATAGACAAATACTTGAAGTCTGATGGTGGTGGGGAAAGAGGGAAGAACTGAGGCAAAGCTAAGGTATAAACTGAGGGTCTGTTCTTTATCTTTTGCCACATTTTTAATAGCGATCTGACAAAAATCAATATTTTTGCAGAACCAGTACAGATTTATAATTTAAATGTGTCCCAAAGATTTAATATAGGCTCTTTATTACCAGTCCATTTTAGTAACAGGACATCTTTAAAAAATGGCTACCACTTAAATCAAGAATCAATTAGAAACATTAGTAAAAAGAACCTGGTCAACTTCCATTAGACCTAAAATGAGCATTTTAATCTCCATTAACCACGCAATAGTTAATCATTGTTTTTATCAAGATTATATAAAAAAAAGAAAAAATTCAGGGTCTTTAATTTCCCCCAGATAAATTAAAAATTCTCATTGTTAACGAACTACCAACAGCACTGACCTCACTAAACGAAGGAAAGGAAAGGGATTAATGTGTTTAGTCACCTCTGTTCACAGGCTAAGGAGAAACATTGGTATAAACTGGAGGAAGCTAATTGGTAATTACTGTGACTTTATCCAGGGTTAGACAGTACATCTCCTTTTGCAGAAGTTTTCAAGAATCTAGACTAAGCTAGTGTAATATATGTTAATAGAGATGTGTAAAGTAAGGGAACTACTAATATTAATTCTGTAGAATTACTTTGAGCAGCGTAGTCTTCCCTCAGGAAGTTCCTCATTAAAATGCTGGATTTAGAAGTAACTCAGAAGACCTTATTTTGGCCACCACCTAAAGATGCTAAACATGGTCATGAAGCTTCCTGAACCTCAAGTTATGTAAAAATAGGTCCTATATAATACATTATGTTTCTCTTTTTTGAGGGACATCACATATTATACCCCCAAAGTTACCTGAACCAAAGTTTAGCATTCTGTACTTTTACTGATGACCATTATTTACATGAGAAATATAAAACAATCAAGTTGAGGTTATAGAAAAGAATGAGTCTCACATTTTAAAGGTGTGTGCATATGGTAATTAATTTTTGTGCTTTCTGTTCTAGGTCCTTATCAGATGCTGTGGGATTGAGGAAATCCAGGCATAGGTTGATATAAAATCATAGTATGTGCTTAGGTTAATACCTCCGCCTGTAAGGGTTCCATGATATCTCAGATTAGTGTCTAGACTTTTTAAATACTCATCCAAGCCAGAAGGTTCATCCAACCCAAATTATTGACTGAGAAAAAAAAAATCACAACAAAAAATATTTTGCCCGGAGGTAAAAATTCCCCATATAAAAGAGCTGACAATTTCCAATATAAAATGCAGAGATTCAGAGATGGAAAGTGGGAGCCTTCCCCCAATCAAATTTGCAAATGCTCATGTGCTTATGAAAATATCAGTGATTTTTATTTCCCTGGCATACATATACTCATAAAACAAAACACTGGTGCTTTTTGCACAACTCTACATGATAGGAAGCCCCGGGGCAGCACTGCCATGCATTCAAGAATTCCCTACAGGCTCTTCAAGACAGGCCATTGGAGGCGGAGGTGACACAATGAATTTTTAGATAGTGGAGGAGTACTGGCTGAATTGATTCTTATGCATTCCCTGTATTTTGTCATGCCTACATATTGGCCGTGACATGAGTTCTAGAGGCGGAAGGTTCAGATGCAATATGGCATTCATAACGAAGGTTGGGGGTGGGCTAGAAATGAAATAGAAGCATTGCAAAATATAGCATTATTATAGGGGTGGGTTAAACATCTTTAAGAGGCAGAATTTAGAACTATGTTTGCAAAGCTAGCCATTTCATTCTCTGCCCTGCTTTCATAATGATCAAGAATCATACAAAGACACTGGAGCCTAAGAAGATCAGATAGTAGAATAGTATTGTACACTTAACTCTGAATTCCTGAATGAATTTAATTTGCTGGGAATCATGGAGCAGAGAAAGTGAACAGGTGCCGCACAGACTTCTAATTGCCTCCCAAATTTTTGAGCCACAGAATAATAGAATTTGCTTGAGTAAAACTAGTGAGAAACAAAATCTGTTTGGTGATATCTTTTATTGGGCCAAATGTTAGACATGTCTGAGTAAAATGTGTCCTTGTTGCCCTGGTCTATGGTGACTGGGGCTTGCATACTTTGGCATGATAGCATCCGGCAGCTACCCTTATTCATACTTGTAGTTTTAGCAATCATTTGAACATAAAACCCCAGAAATGGAAGCTTATAGCAGAAACCCAATGAGCCATCTTGACTTTGATATTATTTTTGCTTTATTTATGCTTGTCCTTTATTATGCCCAAACATTCCTTGTGAGCTAGGGCCTAATTTTGCTTCTATGTGTGGTACATGGAAATCTTTACACAGCAGAACAAATATAGTTCAATGCCCAGAAGGAAAGTAACAAATACTAAATATATGCACAAGAGTTCCACACCCCAGCATACTACAGAGCACAGAGACCTTTTGGAGTAGGAAGGAACTAATGGATCTGTTACTATACTAGTAAATAAACTGCTTAGTGCAGCAGAAAAGGCATTAGCCACAGGTGCCTTTTCTGAATTGTGGTGCCTAACCCTAACCCCAAACTCTCCAGAAGAGAGGCTTACTCCTTCAGTGTGGGAGTCTTCACATTTATTTAGTAATCTTCCCAATTTTGTTTAGAGTAAGTTATTTTAACCAAAAATTGCCCTAATTACAACCAAGTCCCTGTTCACAGCAGACCTCCCTGCTATCAGTTAACTCAAGCCTGCTCTAGTTGCCATTCTTCCCCTTTGCTTTCCTATGCCTTTTATATCTTTGCACTGAGTGAGTCATCTCAGGTATGTTCTGAGTGAAGCAGTACCTTTAATTCCTTTTCAGTCATTCCTGTGCAAGTGGATGTTCAAGTAACAGCTGTCCTTGATAATAGAGAGAAAAAGGCATGATTACACCATACCTTCAAAACATTGTCCTAGCTTCTGTTAGAGCAATAACCTTCCTTCTCTAAGGAAAAGAAACTGTGTTGTACTTCAGGATTATCAGGCTTCTACTGAATATTTCTTACTTATTCCAGAGCAGGGGCGGGCAATTATTGTGGGTGGAGGGCTGCTTCCTGAGTTTTGGCAAACCATCTAGGGCCACAAGGGTAGCCCTGCCCTTTGACAGGTGCCCCACCCCCTGGTTGCCATCTTGGGACTGGAAGTCCCGCCCCTAACCCCCGACTTTTGCCACCAGAAGTCCCTCCCCTTCCCCCTGGAAGTACTCCTTTCAGCAAGCGGGTTTGCCATCTCAAAACCAGAAAAATACCAAATTATATTCTAAAAATCAAACATGTACTACAACATTAATTAATTTAATTTAAAAAATATTTTTGTCCTAATTTACATGCATTTGTGTAGTGTACATAGAGGTGATATAATAGCTTAAAATGAAGCCTTACTCTTGTATATTGTGGGAGGGTGTGGGTAGATGGGTACAGATTTCTTGGTATGTGGGTATCTGGGGTGTGGGGGAAGGTGTACATTAGAGGTACTAAATTTAATGTGCATTAGAAAAGGTGCATTAATGCACATGTAGACATGTCCAAAATGTATTTAACATACCATGTTTCCTCCTTTTTAATATCTTTGACCACTTTAATGTTTTGATGAATACTCAAAGGTTTCAATATTTAATGCAGTATTCTTTTTATGTACATTGTTTAGGCCCATTTGAGAAGCAAGTCACTAATTTATGTCAGAGTAAAAGTCAGAATCTAATACTGAATTTGGTGTAAATGTTCTATTCTAAACAGCCTATATGGTGAATGATGATAGAAGTTATACTTGGCTTTCTCTGTGGTAGGAGATCCATATTTTATTTCCAACGAGGACACTAAATGTTTCTCTGTCCATTGACTGTCATTAACATTAGGCAGGAAGCAGAGTGCCACATAGAAATTGCCAAATCATACTAAGACAATATTTAGTTTAGTTTAATCAGGTAGCAGTAGCCAACGCCTGATTCTTCAGAGGAAGATTAGCATTTATAGATGAGCTTGGCTTAGGAAGGAACTCTTCAGCCAGCTAAAACATAAAAAGGATTCTTCCAAGAAGTGGAAACCTGGACAAATGACTAGGGAGGAGAATAAGGTTATTGCTCAGGCATGCAGGGATGAAGTTAAGAGAGCTATCCTAGAAGCAGTAGGGATGTGCATCCCAACCTGTAGGAAAAGCAGTAAAAAGGCACAGCAACTGCCTTGGCTCAACAGGGAACTTATGGATCTCTTACATTTAAAAAGAGAGGCTTATAAATGATAGAAGACAGGAAGCATCACTAAGGAGGAATATTCTGCACTGGTCGGCACCTGTAGGGAGTGAACCAGGAAAACCAAGGCTGTAACCAAATTTCAGCTGGCTACACAAATCAAGGACAATAAAAAGTCATTCTTCAGATATGTAGGGAGTCAGAAGAAAAACAAGGGTAACACTGGTCCCCATATAAACTAAATGGGATGGCTGACAACTGACACCCAGAAAAAAAGCCAAACTGTTTAATGATTACTTTGCATCAGTTTTTCATCAACCCCAAGGGACTGCCCTGCCTAACATGATGCGGGATGGCTTGTGGGCGGGGGGGGTGAATATACACTCATCATTGGCATTGACCAAGTAAAGGAACACTTTGAGAGGCTGGACTCTCACAAATCAGCTGTTCTGGACAGATTGCACCCAAGAGTGCATAAGGAACTGGCAGGCATCATGGTGCGGCCACTGGCAAGGATATTCAAGAACTCATGGTGCTTGGGTGAATTATCTGAAGATTGAAAGAGTGCCAATGTGGTATCTATCTTCAAGAAAGGGAGGAAAGAAGACCCAGGGAACTACAGACCAATTAGTTTGAACTCAATTCCTGGAAAGATCTGAGAAAAAATGGTCAAAGAAACCATTCTCAATAGGCTAGCTGAAGGCAACATTCTAAGGAACAGCCAGCATGGGTTTCTTGCAGGTAGATCTTGCCTGACCAATCTCATTTCTTTCTATGATCAGGTGACATATCATCTGGACAAAGGGGAAGAGTTTGATATCATTTATCTAGACTTTAAAAAAGTCTTTGATCTGGTGTCCCACAATGTCCTCATGGAAAAATTGGTCAACTACGGTCTCGGCTACACTATAGTCCAGTGACTGGGGAACTGGCTCCAAGGTTGGACCCAGAGAGTGGTAGTTGACAGAACTGAATCAACATAGCACTTAATGACCAGTGGTGTCCCCCAAGGCTCTGTTCTCAGTCCTGCACTCTTTAACTTCTTTATAACCAATCTGGATTCTGGTGTCAGAAGTGAACTGGCTAAGTTCCCTGAGAACACCAAACTTTAGGGAACAATGTTCACACTTGAGGATAGGCTGGTTATCCATGCTGACCTTGATAAGCTTGCAAGGTAGGTGGACAAAAACCTGATGGCATTCAATACAAAGAAATCCAAGGTGCTCCACCTTGAGGGGAAAAAAAGCTGTATCACACTTATAGGCTCAGCAGTGCTACACTCACTAGCACCGCTACAGAAAGAGACTTGAGGGTCATGACTGACCACAAGATGAACATCAGCCTCCAATATGATACTGCAGCCAGTAAAGTGAACAAAAGTCTGGTTTGCATCCATCGATGCTTCTCGATGGTAGTGTACCATGGGTCTCCAGCACCTGAGGGCCAATGCCTGCACTTGTGCCTCCCCAGGGACAATCCAAGCAGGGTGCGGTGCCCCCTCTCCTGCCCAACAGCACTTCTGTGGGGAAACTGACACTGCACACACCAGATGCTGGGGGAGGGGCAGCAGCCAGACTTTCTGGCTATAACAGGTAAGCAAATGCCCAACCCACTGGGTGGATGGGTGGTCCACACACATAACAAGGGAGGTGCCACAGCCTCTTAGCCCAGCTGGCACACCCCCAGGCCAGAGCCTGGAGGCCATGGCCCCATCTCACCCCCCATCGCTATGCTACTGCTTCTCAAGCAAGTCCCAGGATGTCATTCTCCCATTGTACTCAGCCTTGGTAAGGCTGCAGCTGGAGTACTGCATCCAATTCTAGGCTCCACAATTCATAAAGGACATGGAGAAGCTTGAGAGAGTCCAGAGGACAGCCACACATATGATCGCAGGGCAAGAAAACAGGCCCTATGAGGAGAGGCTGAGAGCCATGGGAGTTTTCAGCCTAGAGAAGTGAAGGCTCAGGGGTGATTTGGTGACAACCATAAGTATTTAAGGGGTATGTATCAGGACCTGGGTGAACACCGAAGGGATGACAAGGTTCAACAGTCACAAACTCCTCCAAGACTGTTTTAGGCTGGACATACGGAAAAACTTTACTGTCTGAGCACCCAAGGCCTATAATAGACTCCCCCACGAGGTGGTGCAAGCATCTACTCTGGACTCTTTTAAGAAACATTTGGATGCTTATCTTGCTTGGATCCTTTGACCCTAGCTGATTTCTGATCTTGTAAGGTCCCTTCGAGCCCTAATGTCTATAAAACCAGGAAGACGAAAGCACAATTGGAGTTGCAGCTAGCAAGGGACATAAAGGGTAACAAGAAGGGTTTCTACAGGTATGTGAGCAACAAGAGGATGATTAGGGAAAGTATGGGTCCCTTACTGAATGGGGGAGGCAACCTAGTGACAAATGATGTGGGAAAGGCTGAAATACTCAATGCCTTTTTCTAATTCTGTCTTCACAGGCAAGGTCAGCTCCCAGACTACTGTACCTGGCAGCACAGTCTGGGGACAAGGTGAGCAGCCAACAGGGGTGAAAAACTGGCTGCATTGTTGGGCTTATAGGGTAGTAATCAGTGCTTGGCTATCTAGTTGGCATCTGGGTGGCATGCCCCAGGGGTTAGTCCTGGGGCTGGTTTTGTTCAATGTCTCTTCATCAGTTACCTGGAAAATGGGATGGCATGCACCCTTAGCAAGTTTTCAGATGACATCCAGCTGGGAAGATTAGTAAGTATGATGGAGGGTAGGGCTAGGATTCAGAGAAACCTCAACAAATTGGAGGATTAGACCAAAAGAAATCTCATGAAGTTCAATAAGGACAAATTCAAAGTTCTGCATATAAGATGGAACAATCTCACATACCAGTACAGGCTGGGGACCCACTAGCTAAACAGCAGCTCTGCAGAAAATGACCTGGGGCTTACAATGGATACCATAAGCTGTGTACTTGTTGCAAAGAAGATACACTGCAATGCATAATTAGGAGTCTTGCCAGCAGATCAAGGGAAGTGATTATTCCTCTCTATTTAGCACTACTGAGGCCACATCTGAATTACTGTGTTCAATTTTGGGCCCCCCACTACAGAAAGGATGTGGAAAAATTGGAGACAGTCCAGTGGACAACAATGCAAATCATTAGAGGCCTGGGGCACATGACTTATGAAGAGTGGCTGAAGGAACTGGGCTTATTTAGTCTGGAGAAGAGAAGAGCAAGGGGATTTAATTGCAGCCTTCGCCCACCTGAAGGGTGGTTCCAAAAAAAGATGGCAGCTAACAGAATAAGGAGCAATGGTCTCAAGTTCCAGCAAGGGAAGTTTAGGTTACATATCAGGAAAAAAACTATCATCAGGAGGGTGGTAAAACACTGGAACAGACTACCCAGAGAGGTTGTGGAATCTCCATCCTTGGAGGGTTATAAGACGTGGCTCAACAAAGCCTTGCCTAGGATGGTGTAGTTGGGTATGGTCCTGCTTTAAGCAGGTGGTTGGACTAGATGACCTCCTAAGGTTCCTTTCAACCCTAATTGTCTATGATTCAATGTGTGAAGAGGTAAAAAAAAGTGTGCCTGAATCATCATTACCATGTCCTTTCGACACACTGGTGCAAAGTGGGGAGTAAAATGCTGTGATAGCGGAATGGTAACATTTTATGCTCACCATATACTGGTATAAATGCCCACACAAGTAAGAGGGTAAAAGTGAAAAAGAATCATAGCTTTTCCAAACAGTGAGTTAATATCAGAGACACAATACAGACCTGGTTAAAGTACTATGGATTTATCATTTTTCAGACTTAATCTGAAAAGTTCTTTGGGTGCCAGTGCCAAAAATGAGAGGAACTGTATGAAGTGCCCCACGTGGGGCCTTGGGAAACGTGTGATCTCCCCTTGTGGAATCAGTAAAAGGAAAAAGAACTCTGTCTATGTTAAGTCGGTGTAGAGTTACCATATGTCTGGGTTTTCCCAGACATGTCCTCTTTTTTTTGACCCCTTGTCTGGGAGTGAGGGGCACTAGTGGGGCTGGGGTGGGGTGGGAGGGCAGGGGGGCATATCACTGCTCTCCTACCACAGGTATATACCCCTTCCCCCTTTCTTCCTCCTGCCCCCCCTCCCCCAGGTGTCCTCTTTTTTAAAATTGGAAATATGGTAACCCTAGACTGTTATCAACATTTTCTCATTAAGGCTATTTTTTTTCTGTCACCATTGATATTTTATTTTTTACTTAGTCTAAGACTACTTATAAATGCTTGAAATATGTACCTGGACACTTTCTCATTGGTTTCACTGCTTCATTTTGAGCCTGAATCTATGACCCTGTCATGTCTGGAAGGGACCTCCTCTTCTCAAGGCAGGATCATCCCTGACTAAACTATCCCAGTCAAGTATATGTCTAGCTCTTGAAAATCTCCAGGGACATAGAGTCCATAACTTCTCTAGGTAGCCTGTTCCAATCCTTGACTACCCTCATAGTCAGAAAGTTTCTCCTAATCTCCAATTTAAATTTCCTCTACTGCATCTTGAAGCCATTACACCTAATCCTAGTCTATGGCCACAAAGAGAAGCCCATCCCATCCTCCCTATAATCACCTTTTAGGTATTTGAAGACTTTTAGCAAATCCCCCCTTCAGTCTTCTCTTTCCCAGACTAAGTAAAGCTTACTCTTTCCTCATAAGTCATGCTTCCCAGGCCTCTTATTATTTTTCTTGGAATTTTCTGGGCTCTTTCTAATCGATCCACATCTTTCTTGATGTGGGGCCCAAAACTGGACACAGTACTCCAAGTGAGGTCTTACCAATGCTGAATAGAGAAGAATCACCTCCTTGCAACTCTACCCAACTTGATGTTATTTTCAACTTTGCCAAGTGTGCACTCAATTCCATCGTGCAAATAATTAATGAAGATATTCAACAATACTGGACCCAGGAGAGACACCTGGGGAACCCAACTTGATACCTCCTCCCAGATACACATAGAACAATGATGACTTGTTGAGCATAATGGTCCAACCAGTTATATATCAAGCTTACAGTACTTCCATCTAGTCTGTATTTTTTTAGCCTGTTAATGAGAATGACATGGGAGAAAATGTCAAAAGCCTTGCTAAAATCAATGTATATCATATCCACTGCCCTACCCCCATCCATAGAGTCTGTCACCTTATCACAGAAGGAAATCAGGGTGGTCAGGCATGCCTTACTCTTTGTATAATAACATGCTGCTCAGGCAGTAACAACATGCTACCTGTTACTAATAACCTTCTGGGTGTTTCACAGTGGATTCCTTAAGGATCTGTTCCAGGATTATTTGAAGTATTGAGATCAAACTGACTAGTCTGTAATTCCCTGGATCCTCCTTCTTCCCCCTCTTAAAGATGGGGACTATATTTGCCCTTTTCAAATCATCTGGAACCTCATTTGACCTCCACGAGTTCTAAAAAGGATAACCAATGGCCCTAAAATTACCTTTGCCAATTTCTTTCATACCCCAGGGTACATTCTATCTAGCTCTGCTAACTTGAAAGCATCAGACTTCTCCAAGTAATCCCTAACCTTTTTTGCCATTACTCTAGGCTATTTGACTCTTTCCCTATCTTTGCTGCCAACTTCACTCATCATCTGGTAGCTACCTCTATTTGAGAAGGCTGCAATAAAGAGGCATAAAATACTTCATCCTTCTCTGTGGCTGCATCTACATGAGACACTGACTTCACAATAACTTATTACTACTGCGCAGTAGCGTTGTGTGGCACAAAGCATGACATGACACTACTTCACCATAGGCCTGTGTGAATAGGGAAGTATTTGATTTGGATTCAGCAGATTTGGAGGACTGTGATTCAATTGGGAGACTTGGATCACTGTCCCGAATTGATTCAGTCGAATTGGCTTCAGAAGATTCAGCGATTTGGATCAGCTGGGGAGAGATAGGCACAGCCAGGTGGTTGCAGGTTCTCCCACAGCTCCTCCAGCTGTGCCTGCTTCTGGTCGGGTGGGGGAGCCGTGGGAGAAGCCCCCATGGCTGCCCTGCCTGGCCTCATACCCCACCCAGTCCCAGCACTTCAAAAAAAAAAAAAAGAAAGAAAACCTGCATTCACCGGCTGCAGCAGCAGTGACTGGGGCTTCTGGGCACTCAGAGCAGCCATGGGGACTTCTCCTGCAGCTCCTCTGGCTGTGTCTGCCTCTGCCCTGGTGGGGGGAGCCATGTGGGTTATGCTACACTGCCACTTGCCCAGCCAGCACGGCGAGGTGGGGAGCGATGCAGGTGTGGCTCACTCCAGGCAGCAGCAGGGCATAGCCCCCATTCCCAGCGCTGCCATGCCCACATCAGCACTGAGAGTGGGGACTCTGCCCTGCCACCACTTGCCCCCTTCCACCTGGAGCAACCTGCACTCTCATCCCACCTCCCCTGCCCTGGCTTGGCAAGCAGCAGCAATGCAGAGCCCCTGCTCACAGCACTGCCGCACCTGCATCCTGGGCCCTTCCATCTCGCTCCCCAAGTAATGCGCCCCTGCCTGGCTGGGTAGCTTGTCCCAGTCCCCGCCCCACCCCAATCCCTCCCTCTCTCATGGCCCTTTCCTCCCCCTTCCACCAACCCCAACAGACTTACCAGCTGAAGGCAGCTGTTTCGGCTGCCTGTTTAGTCTATGGCCAAATCTCTGAAGCAGCCAAATCATTTCCGAAGCAATTCAAATGCTTCAAATCGATTTGGAGCTTTTAATTAGTCTCTTGATTCAGTTCAGATTCAGAGATTCAATCCCCAAAATTGGGCTGAATCTCCTCGAAATCGAATCAGTTGTCAAAGTTTTGCACAGCTCTACAGCCAGTAGTAATGAGCTACTGTGCAGTGAGCATCACCAAAAGCTGCAACACTACTGTGCAGTGCCAGTGATCCAGCCAGTTTTCTACCCAGCTTTCTTTAATCTGAGGGTGTATCTATACGAGCCATTTACTACAGAGCTGACTAATTAGCTCTGCAGTAAACGTCTCAGTGTCTACACATGCACCCCTATTATGGCTCAGGGAACTAATAAATTCTGAAGCAGGATAGTACTTGTGTTATATATTCAAATGGTGTACCTAGGAGGAAAAAACTTCAGAGCAATAAGCTTCAGCATTTATTAATGTGCACTAATTGCACATGTAGAAGCACCCAGAAAGTATCAAACTATATCGTGACTTTTTTTTTTTTACATGAAATACACATACCATTTTTTTCATCTCTAGCTTCAGTGTAGAATTGTGCTACATCTAGCCATTTTACATCCTCTGCAATTCAACATAATATCTCAGTAAATATTTCACACAGAAAAAGTTATCTAGCTCATTCATATATCTGCCAATAAAATAAAAATCTAATGTATTAAAGTGCCCCAAACATTCTTGTGTAGCTGACCTTTAACAAGCAATAGGTTTTTTCTGGGTCTTTGGTGAGGCAAAGCTAGCTAGAAGTAGGTACTTGACCACGGTTTATGCAATGCAGCAGTGTTCTAGCACCCTTCAGCATAGCTGAACCTCTGCTGTTCTGCAAAATAAGTATATATATAATGAAAATAAATCTGAAAATACAAAAGGAAGACAGTTTTTCCATGCTTAGGATTTGTTGGAATGATAAGAAAGACACCCCCATCACCTTTTCTACCTGCACTTTTAAACCAGCTTCATGTGAACCAATGGTCTCTCCATAGCTGGTGGTGCGATTTGAATGGCAGAAGTACAGTGTCTTACAAAGTTATAATCATGCTGGATCTCACTAATCTGGGTTATAGCTTGACTGTGAAGGCTCTTTTGAGTAAAATCGTTTCTTTATTAATGAGATTCAGCCCAATCTCACTGATAAAAATTACTTTAAAAGATGTCCCTTTGCTGCTATTCAAATGAATGGGAAAAACAGTGGGTGTTTTAAGAGCTGTCTTCTTGTCATATCAGGATGGATCTCATTAGTGAAGGGAATGATTTTACCGGGGAAAAGCTTATACAATAAGAAAACATAACCTACCATAGATGAGCAAAATCCAAGTCAATTAGGCTAAAAAAAAGTCTTCGGAAATACAACCTCTTTGCTCCCATTCATTTTAATAACAGCAAAAAGGACATTTTCTCTCTCTCTCTCTTTGTAATAAAAATCATTCCCTTTTTAAGTTGAATTGGACTGGATCTCATTAATATAGGAACAATTTTACTTAAAAGAGCTTCCAGTGTTATTCTACTGTTCAACCTAGATTAACCAACTCAAACATGATCCGAGTGAAAAAATACTCTAAAACATTATATCTATTTCTAAAGTATCACATCTGACTTAAAAAGTATGCATAAGAGTTTCAGAATCCACTGTTTCTTTTAAGATTGGGTGGGATACATTTGCCTAGGTAACTCAGTAAACCAGTGCTTGGAAATTCAGTGAGATGTGGTCAATCACAAAGAAAATCAGTAAGTTACAGAACTCAGATATACAACGTACTCTATGTGAGTGGACCCTTGTGTTTTTGATAAACTCATCACATAGGAAGGAGCATAGAATTGCAGCTTCAAGCTGTGTATTAATACACAATTTCAAACTGTGTATTAAAAGGGGAATTCAGGCACTAGCCCCCATAGGCTGCAGTGACAGTATGATCAAGGTGTTTTATTATGGCTCCAGAAATGTAAGTGGAAGCTGGTTCCGGATTCATGGAGAGGACTGCTAACTATTTGCTACTGAACTATTTGGGCTAAGGATTTCAAGCTGGCTGGAAGTGCTGCTAGCCATCTAAGTCTTTGAGTACTTTAACCATGAGTTAAAGTCCTAAGATTTACATGACTTGGGAGGATTTTCGACTGGGATTCAAGAAATCTGAGTTCTATATCTGTCCCAGCTAATGGCCTTTGGCAAGTCACTTGACTTTTCTGTGCTTCAGTTCCCCTGGCTGTACTGTAAGATCTTTGGGGGCCAATTATCTCTTAAAATACATGTGTACAGTACCTAAAACAATGGGGCAACTATCTCTGTTGAGATATCTATGCTTTACTATAATATAAATAACAACAGTTATAGCAATTGCAGATCAAGTCTATGGACACTCCAGATACACTGATTATATACTACACATATTGTCTGATACTTTGATGTCTTGTTCTTCTTTTAGAGAACTCCCAGTCAACATTCTGGCCAACTGCAGCTGCTTATCTAACTTGTAAGCACAAACCTGGCCTGGAATCAGATTTTGATTTAAATAGCCCTATATTAATTTCAGTCTCAGTAAGACTACACACACCTGTGCCTATATATTCCTTTTTGCTAAACTCCAGCCACATATCTTTCACAGAGATTTCTCTACTTCTGAACAGTGGCAGCTGCAAATGCTGATCTACTGAGCTCCATGTCAATTTTGGTGGGGAATTTAAAGTTCATTAAGGCCATTTTCACTAATAGCAACTATTTAATGTAAACACTTGGGTCATGTTCAACATGCTTAAAATAATTGCTGATCAGCAGATTATTGAAGGTAATTTAAATTTAGTAGTAGCTAATTGCATAAGAAGAGGAAAAAATTGACATGAGATATTTTTTCTATCATGGAGGCATGTCAGATACTATGGGAAGTTCACAACCTGGCTTTCCCACCCTCTTAGCATTCATACACCTTGCAAATGCATTCACACAATTGCAAATCACCTGTGTAACCTGCCTTCAATATCTGAAACTGTATTTATTAAATCTCTCTGTCTCAAACACATGCACACAAATATATATGATAATCAGCAAGGTTTTGTTTTTTGGGTTTTTTCTGGTATAAGAATTAGAGATACATGAACCTCCTTTTGTTCACTGTGGGATTGCAAGCTTGATAGGTAGGAGGGATTCTGCCCACATCAAACTTACAGTCATGTTAGTGGCGTGTGTCTTTCTAGTAGGGAAAGCAGCAATCAGTCCTTAGAGCTGCTTTCCCAGATGTAAATATTGTAGGTGTATCCCACTTTAAATGTTCAGATTGCAGCTAGCAGTTAAGGGTATCACATTAGTACATGCATAACAATATGATGAATTGAAATGACAAAGTGCCAGCTTCCCACCAAAAATTAAAGCAACAGACACTATTTTCATCCAAAGAGAGTAGCTATCATTTCATATAGCACCTTTCCCCAAGAGAAGTAACATAGCAGACTGGCAAAGTAGCCACCAACTAAAATATAGGAGATGTCTTCTCATTAATGAACAGCATTGTTGCTCTGGCATACTAAGCTGCTGTCAAAGCAAGGGCCCATCTTGAATAACAGGTCATAATTAAGTAGCAGATTTAGTTATCATTCTAATTAGGCACTAAGTTACTACTGAGTGGGTACATCTACACGTGTCCCTATGGCATCGCTGTTACTGCACTGTCAAACGATGGCACAGTAACAGCCATTACTGCACCACGCCAGTAGTGTATGGTTATTTTTAGCTGCTACATCACTGTAATGATGCGCCATAGTGAGAGAGCACATCACTACGGCGACATAGCTTCAACGTCACAGTTTGTGTCCACCAACACTACGTCACCATAGCATCTCAGTAAGTGTGGCAGAATCAGTTCCTAAAAATATGGGATCAGATCCATTTCATGAAGTGAAAAATTATACTCATAATGAGTTTGGCCATAAAGGTTTACTGAAGAATCATCAAATAGGTTCAAATGCAGGAAGAAATGGCAGTTTTTGTAATTTCAGCATCTGTTTCTTCTACAAAGGAGGACTATTTTGGGTCTTTTTCACAGTGACACGTAAGACCTCACAAGGTTCATCAAGATAAAAAAGATACCCTTTAATTAGGCTAATATTTTATTTATGTTACAATCTCTGCCCCCCCCCAGTCATGTCTAACAGAGATTCTATTTACAGTCTTGCCAAATACCAAAGAACCAATCAACAGAACATAAATTTACTATTCAAAACGATGTTACTTGGACAAAATTTACATTTAAAAGCCTAAATTTGCATTTTGTTCCATCTCCCAAATATTCTCTTATTAAAAAGAAAAAATAGTTTTCCCCCCTTTTCAGAATGCTTTAAAATAATTTTCTTATTTTACTTTTTCACAGTTCTGCTATGGTATGTCATAGTTTCATTTTATAGGCATTGCAAATAATTATGCTTTCTTCTCCTGGGCTAAGTACAGACATTCAAAGAGCTGGAGCCTGAATTGATTCAATCTTTGCAGTTTAGGCTAACCTGCATAGATTGAACTAATTTGCAAGTGAACAGATATCACTTTTGATTCTAGAAATGCAGCCGCATGCCTGCAGTGGCTCACACCAGAAGCCAGGGAGCAGCTGCAAGGCTGGAGGCAGCAATGTAAGGCTGGAGGGAAGCTGAATTGTGGGGGGATGTGATGTGGGCCAGACCCTGCCAGGCTGCTGAGTATGACTGGGGAGGGGTTTAAATCCCACCCTGGCTTGCAGGGACCCCCTGCTGGGGTGTGCCTGGAGGGGAAGCAGCCATTGCCAGGTTTGTCCCTGAAAGGAGGGCATAGCCAGACACTGGCCAGGGCAGCGCCTCAGGTGAAGGGGATTATGGAGAGGGATTAAACTTACATCTTCCCTTTCTCTCTCTGGCATGGGAACTACAGCTGGGGTCTGCCCGGCTTTCCCCCCTGCTGGCCGCTGATGCAGCAGGGAGCATGGCCAGAGCCAGTCTGGGCAGTGCCTCAGGCAAAGGGAGAGCAGGGAGGGGAATTAAACTCCCCTCTCTCTCCTCTTTCCCACTGGCATGGGGACCCCAGCCAGACTCTGCCGGCTTTCCCCCACAATGGCCACTCATGCAGCAGGGGGCATAGCCAGAGCCAGCCCAGGCAGCAGCCTCAGGCGCCCTGCCACACCCCCTGCCATGCAAGCAGTGAGCAGTGGGAAAGCCAGGCAGACCCAAGCTGGGGTCCTGTGTGGGTGCGAGAGGGGAGGCAAGGGGATTTAATCCCCCTCCCACCCCAAGCCTGCTGGCCCATATCCCCCACCCCCTCCACTCCAGCAGGGAAAAGTCTGACAAGGGCTGCTCTGCCCCCACCAGGAAGACTGGACTGTGCTAGCCAGCCCTCACTGCTCCTGCTATCCTTGGGCAGACAGCAGAGCCCTGCCCAGGGCTGCAAAGCATGCTGGGGGACTCTGATTTAACCTGAACCAGGAAGGGGTCTGGGAAAGAAGTTCCAAAGCTCAGTTTGTCCTAAATCAGTTAAGTCTATTACATTCAACCAAGTTTCTCTTAAACCAGTTTCGGCCATTTTGAAACTGGTTTATGTGCACTGAACTGTTCTGTTCTGTTACAGGTTTAAACCAGTTTCTGATCACTTAAATCAGTTTACATGTAACTTCTGTCCCTAGCCCTGAAGTATCAATAGATCATTCTGTTTAAATAAAAGAAATGCCTCCAGTTGTCCTTTGCAGAAACACATGCTTATTAAAGCTGAAAACAACAGACGGTAAAAGGGTTTTACCTAGCATATAAAAGTGATTATAGGAAAAGGTAGATAAAGAAAAGCTCCATTCTTTCTGGACCTCTTTACACAACATTTTTCTGATACAAAGTCCTAAGGCTAGGGACAGACATCATGCATAAACTGGTTTAAGTGCTCAGAAACTGGTTTAAACCCGTAACAAAACAGGTGTTCAGTGCACATAAACCAGTTTGAAAATGGCTGAAACTGGTTTGAGATAAACCTGTTTGAATGTAGTTTCAGACTTAACTGATTTGGCTCAAACTAGTTTATGCACTGTCTGTCCCACACCTCTTGTTGGTTTAAGACAAATCAAGTCCCCCAGCATCCTGGCATGTTCTCTGGCTGGGTAGGACTCTCTGCTCCACAGTAGGCCTGGCCCCTCTCCTCTGCCGCCTCTCTGGAGCTCACCAGTCTCTGAAGGCATCTGCCTGGCTTCTGCTCCCCACCCTCGCTACTCTGTGCTAAGCAGGTATTCCCCTATCCCTCACAGATACCTCAGCATTAGCTAGAAGACCACATGCTGGCTACAGTCCCTGCTGTGGGAGAGACAGAGGCAGGCAGGCTTTTTGGAGCTAATTAACAGGTACCTTAATGTCCTTCTTTGCAAATGCTGTTGAAGACCTGTTTGCTCCCCCACCCCCCTCACCCCTCCCTGCTAAGCAGGAATCCCTCCTCCCCTCTGCCTTGTTCAGGAGATGTCTGTGTATTAGCTAACAGACCACATGCTGGGTCCATGCTGAATCAACAGGTAGTAGCAACAGTTTTAATGGGGTGATAAACATGGAGATAAGCATGATAAACATGGTTATCAGCGCCCCCCTCCCCAACCCCAGCTTGCTTGCCTGCCAGTTTGCTGCAGACAGTATACAGAAGCAGGGAGAGAGAGTGAAAAACTCTGTATCATCAACAGATGCATGCACTGCAAATCCTGCCTTACCTCAGAGTGCTAGCATGGGGCTGCAGGCTGGCAACACTCCTGCCCCTTGAGCAGTGAGCGGGGAAAAGCCTGGGACTGCAGGCAGACTGGGAGCTTACACCTCTCCCTAATCAGATCCCTGCTGGAGCCTGGCCACACATCCCTCAGCTCAGCACTGCAAGGGCAGGGAGGGCTGCTCTAGTGCCCCTTGGCTTCCAGCCTGAGCCACTGCAGGCATGCACCTGAATTTCCTCAGTCCAGAGGAATTGTCCATATGGTTGGAAACCAGTTCAGCCTGGCCAGTCTAAATTAACCTGCAAAGGTTGAATCAATTCAGGCTCAGGCTTTTTGAAAGTCTGTCCCTAGCCTAGAAGTACAGAGCATTTTAATTCAACGTAACCAAGCTGAAAGACTGCCAGAGTTTGTGGGTCCTATTGTATTGATCTTACCCTTGGCATGTGACAATGATACTTCTGGAGAAGTAGCTGTTTTCTATAGGAGGGATGAGTCACAAAAAAGGGCTTCAAATACTCCAGTAACTCAGGGAAACTTTTGACAGGCTTCCATACTCTTAGAAAGTTCTCCAGGTTGTCTAAGCATCACTAATTCAAGGACATGTAATTAGGTGTCTGCTGATAACAAAAGACAAAAGACAAAAGATTATCTGATGAGTTGTGTTATGTTATGGACAGGGTGGCTATAGTGGGAAATAAAAATAAGAAAAACACTTGGAATTTCATTTGTTAATGATTTGTTTCAGTTTTGTAATTGGTTCAGAAAAATAATCATCCATCCCAAACATGCCGAGAGCCATTATAGTAATTAAATAATATGATGATAACACAAAATTCATTTAAAAAATAAAAAAGCAGATCAAGTGGACACTCCAGAGCTAAAGTAATCTCTCAGGATGTGTCCAGATGAGTACGCACATATGGTTTGCAGTGTTGCAAACCTGTCTGTGGTGCTGCAAACCTCATGTGCCTCACATGCATGTGTTTGCCACATTGCTAATTAGCAGCATGGTGATTTTTTTTTTGATGCTAGAAGATCCTGGTATAAAAAAAATCAATGCCAGAAACAAGCCAGGTGGTGCACATGGCAGCAGCATGCGCTGTTCAAAACCAGAAACTAGCCAGCCAGAGCCACACTCTGGCTACTGGCCAGGCTCCATGCACCCAGATTACTGTTGCTGCAGCCCTAGGAGGCCCCAGGACCCTGCGTAAGCCTCCCCTACCCCATGCAGGGCAATTTGCCACGCCAGAGCTCACACACAGGGGCATGCCTGGGGACAACTAGCAACAGACCAAATATGCTCCGCGGCTAGTTGTCCCTGGTGAAATGCACATTCCTACTCATGGGAATGCACCCTTAGTGTCTGTCATCTCCCTCCCATTGGAGTAACTGAGTTTTTGTATGGTAACTGAGATCAGGCCCACATGTAACAAAAATGATCAAACCTAGTCTAAAAGCAGATATAAAATAGCTCTTCACCATGGCTGCTTGCTGAGTTTCCAAAGGCAGCCCATGCTCATGCAAGACTTTTAAATTAACACCACTTCCTATGGCTTTAACCCAACTGTAACTTAAGATATGCTAGAGACTCCGTGTGTCTTGATACATCAGGCTCAGTTTGAAATTCCTACTTATGATATTCCAGCTCTCTTCCCTGTCAATTCACTGCTGCAGATGTTCTTTAAGCCATGGTGATCTGAGAATAAAATCAGGGAAAAAGTATGCATTTACTTCTGTTTTTACCTCTATGAGTGAGCAGGGGCATATGCTTCCTCTTCCTCCTCCTCTGGAACGATGCCTGCAGCCTCTGTTAAAGATTTTATTACTTACTTGTGGACAATATTATAGAGACAGAGTTGAATGAAGTAGAAGAACAAATTGAAAAAGCTCTCACAAAAGAAAGCGAAGTTGTGAGAAAAGTAGAGACCTGAGGCTCAAGCTCTTAAGAGGCCTCATCTCAACTGTGTTGAAAAAGGCTGTCTTCATTTCTTTCCCACCCCGATGAGAAGAGTATTATTTCTGTTCATCCAAGGCAAAATTATACTAGGAATCAAAGGCTCGAGATAATCTAACTGGGCATATTCTGTCCCCAGTGACTCCTGGCAATGGTTTTTAACCTTTTTGGACCCAAGACACCCCTCACTGGACTTGAGGCAGCTCTCCATAACTTTTGTAAACTGAATGGTATCCATTTCAAAAAATTATTTGTATATTGCAGTTATTATTGCTTTACAGAGGGGCCCAGCAGTCGGGGTGGAGGATTAGCCAGGCAGGGACAAGTCTGAGCCTGTGTTTATCTGCTTATCTCCTCACATCTCTCTTATCTTCTCACACCTTGAAGCACCCTTCAAAGCATCTGATGGCACCCCAGGGTGATGCATCCCCCTGGTTAAGAATCACTGCTCTAATGTATATCTGAAGCAATGTTTTAAAATGTAAAAGAACTACAATAGATTTATGCTGGGGAAACTGAGACTGGAGTTTGAAGTCATGTCATGTGATGCAGAACAGAAAGGTAGGCGATAAGAAGTCAGACCTCATTTATATTCTTCATAGTGATGTACAACACCCTTGCTCAGTTTCAGAAAAATAAGCTGGAAGGTCACTGTCATTTCTGGTCTTGAAGACATGTGTCACTCATTTCCAGCCCCTTCTGATATTTGACAGTATGGACCTGCCTGGAGCATAAAAACAACAAAGGCTGGCACAGCAAACTAAACAAAATTTGATTAACCTCCTACCCAAATAAGATTTCACCCTTGGCCCTAAAATGTAGTTTGCTGAAGAAGAAATACTTGTAAGACTCAAGTTAATGTAATCCACAATGTTCTGCATGTGATTTCTGTCTTGGAAGAAAGCTTGAATTGATAACAATTTTTGATACGATACTGTAAAAGAGGGAAGTGGACAGTGGTTAGAAGAGCTTATGGATTCTACAAATTAGCAATTAATATTTTGCTTGCAATTTGCATGTTAGATTTTACCATTATTTTCTTCCAGAATGGGAAACATTAACAGCTTATTTATTATGTTTCTCTGGAGGGTCAGTGCTGCAGCAAAATATTGATGGCATTCCTTCAAACACATTAGCTCTTCAAAGTAACCTACTTGGTATCTGGGTTGGCATTAGAAGGGGAATTGCTCCAGGAATGTTGCTGAGGCTGACAAGCTAACACAGTGGTTCTCAACCTTTTTAGACTCCGGACACCCCTCATCAGACTCCAGGCACCTCTCGGAAAATGCCAGCTCTTCGATGTCAATCTTTTTTTGACTACAGAAACTTATTTCAACAATTCTTCAGTTGCAGACAATTCAGAAAGACTACAATGGGTCAGAATGTTTTTAACACTGGATTCCTATTTGAAATCTGGCTGTATATGTTCTCGTTTAGGTTTTAATTAGAACATTTTGGAGCAGACTTAACCGAGTCAACTCTGAGTTCTAATTAAAACTCTGGCATCACTTCATCATCACGTCTATTAAGCCTCCATGCATTTTAAAATGGCTGCGGGGAGGGGGGCTTTAGCTAAGCCTCATCAAAAGAGGTTTAGCTAAAGTATCCCATGCCATTTTTAACCATGTGGGGGCTTAATAGCTGTGACGATGAGGTTTTAATTAGAGTGCCTGTCTGGAAACTGCTCTAATTTTAAATGCCCTCTCCCCACTCCCAAACACATATATAGATAGCCTCTGAGTTTATCTTGTGACTCATGTTTGTTCATCTAACAGTGCTAATTTCATGTGGCACCTTGCAGCACCATTTAAACTACCTCAAGGCATATCAGGGTGCTGTGGCACCCTGGCTGAGAACTACTTACTTAATACTTGTCCTAAAACATCATGTTATAAGAATAATTATGCAGGGCTCATGTGGTAGGAGTTAGTATAATACATGATACTATAATCGAAGCTTTGTATTATTATTAACAGCAGAATCTGAGATTTCAATTCGCATATTAAGTAGAGATGAACAAAAATCAAACCTCTAGATGTGAAATCCCTACTTTTGAGAAAATGGTGGGATGTGAACTTTTTGGGGTTCACCCAGTCTCTCTTACTAAAAAGTGCTAATTGTACCATTAATGCCTTCCACAGAACCTGTCCAGACACAGACTGAACTGAATTTAAAATAATGATGTGGCAAAGAATGCAGCATCAGCAGACAGTGTTCTTCTACAGAGTAAGGTATGTCCAAAAAGAGGTAGTCCAGTCATAATAATGTCAGCCTTTTCGATCTGTTTTGTATAAAATGACTCCATTTCAATGTTCCTGTAACGCGTCCTGAAGAAAACCCTCAGGGCCAGGAAACATTGACACTCCACTACCCATTTGTGGGAGGAAGGGGAAAGAGAAAGAAAGAAAAGTTCAATATTACTTTAATATTTGGTTTAAGTTTAAAGAACAGTGTGAAGACAGTCATGCTGTGGGAGTGCGCTCATTTTGAGTAAGCACTGTATGTATCACTCATGTTTATGACCCCCCTAGTCACAGGGAGGGAAGAGTCATGACTGATGAATAAGCACTGATAAATATCCACCTGGCCCTAGAAGAAGAATGAAATGACCTTGCTCAATCAGCTGCAGGAAGAACCAATCAGGAATCTTTTTTAGGCATTTTTATGCATTTTCATTTTCATGTTGAGTGGTACCTCACTCATTGGCACCATTCAAACAGTAAAGCACAACTGAACACATATAACGATATTAGAATCTGATCCTTAATCTACATGTTAATGTACGTGTGAAGCTTGTGCCCCAAACTGACAAAACACACTTAACTTTAATTGCATATGTTCAAGGAAAACCAGATGAGGCATCTAAAAGCTCTCATTACAATCAGACTTCATGTGGGCAAGACCTTTACATGCCTCCCCAAATGTTCTTGTTACTACATTCCACTCCTGACCATGTCATACTTTGGCCCTCTCTTATACAGTTGGTAGTGATTCTGCTTGCTTATGTTTTATGGTCTTCATGCTGGTGACCTAAAACCAGGTATTCAGGGGAGATGTTTTCTCGCGGTCTCTAATCCTATTGCTGTTCATAAGGTGGCAAAGTAGGGTTTGATCAAGGTGGATTTAGGCTCCAAAAATCTCAAGGTTTCATGAGAAATTACTTTTTAAAACTTCTCTCCTATGTCCTGGACACCTCAGCAAATTTACTAATTATCCTGGGAGAATATCTTACCTAGATTCTGGTCCTTTTTGTACAGAAATACAAATAATAAGCTCTGAGGTTTCCCCCTCAGCAAAGGGGAGCAAATAAGGTATTATCCACAGAAGATCAGCCACGAAAGGTTTGGAGAGCGGCCAGTGTGTTTGGCTATGTGTATTCCCCTTTTTCCACTGTGATTCATGTCATTTTTGAATTGATTGTTTCACTATGCAGTGGATTACACCCAGAGCTTACAGATATGAATATGGGTTGCTTGCTTTGCTCTCTCTGATCATGCTCCAGTGGTATTAACACTAAGGGTCAATCTGGATTATCCCATATTTAAAAGATGGCAATTAAACACTTCATAATTCTTGGTTTTAAGAATTTCCCTTGGTTACCAGAGGAGCTGAAGCAGTTACTCACACAGAATTACATTGTGAATTCTCTTTGCAGGTGGTCTGGGTGGCTTAGAAAAAGAATAAACTGCAAAGCAAGCACTGTCTTTTTGTACGAGGACATCAGTATAAATAAGGTATAAGTAATTAGGCAGTCACATTAGTTACTGTAATTCTCAATGAAGTTGTCTACTTTTAATTTAAATAATTTTGGTAAGGCTCAGTAATCAGATCTCCTTCAGAAATACTCCTAAGGCAATTCCTGAGCATTGTGTCTTAACTTTTGTGTGTTCAGGGCAAAATTCGACTTTTCATAAGGGAGCTGCCATGAGAGAAGGAATTGTGTTTGCTGAGATATTCTGGGAAGCCATTTGGAAAGGCATGGAGAGAGCAGAAACAGGAGAACTATTTGAGAGACGAGGGATACCAAAGAGTTGTCATTAAATGTCAAGGAGTTTTTGCAGAAAAGACAGTGTCCAAAAAGGTAAAGAATATACTTGTCTTAGAAATTGCAACATCTATGGGTATGTGCAGATGTTATGTTTAGATCAACCATCTAAATGTCCATCTGGGTTTAAATCAGGCCAAAAATGACAGCCCTGATCTAAGTTAGCTCACCTAAGTAGGTGAAGTAATTTAGATTGGGAATCAGTTTGCCCAGTTTATCAAATGTCTATACATGCTGAAGTGCAGACCTGGGGCAGGGAAAGCCCAGCTGCTCATTCCATGGGGCTGTGGTTTTCTTCACTGACCTCACTGACCCTGACCAATGTATTTTAGCCCCCTAAACCAACACCCCCACCCCCATAGACTCACCAATCCCCTCCCCCTGCAGACCTGCCAGTTGCTCCTGATCCTGCCCACTCCTCCCCCAGCCCTGACTTACTTGCACTGCATCCCAGTGCAGCTCCAATACCAGGGCATGTCTGCACACATCACTCTTGAGCTATAATTTTGCACCTTAAACTAAGCCACATGATCATAGACCTGGTGTAGCGAACATCTGCATGTACCCTGTGAGTTCATCAAGAATCTCTTATCTTAATCTAATTATCTTCTTATAAGTGGTGTAACTGTAGAAATATCCAGTTCCAACCAGGAGATTGGTCAACATGGTAGCCATCTCATATAGACAAAATAACAGTCAGATGAGTTAAATAATTACTGCAATGCCTTAACAGTGTATCTTGTCCCACAGTTCAAAACAGGTCCAGGCAGGATGGGAATGACAGAAGAGTTTCAAATGCACTGGCAGAACTTTGCAGGAGACTCATAGCTCCTACAGCATGTAGGGCTTAAATTAGTTAATCGTCTATCACACTCACATTTACTTAGTTTGGATTTGTGTCATGTATTATACAGGTGCAGCAAGGCTGCCTCGATGAGCTGTAATTACAGCTCATCAGAACAGACACGATTAATTGATTAAAAGTGTGGTAATTACCATGCTCCAACAGACTCCAGCATCAAAAATATCAGCATCCCCACACTGAAAAATGGCGGCGAGGGTGCTTTAACTAAAACTTGTTCGACGAGCTTTAGTTAAAGCGTCCCTGCCACCATTTTTCAGTGCGGGGATGCTGATGTATTTGACGCTCCATGTGCTTTAACTAGAATAGCTCTTGCAGTCACTCTACTTTAAGCACACCCCCCCGACACACATACACACACACTCCTGCAGCACATGTAAAAATGCCCATAGCTTTTCTTCTACCTGCTTGAAAGTGGCTCTTTGTGCTTTTAGATAGGCCTTCTTGAAGTGCTGGTGAGTGGAGTGAAATTCCCCTGTGTTTATATTGGCTTAAATTACTGAATTTTATGTTTTGAGATTGACCGAGATGCAAAAAAAATGCTAAGTATACTTTTATGCTACTAAACTCTAGTAGCAATAAATTTAGGTAGGATTCAAAACATTGTTCTATTATTTTCCTGTAGTATGTAGGAGATATAAACTGACTGAGGATTAATTTAGCCCACATAATCAAATGATTCCAGGAGCCCACAGTGGTTGAAAGTACTCTTAGCAGTGAAGGTGTTAATCAGTGTGTATACTGTCTCATCTGCATCTAAGAAGCCCTGCAATTAAAATTAGAACTTTTATGCCTGGTCCCCAGCTTGCTGCTATTCAAAGCCCCTATCTGCATACACTGGGGATGTAAAAGGCCTTTTGAAAGTAAATAATTGAAAAAATTAGAGGGATTTTCGAATGTTGCAGAGCTTCCCTTTAGGACCAGTGCAGGAGCCCTCTCCTTCTGTCAAAGTACAAATTACCCCCATATGGTGATGTCCGTTCTCTCATCTGTAATTTATTCATTATGCAGACTGCCGAATACCAAATGGTGAAAGCACAGCAGCAGAACAATGAAACAGGCTTAGGAAGCTAATAAGTGTCCAATCAATGAGAACCTAATGAACTATAACATGTATTACTTTATAAGGCATTCAAATTAAAAGGAAAAAAACCCATGTAATATCAATTTACTTATTCTAATCCTAATCAAATGAAACAAACAACCTACAAAAATTCAACCGTATAAGATATTTGGAGGGAAACCCCATATGATCACACCAAAATTCCTTCAAGAATGAATATGCTTACTGACCACCTGTCTGTAATACAGACTTCCCCACTTGAAGACTCTTTTTACCTAAGTCCCTTTGCTTCTTCTTAAAGCAGTCATATGAGAGGGGTGGAATATAGCTTCCAATTACGTGTGATAGCAAATACTGACAGTACAAGCAATATATTGATTGATCTAGCCATGAGCTACACCTTTTCTTTTCAAGAACAAGCCAAATCCTTGTGAGTTATCCACACTCTTCCTCCCTCACAGTTTACCATAGGTCTTATTTTAGTATTAATTCTTTCCTCTCTGGTTGTCAGGGATTTCTAGATCCAGTTCACTATTACTACTATTGCTACCACCACTACCCTACAAGATAATCTTGGGAAGTGCCTCTGGCCTTCTTCAGAAGCCAAAATACAGAACAACTTCTGTACTAAGCTGTTTTAATGAAATGTTGGCAAGGAAATTATTAACTTCTTCTCAAAGACAACAAGGAGAAGTCATTTAGAAAGCAAGGAGTCCTTTTTATCAGGGCATTTTCCCAGTTCTGTTGTCTACTGGGCTGTAGATTAAGGCATCCCTTTTCCCCCACTGAGAACATTCTCCCTTAAAATGACAAACTTCAATCAATGCCTTTCTGCATTACTTATTTTTGTTGTTGTTTTTTTAAAAGCAGCTGGTTTCGGGGGTTGGGTTTTTTGGTCCTTTAAGTCCTCTTAATCCACTTTATATTGGCTTGTATTGCCTTCCCTGACAGAAAAGGTGCCAACAAGATGGTTCATTCTTGTCTCAGCCAGTCTCACATATTAGCAATTCTCACAGCAGTTGCCAAGTATAGCTCCATGTCCTCCTCTTCCTAGAGTTGTTGTATGTTGTTTTTGTTTTTTTTACAGTAGTTGACATTAAGTGTCTTCTGCATTTCCTGCTGCTCCTGTTCTGTGTTGATAGCTGTTAGTGTCAGCTTCACTATCTCCTCATTTCTTCCTCTATATGTGTCTCTTTCCTTTTACAGTTTTCCGGATTAAAAGCAGCACAGAAAAATAGACCCTATTTGCATTTGCAATTCCATGCTTCTTTCTTCTTTGTTAGAACAAGGGATTGGAAGGCTGGAGACCTGAATTGTGTTCCCAGCTCTGCCACTTCCTTATGTTCTGGCCTTGTGAAAGTTATTTAACGTCTGTGTCATAATTCTCACACTGTCTGTGAAATGGGGATAAAGAGCTTAGAAATTCTTAGAGAAAGACGTTACAGATAGGGAAGTAAATCCTATTACAAAAAAATCAGTTATTGACACTTCGTTATTCTCTGCTAGTGCACAACAACTGATGAAAACAGAAGCTGAACACAGGCGTCCCAGTTGGAGTATACTAGTGTACACTGAGTGGTAGTACATCAATGTACAAGCATGAAGGAGGTTTAGCTTTGTGATTAAGGTATAAGATTGGAAAGACCTAAATTGTATTATTGCCTCTTCCACATTCTCCTGGGGGCTTGTGGACAAATTTTGTTTTCCTTAACTGTAAAATGAAGCTAACATTTCTCCAACTACCAACAGTAGAACTATGGGTAGGGATCTACTTAAATCAAGTGGAAACAAAGTGAAAAATGTGGGCTGTTCGTGGTGCCCCATGCCATTTTCTTGTTCTTTTCACAGCAAATTCCGCCCCCCCTGCCCCACAATGCTGATTGGCTGAAGGGCCCCAGCATCCCTGCCCTTCACTGCTGACTGGCTGAGAGAGCTGCCTTTTGTGAGGCCCCACCCCTTGCCACTGACTGGCAGAGAACACTGCCCTTCATGTGGCTCTGCTTCTCACTGTTGATTGGTGGAGAGGGGCAGGGCTGCACACAAGGCGGCCCTCTTGGTCAATCAGCAGCAGAGGGAGGAGAGGTGACTGCCATCTTAGCTACCCCACTTTGGGGCAGCAGCTCCCTCCCCACCCCCACCAGCAAGCTGTGAGGCTGGGCTGCAACAGCCATTGGCTCCCACTGGGGAGCCAGCATTTTATTTTTAGTACGTGTTTTCCCCCCTGCAATTCTGGGCAAAACTGCAGGAAATACCTGTTTTTGTGGTGATCGTGGAAAATGTCTCTTTATAGTTTCCATGAAAATTGCAAAATCGTAAATTAAGTAGACCCCTATCTATGGCTATCCATTAATATTTCTGAAGTGTCTTCCATTTAGAAGAGGGATGCTAAAGATTTTTTTAAAATTGAGCCAGTTTAAGGGACATCCCAAAAATCTGCTTTGGCACCCAAAAATCTTGACCAAGGAACTAATTTAGTTTAGGACTAAGTGGCTGCATCTGCACGAGATGTTGACTGTGCAGTAGCTCATTACTACTGCACAATAGTGTTCCATGGCATGAAGCATGATGCAATACTACTGCACAGTACTAATAAGCTGCAGTAGTAACAGTCAGCATCACCAAAAAGTGATTCAGGGATGCTCCTGTGCAGTAAAACTGGTTACTGTGCAGTCATTTAGTACTTGTGTATGCAAGTACTAAATGACTGCATGGTAGCAACTGCACAACTAGACTGGGCAGAATGCTGTAGACAGACGGGTGGGCCAGTGTGAGGCCCTGAGCCAGCCCCCTGTCACAATGCAGTAGAGTAATTCAACTGCGCATTAACATGTCATGGCAAAAGGTATGCGAATACACTAATGCGTAGTAGAATTCATCTTCTGTGTCGATGCTATTGAGCTGTAGCACTGGATACTGCGCGTTGATTTAGTACCTGTTAGTACCTGGCATTGCTTGAGGGCTCCTTCTCCACAGGGAGTCCCACCAAGCCTCCCTTCCCCAGCAGGGTGCAGTTTTCAATCATACCCAGGACCAGGAGCCTCCTGCCATCCCCGTAGCTCCTGCCCATACCTCCAAGATGTTCTGAGCAGCAGCTCAGCCAAGTGTTATTTCTCTGGCTGCCAGCAGCAGCCTGTTAGCTCAGCCCTGAGGGCCTGAGTTAAAATGGAGTCTGCTCAGCTCTTTCCTCCAATCACAGAACCCTCACAGGGTCATGTGACTGCCTCATCAGGGCTGTTCTGGGCCTGGCAGCTGTCCTGCTGCCACTTAAAGCCCTTAAAGTGGCAGACACCAAAGGTCCTCTGCCACACGTGTATTTAGTGCCTTGTGTAGACACACCCACTGAGTCGCATCTACTTATGTTAAGTAGCACTTAAAACAAGATATAACAAGTGGACATAAAGACAAGCAAGAACAGGAAGAGAAGCATGGGGGGAAAGAGTAATAACTTATCTTTATGTAGACCAAAAAATAAGATAGGAGTGAAAGCTTGGCCTCATGGAAGTGAATACTCAGGGAACTTAGAGTGGGGCAAGGCTTTCACCCCAGATGTCTTTACTATGCATTCAGTTTCCCCAAAGGCACCATGATAGTGTGTCTTTAGGAGATTAGATTTCTTGATTGATTCATGGCATAATGGAACAATCTGGAAGGAAATTTGCTGTTTAGGGAGAAAAAAAAGGCCAACTGTCAAATGACCAACACAATAAACATCAGAGGTAGTGGTGCAAGTACTGAGCCTTGAGTGGGGCAAGAACAAGTTAGAGTTTACTCTCACAGGAAAAATGTTAGGGAATTTGAAAAATTGGGTGAAATAATTGCGGAGCCATTGGCTATTTTGAGGCCAAGTAAAGTTCCAGAAGACTAGAACATGACAAATGTAGAGTTCATGTTTTAAAAGGGTATGAGAGGCAGACCCAGAGAAATACAGACTAGCCTATCTAACTTTGATACCCACAAAGATACTGGAGCATAACATCACATGTATTTGTAAGTACCTAGCTAATAACATAGTGATAGGTAACAAGTCACATGGATTTGTCAAGAGCAAAATTTCTGGTTTGTCTAACGAACATAATTTTCTTCAAGGACAGGATGATGGGACTTGTTGATAGGAGGGTGATAGCAAATGTGATTTATCTCAAGATTAGTAAGGCCTTTGAAATTGTATCCCACAACCTTCTCAGAAGTAGCTCAGGCCGTGACCCTGTAGAACATCATGGATGACAATAAGTCTGTTGGTTCTTTAATGTGATTACTCAGAATCATAAAAAGTTCAGTGCATACTCAAGTTTCTGCAGGACTAGAGACTAAGTTGTGTAGGGTCAAACAGGTAAGGACAAATAACTTGGATAATTCAATGGAAAATGTTGTCATTGGGGATACTCAAAGCAGAGAGCAACAGTTTCTATTAGAAGATGTTTGTTATTGACCATATGGAGAAGCCTTTCAAAACTGAATAGGAATAAAACAAATAAGGTTTTGGACAGATATATAAATATGGCTTACAGAAATTATTCTCTGTGAACCTGTTGACTAACTAAGAATGAAGTTCTTTAACCATTCAATGAACTTGTAAAACAAGTATATAATTATCTGTTAATTTCTGAAGTAGGGTAAAAATCCTATGGCGAAATTAGCATTTACTTTTAACTTCTATAGCACTTTTCTGAAAGGGCTCTCTTTTGGGATATACTGAGTTTTTAAGGTCCAATTAAGCAACATCATTATGTACCTGGATGATGCAAGGCCTTGTCTAAGCCATCAGCATTTCCTTTTTCTCTTAAAAAATTTGAGAGAGAAAGCTACGAGTTACCCCCCCGCAAAGTTGAAAAGAATCCTTGTAAATAGTCTTTTTAATCAGTCTGTTGATACAAATACCAGTAAAATATTTGCTTTAGAATAAGTATCTCTTACTAATGTCCTGCTCAATACCATGCTGTTTCTGTGGACTCAGTACATAAAGCCTAAGGGCTCTTATTCAGGAACACTGCAATAACCATGTTTGTAATTTATAACTCTGGACAGGGCAACAAATTGTATTATACAAATATTTGCAGCTAACACAAGGAGAGGAATACTTTAAAATAATCCTTTACTCAGAAGCTGTACTTGCTGCTCTTTTCACTTCCTTTGCATTATTTCACCACAGGGAACCAGTTTCAAGGAATTATTATGCTAAATAGCATATTACAAATGGGTCCAGGAATTCCATCCCCACCCTAATAAACTTCATGTAACATTTGTTGTTATTGTAGAACTGTTGAAGACAACTTGATGGATTATTTTTCCTCGTGGAGGTATGAAAATATTAACAAATCCACCGTTCCACCACTCAAAATATTATGGGTCAAATCCTAGCACTGTGGCTAGGTCACTGCTCCATCAATGTTGCTTTATATCATTAGGACATAGGCTTTAGGACATAATAGCTTCTGAGAAAGTCTGGTTAAAAAGACAGAAAGGAAACCTGAAAAAGTTTAATTATGGAACACACAACCTTTGACAGTTTTCTTTCATTCTGATTCAACTTAGTTTTGAATAGTGCTGTGTCTATAATACAGAACTCTCACTGCTTTCTACTGTATGTTCTGTCACCTAATGACCACAGTGATGTTCACCCATTGGAACAGAGCCCAAGCAAAATGCAGTATGTTTTCCAACGAGTGGACATGGTCTACTGAGAATCCAGATCCTGGAAATCATTGCCCACAGCAGGGGTTTTCAACATTTTTGAGTCAGTGTGGCCAGGGTGGCCAGTAGAGAAGGAAGGAAAGGAAAGAGTCCCCTGGTAACCAATCGACAAACTGGGGGGGGAGGGGGTTGTGGCCTACTCTAAAGCCTTAAAAACCCCTGGCCTACAGCCTTAAAACCCCAAAATTTGTTCTGACAGTTGATTATATCCTTTAGGGAATCTGTGGACTGAATATTTCTTGTGGAGAAAAAAATTAAAACCCCCAAAAATGAAGCTTATGACTAAATGTCTAACTTAAAGTATATGAGCAATTCAACTCTGTTTCATTGATTACAGGCTTAAATTAAAATAAAATTGTAACTTATCTAAAAACTTTGCATTGCAGTTCACTGATCTGATCTAGACATTAAGGAAAAGCCATGGAGGACATATGTCATGAGTTCAGCTGCCACAAACCCAGATATACGTTCATATGCACCTACATTCATAAACACTGCCATACAAAAGGTTAACTTACTCTAATAACCATTTCAATGATTGTTTTATTTTCACTTGGCCAGAAAATAGTATGATTTTTTCACAAAGGGAAAAAGAAAGAAATCAAAAACAGTTTGTCAGATTTCTGTCATAAATTTCAGAATGAGGCATTTCCCATCATCCTCCCAGATTAGTTATTTATTTACAGCAGTAACCTATCAATTTATTTAGAGCTCTACCCTAACTGCTGGAAGTACTTCCCAGGAACTTCCTGCCTGGAAAATCACGGGAGTTAAAATTCATACTTTATTTTTCTATGTAAAATAATTTTTCATTAGGAACCAAATCCTGACATTCTTATTCAGACTTTCCATTTGCATCAATGGAACCTTCCCCTGAATAAAGCATGAAAGACAAATGAGTACAGACTGCTGGAGTTCATCCAAGGATGTACAAATCAAGAACAGTGCTGGACAATACTTTCAATAAAATAATACAGGGAAACTACTTTAAGTTTATGTCAACCTTGCAATTTATTATTCATTTTGAAGTAGCATCTAAAGCTTCCAGCTCCATTCTGCTAGGTACCATACTAACATACAATAAAAAGAGACTCAGTGTCACGATTAATTCTTTGCTACTATAATGACTAAAGGTCCTGTTCGTTATCTTCTATCTACAAGTCATATGGACATTGTCCTTAATTCCTGAACCAGATCTCTGAGAATCAGCCATTGTCATCCACTCCAACATACACATGCACAGGCACATGCAGACTTTTTGTATTTACATGCTTTAGGAAAGAAACTCCATTTGAAAGACTGGAGCACAAGAAGAAAATATTGTATTGTATTAGTAACAAATGGAATGCACAATGCATTCTCCGCACAAAGGTTACATGTTTATGGAGTTGGAAGCTGGAAACCAAGGACACTTAAAACTTAAAGATTCTTTAAATAAACGTATTGGTTTAAGTAGAAGCAAATATTCCTAGCTCAGCAGGTAGTTGGTATCTAAATCACATTCAGACTTCACATAAATACAGCATGTCAAAGCATTTATCTGGTAATAAAAAAAAATGACTCTTAAGGAATGCAGTTCAGATAGGGAAGTGTCAGTTATTTTGCACTTCTCCTATTTCCAGCTCATTAGTTTCAGCTTTTGACAGGGGTGGAGCTGAGAGAGGGGGTCAGGAATCCAGTGTAGGTTTTTTTCTTGCCTCCCAATTTCATATGAATAAACAGAGGGAGGGAGTGCCCTGCCTGTCTGCCAGACTATTTTCTATGATGTTAGATTCTAGATACTAGTGGATATTACACAATAAATGCCTGTAGATATTAGATGCTTTGCCAGTTACTGCCCAAATCAGGATGGGAATATGATCCACTGCTTCCCACTTAAAACCTGACTTAGGGCTTGTGTTCTTGTGTGGAGACTTAAAAGGGGCACGTGCAAAGCTTATTAGAAGTTTGTTGTCCCCACTTGCCAACCCTTCTCACCACTTCACCCTCACTCTGTGCATTCTCTTGCATTCCTCTGCAAGGAATACCCCCAGCTCAATCTTTGCCACCATCCTTGTATTTCTCTAACTTCCAGCTTTTAACATACTCCATCAGGCAAGAAGTAGTTAGATTTATCTTCCTCTCTTCTGGATTCCTATTAGATCTTTAGAAGCGTTCCTTGATCAAAATGCAATCGGAAGGGACCTTGTGAGATCATTGTGTCCAGCCCCCCTGCCCAAGGGGCAGGAGGCCAGCTGGGGTCAGATCACTCCAGCAAGGTAAGCACCTGAGCATTTCTTAAAGGTGTTCAGAGTAGGTGCTTGCATCACTTCTGGAGGGATTCTATTCCAGACTGCAGACTCAGATGGTAAAGAAATTTTTCCTTACGTCCAATCTAAAATGGTCTTTCAGCAGTTTGTGAGCATTTGACCTTGTCTTCTCCTGGGATGCCCTGGTGAACAGATGTTCTCCCAGTTCCTGATGCACACCCCTTACATACATATAGGCTGCCACCAGATCACCACTGAGCCTTCACTTGTCCAGGCTGAAGAGTCCCAAACCTCTCAGCGTCTCCTCATAAGGCCTGATCTCTTGACTTCTAATCATGCACGGGGCTCTCCTTCGGACTCTCTCAAGCTTCTCCACATCCTTTCTAAAGTGCGGAGCCCAGAATTGGATGCAGTACTCCAGCTGTGGCCGCACCAAGGTCAACTAAAGTGGGAAGATAACTTCTTAGGTCTTCCTTGAGATGCATCGGTAGATGCAAGCCAGAGTTTTATTTACTTTGCCAGCTGCAGCATCGCACTGGTGACTCATGTTCATCTCGTGGTCAATCATGATCCACAAGTTTCTTTCGGTTGTGGTGCTGATGTGAAAGTGTAGTGAGTGTAGCACTGCTGAGCCTATAAGTATGATGTGGATTCTTTCTCCTGAGGTGGAGGCATTTATCTGGAGGGTAACAGACAGCAAATAAAATCTATTCTATTCTACTCAGCTTCTCATACCACTTGCATCACTAGGACCTAAATAGTTTATTATGGTATTGCATTACGTAACATGACTAACACATTTTCATACATGGTCAGTTTTTTCTTTCCTACTCCCCCAAGATGGAAAATGTGTGTCCAGTTAACCTTTTGTTTCAGTATGATTTTTTCCAAAACAATATGTACATTCTGCTTTGTCCTTATATTATAGAAGGCAAGGAGCAAAGAAATGAATCATGGACTTAAAGTAGTGAGGTTTAGGGTCATCCTTGGTACCCGTGGGAGTTTATTTCACAGCCTGGGATCAACCCTCAAGAATATTGTTCACAGATGTTAAGACGTTTCCTGACCAACAATAATACAATTAAAAATAAATAAATAATTGGCTTTGCTTTTATTTGCTATGAGCTGAATATGAAGGGTTTTTAAATCTGTTCCTAACTGGCTCACATGTTCTTATTTATACATGGATTTGATAGAAGGAGCATCATTACAGTTTTCTGAAAATCTGTTAAGTATAGGTATGAAAAGTTGTGTTAAAATAAAACCCACTGACTGATGTCATCTATCACTAATAAGTAAGACAATACATCTTGTAATGCACAGACTATGTTCAATTTTAAGATAGGTATTGAGAGAGCTCATAACTCTATATTGGGCCTAGAGCACAAGCTTAATTTGTGAGATATGGCATTAGGAGCATCATGACAGCGATGTTAAAATTGCCAGAAGCAAAAAACAAATGTTTAGTACATTTGTACAAATGTTCAGAGCGGGGACTCTGGAATTCATTAAGCTACTTGATTATTCTCTTATTCACACTGGTTAAGTCAAGACTCTGTTCACCTTGACAAGGTACAGATGTTACACCTATCATGCTTTAAGCACACAGAAAGCACTCTAAAGTCATAACTAAACAGATGTTCACGGCTCTTAAAGCACTTCAGAAATGTGGATTGTGATCTAAGTTAACCCTCAATGGATGAGGTACTAAACTAAAGCACTTTCTGTTAGTGCACTTTTTTAAACATTTGTGCCACACAGATGCTGAGTCTAGCTAGGTTGCATTGTACCGATATCCCCGGAGGTGTAGCATAGGGCTGGACTCCAGCCTTGGGCAGAGCGTGTTTGGTCTGCCAGAGTGCTGGGCTGGCCCTACCTCCTTGGCTGTCACTGATCCAAGTCAGTAACAGCCTCTGGTACTAGTCCCATTGGCCAGCTGTGAGAGCTGCAGCCTGGCCGGGGGGAAGGGGAGTCTCTCTCCCCACAGTGCCCCAGCACTGCAATGCGCGGCTGCCTGGCCAGTGGGGCTGTGGGGAAAGGGGTCCGGTGTCTCCCCCCCTCAGCCACTGCTGACAGTCGCCAATTGGGGGGGGGGGGAGCAGACTGGGGAGAGCGTTCACTCTGGCAGCTTCCTGGGAGGCTTGCAGAGCACTCCCAGGGGCCAGTGCAAGCAGGCTCCAAGCTGCCCTGCTGAACAGCAAATGTCTGTTCAGTTTGCTCAAGTGCTAACTTATAGCACTTTAAGAAAAGTGAGATAGTCAAAGCACTTCTACCACAGGCTTTTTGAACATCTGTACTTAGCCCACAGCATCAGTGAAGCCATTTTGGTGCATGTGGGGACATTTACATGAGACGCTTACTACAAAGTTGCTTAATTAGTTCTGCAGAAAAGCATCTGTGTCTATACATGCAGAGCTATTAGGCTGGAATAAACTGATTAACTCTGCCATAGGACAGTACTGCCCGACACAAGTACTATCCTACAGCAGAGTTTACTTCACCACAACACACGTGTAGACGGTGACCAGGGCTGGCTAAGGCACAAGGGTGCTACAAGTGTGGGATTGTCTTCTAATTAGTGGACTGCACTGGAATTGATTAGAAGCACTAATAGCACATGTAGATGCACTGCCCTCTGGGAGTGAACATAGACTCAGGTGGACTAGGTCTTAGGATGAACACATTTTAACAGAGTAAGTTTCTCTTCCTTTAAGGGTGAGTTGAAGACACAGCTATTGAATGATGTGGTGGAGAGAAGAGGAGGGAAGCAAGGGAATAACCCTGAAGGTTAATTTCAGACAATATAATAAATCAATGTTGTATATAAAAAGAATATGATGCCTTTCTTGGTTTGCAGTGGGTTTTTCTCCAAATTTTGTTCATATTGTGAAATGAATAGTAGATGTGGAGAAAATAAGTGAGCTCAACGTGAGTAACACTTAGTTTAGAGCACATCAGATGCCAGGTGGAGCATGTGACAGAGCTCCTAGAGACAGAGTTCAGCATTCAGTGAGAAGAGACTGACCCAACAGTAAATGAAAGATAGATCCTGTTGCCATAGATCATTTTTCACAAATGCCCAGTTGTTCAGTTTGATCTGTAACTCTGAAAAGTTACTGTTTCCTTCCCATTTTTTTCTTTTCTGCCAGCCAATAAAATAAACCTATAATATTACAGTGTTGGTTGAAAACATATTTATGTTTGTTTTCCCTATAAAAAGAGATAATAATGTTATGTTCCAATAATATTAAGTTGCAATGTTATTTGCAAGATTGCAGAGCTTTTAATTTTCTGATTATTTCCACAGTGGGAGTTTCAGCTCAATTTCTACCAAGACACTTCTATCTGTTTCGGTTATTTTTTTATTACAGCTAGAAGCAACAATAATTGCCTTTAGTGTATGAAAACATGACTGAGGAGACAATTGTCATCCCTAAAGACTAAAATCATCAGCATGCATTTTTGATGTAAAATTTTTGTAAATTAATTGCAGGGTCCTATAAATATTATATTTACTAAAATTGTGTTGTCTGCTGCCTTCAAAGACGCAATCTTTTTTTTTAAGCTACGCTTCAGACACTGTACATTTCCTAAGGCAGAAAGTTAAAACATGGAGCAAAATATTGGCCTTCTACTTCTGTAATTTTGTATTCAGCTACTTTATCCTCTAACTTTTTTTCCCTGTATAACCCAACAAGGATACACAAAAGCAGTTAATAAAACCCTGAGCAGTTGGGTTCCTTTTCCTAGAGAGGATTTTGAATTCCACACTTGTTATGACAAAAAAATGGACTTTCCATCCTAAAGGAAATTTTGAAATTATGACATTAACTTTCATTGCAAATTAAGAGGAAATGCCCATATATTGAGCTCCTTGTAGAACTAAAGTTTGGGAAAATACATTTTGATGTGGAAATGTCAACCTGAAATGTTTTAATTTCACCAAACCTAAGCTTTTCACTTTGTTAATGCAAAATCTTCTCACAGTGCACTGCACTGTAATCAACTCGATGGAAAATTCAAGATTTTGTTTGGATTTTTCAGATGGAAAATTCCACCAATATCAGGTTTATTTGCCATGGAAAGTTTGGAGTTTAACAACCCCCCTGTTCTAGACTGGCCAGTTTTTTATACAAAATATTTTCACTATCCCTAATTAAGGCCCAATCTTGTATGTCCTGACTTTTCTCAATTCAGATTAATTTAAACAAAATTTCTGAAGAGGCTGGAGTTACGTCCTTAATTCTCAAAGATATACAGGACAACACCACTACAAATATTTTAGAAACATGAAGCTTTCAGGTTATATGTTTTGATGAGGAGGAGTGTTGCTGTAGTTCTGCATGGAAAGAGAAGGAATTGTTTCTAATGGGTTTCTCTCTCTCTCTCTCCCCCCTCCTTCTCTCTCTTTCTGTCCTGCATCAAGTCTTTTAACTGCATTTGAAAATATTTCTGTTAAAGAATGGCTTGGCATCTTCTCAGGATAAATTTGGAATGTTTGATAGCCACCAAGTAGAATTAGGTCTGGCATAACTGGTCAGACAGTGCAGGCAGCTAGTTATGTTGGCAAATTGAATGCAGTGGCAAAGGAGCACGCATACACTTTGCATGTGTTCACTGGGGGGCACTTCCAGAGCCTAGGCATGTGCAGAAGTAAGTAGGGCAACTCTGGCATTGCCAAGCCGCCACTCCCAGGCTCTGTTTGGTGCACACCCTTGCCATGTCTCAGGTGCGTTACATAGGAGCGTGCTACTATATTTAATTTGCCTAGGGCAGCAAAAATCCTTGCACCACTCTGGAGTGGAATTAATGTTAGCTCTTAGTTTACTTCTTGAATAGAAGAGAAACCAAAAACCATTTCATACTTCTTCTGTATTTAACATCCAGTCAGTCCTAATCTTAACTAAAAATGTTTGTTGGCTACCCCCCAGCAGGACATAAATGCAACAAAAAGGACTGAAAGAGGGAAAAGGGAATAGCTAGAAAAAAGCAGACCAAGCAGGAAGAAACAGTAAAAGGCTTGGATGGTGCATATTCAGAATTCCAGGTCTGAGCTAACTAATCAACAAATGAAAGCAGAAAATCTCTCAATCACTCCCTTACTCTTTGTTCCTGATGTACAAGTCAAAATCAAGATATGCTTTTGTTGCAGTAAGAAGAAACTATAGTATCCTGTTTTCAGGAGTGTATCAGCCTGTGCTGGTTTGGACTCACAGAAAATAAATACGGGAAAGATAAGGACTTTGTCCTAACACGGGTTTCTCCCACTTCTCCTAACTGCTTCTTGCTGTCTCTTTGTGGTAAGGTAACCATTTCTACAGATAAAAATAATAAATATAGGATTAATTTTACTAGCCATTAATTTTACTAGCCTTTACAATGCACCCAAGTCACATATTCCAGCTTTTCTCCTATCACCCAGAGGGCTTGAAATTTCCCTTTTATTTTACATGAAAGCTAAGAGTCTTCTGTAGTCACTTGACTCCTGGAGCTAGAGCTCTGAGTGAAACAGCTATTGTGGGATTGATGATAAAATTATGAGTTGGCAACACTGTATTCCCTAGGCCTGGCTCAGGGCCTTTTATTGATGCTACACCCTCAAAGATGCTGCAGGAAAATTACATGTACAAACGCTCACTTACCTTTATGTTGGGTGAATGTCCCTTGGGGTTCTGTGGTAGTTTCTAACACAGAGGAATTTAATTTGTACGCTCTGTGTCAGTTGCAGTGAGATGAGCTCTTGAAGCCAAATCTTCAACTGGAGTAAACAGACAAAGCTCCAGACCTACACCAATTTACACCAGTTGAAGTCCTGGCCCTTAGGTCCATGGGGCTGTTAGGTTCATGGGTGTCTTGATATAATTTTTCCTAGAAGCAGATGTTTTTACCTAGAAAATTAAGTTCTCTATATGAAAGAATTAGGGATATGATTCTACCTGTGACTGTTCTCAGAACTGGAATATGGGAAGACCCTATTCAACAAACCATGTAGACAAGAGCTTATCTTTACCTATCAGAAAAGTATCTGTGGATGGGAGTAAGTCCTAATGACTTCACTAGGATCTAAGGCGTGTGCTTAAGCGCTTTTGCAGGAAGACATGAACTACCATAGATAATTATAGATACCATAGATAATTAACCACTATAGCACTAAGACATCAAACCTAGTTTAGTAAGTTTTAAGGATAGCACATGCTAGACTTCTATGGTATCAATACACAGTTGCCATTACTTTTGTCTAGGTTAATCTTGCCATTTTAGAGAAAAGTTTCAGTATTTGTTTAGCTTGAAATAATCTGCAAGTTGCACAAATGAATAATAATACCTTGCATTCCTTTAATGCTTTTCAATGTGACTTATAAACACTAATCCTTTGCTACAATCTTAGGATTTGTGAGGCATCAAGCTCTGAACCCCAATAGAAGGATTGTGTCATACAGCTCTGAAAAGTACCCACCGCTGAGGCTGAACAAAACAACCGTGTATCCAGTGCACAATAAGTTAAAGCAAGAAGTGGAAAACAATAGTAAGCAGAAGCAAGGAAAATAAACTAAAGCTTATAGTGCACTACTTTTCTCCATTTGTGCTACAACTTATAAGGTAACTGGAGAAAGAGTTAAACAAAAATAGGTTTTCTTTCACAAAGTAATTAACATTAAAAAATTTGTCTTGCTGTGTGTTGTTTTCTTCATAAGAGGATGACACTGTACAACTACAATCTTTTTTGGTTGATTTTCACTTGAAAGATATAGGAGAGACAGACTTTGCCATAATTCTTCCTAATTACTTTAATGCATTTCATTTTATTTTAGTGTTTTCAGTTTATAGAAACAGTTAACATCAGTTGGTTCCCAGTTTTAATGGAGATAAACTCCCTTTTTTCCTCCTGAAAAACTTCACAATATGGTTGGAAATGTCAGCAATAATTAGACAAAATGCTTGTGAAAACATAAAATGGAAACAATACATCTTTTTATAATGGAATCACTTTGTCTGATTATCTCAAACAATGTATATTTCCAACTGCCCAGGAGGGTCATTAGAGCTTATGAAAATCAAACTCTGTTTTTTCTGCTTTGTACATCATGGACAACAATATTGTCTCCAGGATCATTATATATTGTCTGGCTTTTTAAATATATGTTAGATTTTTCTTGAGTTATGCTGAACTTGGAGCATAGAATACATTTACAAATAAAAAACAATGAAAACAACAATAATAAAAATCCTGTTTTAATAAGCAAACTACTAGGGATGTGCGAAGCTTTGGTCACTGATTTGATTCAGCAGAGATTCAGCCCGATTCAGTGAATCTGAATTGAATCAGGAGACCCTTTAATCTCTCTGAATAGATTCAGAAGCCTCCAAATCGATTTCAAGACATTCGGAAAGATTCAATGATTTGGATATAGACACAGCTTTAAATGTTTTTTTCTACGTACCTCTAAGTAGCAGGGGCTTGTGCACATTGCAATGCTGGAGTGCACAGAGCATGCCACAGGAGCATGGGGGGGGCTCCCCAGCACGCTTGGCAGCAGACCTGGAAGTGAACCAGAACCATTTCTGGTTCACTTCTGGGTCCATCAGGGAGTGTGTGGGGGACCCGTCCCCCCCAAACTCTGACTTAGCGACTGGTACCTCCTGGGTCTGGGTCCCCCTGTGGCCAGTTCCCAAGCTGGGGGTGCATGAGGGAGCCCCCCTTGTGCTCAGCAGCAGACCCAGAAGTGGACCAGAAGTATTTCTGGTCCACTTCCAGGGTCGCCACCAAGCAGGCAGGGTTCTTCTTCCCACCCCCCATGCACTCCTGTGGGATGCTCCATCCACCCCAGCATCGCAGGGTTCATGAGCCACACGTGGTACCTCGAGGTACAAAGAAAAAAACATATAAAACTGTGTCTATGGCTGAATCACTGGTTCTCCAAATCAAAATGAAATCTTTAGATTCAGATTTGGCCAAATTGTATTGGGACAATGATCCAAATCAACTAATTGAATCACTGTCCCTCATTCGGGCCTAATCTGAATCCGAATCGAATATGGCCCATTTCGCACACCCCTACAAACTACTGTTTAGTAGCTATAAGAGCTTGAAGGATAATCTTGCAGCTAGATCTCTGGATCGGTTCGCAAGAGGTGTGGGTTCAATTTTTTTCATAGTCACAGATTTTTTGTACCACAGGCGCAAAGACACTGGTATCCATTGCATAAGAAGAGCTGTTTCATTATTTTAAGTCCAAATAGGGCTTACCAGTGTGTACCTGTCCAGGAGTGAAGTCTGATACAAGAGTCCCTGTTGTTTCTTTGCCACGCAGCCTAAGAAAAGACAAGAGATCATCACTTCTACCATGCTCCCCATCCATAAAAATGGGCCTGACACTTCCCTATTCTCACAGGAATGTCTGAGGATAAAATCCATTACAGTTTCTGAGGTGCTCAGATGAGGTCCATTTAGTGGATAAATATCTAGATGGAATAGTAGGAAATTCAATTACTGATATCATTTTACAGCAATAAAAATAGTTCATTGCAGAAAGACAAACACAAGGGAAGTCTAATAAGTGTATCATATGCTTGAATCTTACAGTGTAGCTGTTCTGCTCACTAGGAAGCTGGAAGCTATTTTAGAGAAGAAGTTTCCATTTGTTTAGCTTGTTTGCATATCAGGTTTCCAGCATTTTTCACTCTGCACTATGGTTTAAATAGTTTGCTCTACTTCATAGTTTTTCATCAGTATTCTATCTTTCAGATTGTATAACGTCACCCAACGCTCTCTTCCCAACAAGATGCAATTCTTGGGGTGCTACTGCTTTGTGAACAAAATGTGATCATACCAGCCATCGGCTGCTGAAGATAATAATGCATGTGGAGAAATTGTGAACTCTACAATTTCTAGGAAAATTATTTCACGTCCTTTGAAGTATAAAGTTTTCTTTCAGATATACACAAAAACTTTACAAATCCCAAATTGTTAATTGGGAGACTTAAATAGAGACTTAAACAAGCAATTTCATATTTAAAAATATGCTATCAATGTGCAACCTGTTTCTCCGTGAGTTAGGATTTTCTGGTAGTGTATATATGCCCCTCATTAATCAAAGTAATTCTCATCAGAATAGAACATTCCCAAATGGTTACAGTGTTTCAGATCAAAGCGGGCCTGCTGCTAAAACTTAGATTTTAAAAATTTGAAGGAACACATTGAAGAAATGAATAAATACATATCCACAGGGGTTACATCACTTATGTAACTCTATCTATTTCATTTAAATCACATGACTATAAAGCAGGAGTAACCCAGTGGTGAATCAGGCAATATATTTTATCTATGGGTGTTTTAGGTCTTCTGCCTCCATGTTGGCACTCCTATCTTAAAGTACCAGTAGTACGTATAAGACTTAGGAAAGGAGTCAGTTCTTGAACCGAGCCCTTGGCCTATGTCAGCCAGTTTCACTCCCTTTCATGGGCATGCACTTGATTTTGGTCTATATTTACAGGATTCATAGCCCCACGCCATGCCACTAGATCAATTCTCCCTCCATTTCTCCCAGGGAAAATGGGTGTGATTGTACTCTTCTGTTTCACAGAATAATATGCAGCTCCTCGGGCCATAGGCCAAAACTATATTCTACCTTTGTACTTACAAGTTTCCTGACCAGGCAAATAGGGAGTCATTGACAGTGCACCCTGAAATGATCCTCCACGAGGTATGGCAATTAACACTGCCACCACTCTCCCACCACCAAATAACTGGACCTCTAGGGAGCCCCATGGGCTACATGACACAGCTTCACATGCCAGATCTAGCCTGGAGGCTATGTCTTGGTCAACCCTGCCCTAAGCCAGCCTTTCCACACTAGCTAACTGGGCATGTCTACACATGTGCTTTAATATGTTGAAGCCTATTTTACTGCGCGCGAAAGCATCACATCAAAAATCATGCTAGTACACGAATGCCCAGTAAAAATAAGCTACTGCACATTAAGCATCACTAAAAAAGTGCACACTTTCACTACTGTGCATTAGGGCAGCCTAATGCACATTTTTTTAGTACCCCACATTACAGAAACTAAATTTAATGCACAATAGCAAAAGCACATTAATGAACATGTAGACGCACCCACTGAAACCTATAAAACACTGCTCTGGCTTTTTGAGCATTTTCCTTGTGACAATTCCATCACTCAGATCTGTAAGTTAGAATTTTCTGTTGGTCTCATTTTTTTCATGTCATGTACTTGCTACTGATAATTTCTCACTTGCGTGATTTGCTTTCTGAAGCTGCTCCATTCATGGAGTTCAATAAATGGTGTGTTTGCCATCAACAATTTGATTCTAGTTCTAATTATAGCAACAAGCTGCTTTCTTCAAGCATATTATGGGCGTTTCATTATTTTAAATTGTTATCTTCCATATTAATTACAGAAACAGTTCATCTTTTTTTGAGAAGCAGACAGCTGCAAATTCTCCCTTTTTTAAAATGTCGTATTTTAATAGGTGAAACATCAGGTGAAAATTAACTTATAATAAAAAAACAACATATGCAGGTTACAAAGTATTGCCTCCAGATTTCACAGGGTTACACTGTTCAGATTTACTCAGCCATATCCCATAGTATATGATCACAGCAAGCTTTGTTGTATACCCCAAGTGAAAACTCAGGAAAGTCCTATATAAAGCACATAATGATAATAGCATTACTAATGGAACACCCCACAAAAAAGGATGAAGGAAAATACATTCAAATAGGACCTATATCATTATTTTGCATGATGTGTATATGCTATTGTAGGTGAGGCATTCCTTTTCTGACAATCTTCTAGACTGAAAGAAGAGGGTAAATTCTACTCCATCCATGATGCATTAATTAGAAACATCCTGAGTCATAATGTACAGAGGACATGTGTTTTGGTTATTTTGATGTCAATTACACAAACACATGGACGTCACCTCTTCTCCTGTTCAAGGTCAATAGGTGAACTTCATGAAGATTTTCACTATTGGATATTAGTAGCCATCATTTTCTACAGTCTCTACATGGAAATTAGAAATAACATTGCTGGACAGTTAGCTAGAACCCTTTTTCTTTTTGCATTTGTATAATATCCCTGTCCATTTTCATTTACTGAGCTGATTTTTAAGTGGCAGCAGAAAGACTTTCCTGCTTATGAAATACAAGGTAGTGAGCCTTTGTAACTAGAAGATGAACTTCTCTTGCATGTTATAAATGGGTTTTTCTCCTTGATTAGATATTAAGAACCAGAAAGGAAAATTTTAAGTTGACTATTACCTTGGATATTAACAACTTCCTAACAACAAAGGCAATTCCCAAGGGAAATAGCACTTCAGGACATTTAAACCTAGACTGGAAATAACACTAGAAATTATCAGTGTAAAGGAAGAATCATATTAGTTTCATAACCTCATAGGTCTTTTTTAGTCTTAAATATCTATAACCCTCCAACTGATGCTGTGTTCAAACCTGATTATATTAAAGTAAATGGGATTTTCCCCAATAGATTACAGTTACACTATTGTAAACTTAAACTTACTTCAGCATAAAGGATATCGGAATCTGGCCTAGTATGACTGTACTCTAAGGACAGAAGTTCAACATCTCAATGCTTAGTATTGGCTACAGATAAAAGAATTTCTCAAATGACAAGAATAAATACTAGGTAATTCTATGACACTTTTGAACAAGGGGCTCTTAAGGCTTATTCATTGATCTTGTTTACTCACATCAGACCCACAAGCAAAAAGGAACTGAAAAGGAGTTGTGGCAAGGGTGGGGGGAGGGAAACCAACCCCAAACACCTGGAGCTCAACCAATCAATTGAGCATTTTCTCAGGGGAGCCAATGAACCTGGGTCAGTATATATCAAGACTTCATAATAAAAGATCTTTTTTTCCCTTTCAAATCAATAAACACTCCCAAACATGTTCCACCCAATCAAAAAAGACTTCTGCAATTACTAATGCTCCCAAACAAATGTTCAGATCAGTCAGTTAGATGCAATTGCTAGTTTTCTACACTCCCTTTTCATTCAGTTTTTTCCCACATATCTCTCCCAGTTTGCATCAAACCAATTAATATCTTTCCTTCACTAACAGGTCTCTAGATAATACAGAGCAGCATTTGTCTGTGTGGCCTAGCATTAAACAGGAACCATTAAACAGTCTGCTCTTATCTCTGCTATAGAAATAATATCAGTTTAACCCATAACATGCTTTGCTTTACCATAATATGTAAACGAGATATTTTAAAAAGTCACTAGAGATCCCTCTGAGTCTCTCTACACATTCTCCACGTTAAAGCAGAATATGGGAACTTTAACTTCGCTGCTAGATATAGGAATTATCCTTTAAATGTCCTTTTTGTCTATATAGATAGAAACACCCCCCCAAAAAGAATGTGATCTTCTTTGTGACAGGAAAGCAACTTGATAGGGGTTTTGTTGTTCATCTAAGCATGTTACTACATGGGTGGTACTTAAAGCATGCATGAAAATGACTGAAATTAAGTTTGGCCAAATATATTTGTTTTAAAAAAGAAACAACAAAAAAACCCAAAACAAACCACAGACTGAATTGGGGGCCTGCTAATTATGAATGTTCTTGAATAGGCCTGAATTCTACCACTTTTACTATGACAATTTGAAAAGGCACTTAAAGAGAACATGATAGCAGTCTTCAAATATCTGAAGCGCTGCCAAAAGAAGAAGGGAAACACCTTTTCTCTCTTGCTGCAGAGAGTAAAATGAGGACCAATGGCATGACACTGCAGTAAAATAGGTTTAGATTGAAGATCAGGAAAAACGTCCTCATTGTTAGAAAAGTGAGGCAATGGAATAAACTGTCTAGGAAAGTTGTAGAATCTCCATTACTGGAAATGTTCAAGAAGAGCCTGGACAAGCATTGGTCAGGGATCATCTAGGAGTAGGCTGACCATAAGGAAATCTAGGACACCCAAGACATTCGTCTAAGACCTCTGGGACACGGCCCATTGCCCACCCCCTCACACTCTCACAAGTCAGTGGGGGCAGGGTGGCATACCGGGCAGGCAGCAGTGCTTGCCTACCCACCTGCAAGGCACTCTGCACCACTCCAACTCCTGTCTCATGCTCCTGCATTTCCCTGATGCCAATTATAATTCTCAATAGACAGCCAGGACCAACCTCTAAAATCTGTGACTGTCCCTGCTAAACTGGGACATATAGTCACCTATGCCGATACTGTGGGTCTTTCCATGCTTTGGAGCTTTGCTGGGTGCCACATAGGGTCAGGACAGAAGTTTTTCTTTTCCTTTTGCTACATGTGTCAAGGGTTTGGGCGGTGGGGGGAAGATGGGGATTCATCTTCCTCAAGAGCATTGCGTGTTGACTGCCAAGCCTGGGGATTTTGACTGGGGTGTGCCATTGCTCCTCCTGGGACTTAAACCTGGAAGTTCCTGGCTAGAGGACCTTTCCCTTCCACTCAGGGTCAGACCAATCACTATACTGGAGGGTTAGACGCATTTTCCTTCGTAGTTAAATTAGTATGGACTGTGTGGGTTTTCACCTTCCTCTATAGTGAAGGACATGGCCCTCTTCCTGGGATCCATTTAACATATCTTACCAACCCTTGTAGCAGAAGGGCATTGGCCACCTTTGTTCTCCTGCTTTACGTCTGGCAAGTTAGGGTGATTTATCTTCTGGTTGTGTCAAGACTGATTGTGTCATTTTACTAATAGGTTAGACAGCTGATTTTTACAGGATGGCTTGAATGGGAAGGATCCTGCCTCTGGTAGTGGGGTTGGACTCCATGACCTCTGAAGGTCCCCTCCAGTCCTACTTTTCTATGATTTTATGCAGCATCAGAGGCTCCCTTTTCCTCTGAAAAGAAAGTAGTGGCATGAGCAAGGGACTATGTGCATTTCCTCAGCTGTCTATTTGTGGTGTACCAATTTATGGTTGCGAGGGAGAGGGAAGAACATGGATATGGATGTCCTCACTGTACCTTTCTCTTTGAACTATACACGGGGTATGTTTACATATGTAATTAAGGTCCATGAATAAACTCCAGGACTTTTTGCCCCGGAGTTTATTGCACCACGTCTTCACATGCACCTGGAGCCTCAGCATGTTTTGCTGGATCAGAGTAGCCCCAGCTGGCACAAAACCCCAGGGGTCAGCCTGCCAGCCCTGGGCTGCTCCCCCAGCTCAATGTGCTGTGGAAGGGCTGGCTGGGGCTTTTTACTCTGCAGCAAAATAGTACTTATATTTAAAAGTACTATCCTGTTGCAAAGTAAATTGGTTTACTCCAGCCTAATAGGAACACATGTGTAGACATGAAGCATTTATTGTGCTTCTAACTAGTCTGCTGCTCAATAAGCATCACATGTAGACATACCCACAGTCTATTTCCGTGATATGCTGGCAGGACCCCTCAGAGCTGTGGATTTGGAACTGATAACTCTTTTTGATGCATGAGACAGCCTTTAGACTCTGGCTGATCTAATTGCTTTGGTTAAAAGCATTTCATATTTTCAAACTCCTCTTGGTTACCATTAGGATTATTTCTTCCTTTCTTTCAAATGAAGGCTGAAGTTCCAATATTAATTATGGCACTTCAAGACCTGAGACTCTGTACATGGGCTTGTGGTGTCTATGTCTTAATCCAACTCTGTAACCAAAGTTTTCTGGTTTCTCTTCTTTGTCACGGATGCTCTCCAGGATTTGCAGTTTTTTATCAGTGCTCATATTGTTATTGTGATGCTTCTGACTTGTAGTACATATCAGATAAGACCTCTTTCAAGAAGCAGCTCAGGTTTTTCAAGCCATGTTGAAAAATAATCTTGCAAAATAATCTACCACCACTTGCCTCCCTCACACCCTACCAAGCTTTGGGTGGTCCACCTTGACTTCTTCAGCTGTGTGCATGGCAGCCCTGATGAATTTGAAGTAATACATGTGCTGACTCTCTGACCATCTAGGCCTTACCAATCATATTCCATTCAAAGAGGTGCTTAACACAGGAGCTTCAGATCATCTATGTGTGCTGCTTCAGAAGAAGTGGCTCCTAGGTGCTCGGTTTCATGAGTACATTGAAAAACATTTCAAACATATTTTTGGCTTCTATTTCATGCAAGAGAGTTCACAAAACAGCAGCAGACTCTCCCTATGCCTGAAGAAAAGTGTTTGTGCTAAAACTTGCAAAGAACAATTTCTCCAATTATTTAGTTGGTCTTATAAAAAAGATCACATTTACCCAAAGAACCTTGTCTGCCTATTTCAAGAAACAGTTTCAAAATAAATTGTGTATCCAGGGGCTGCCAAGTCAAAGGGTTTGGTGACTTTTAGCACATGGTAAATTTTAACTAATCAACCATTAAAAAGTCTGTTGGAAAGGACACAAGTATCCCTGTTTTACAGATGGGGAAACTAAAAAAGATTGTGAAACTTGACTAAGACCAAAGAGCTGATACTAGCCCATACTAAGGTTAGATTAGAATTCAGGGTTCCCTTTCTTTGCCTTGTCCTTACCTCAGTACGTCCCTTGACTTCATATACTGTTGTGTGGCAACAGAGGAAGCAATGGTCACTCAGCGTCAGGCAGTTAGCCTGAAGAAAGTTTGAAGCACCAGTGGCCTGATCACCAGTTTTGCCTCCAACTGATAATAATCATGAATTAATTTAGTATGACTTGTGATCGCACATTGAAGCATCCCAACCTTAACTCCACTGACATACCTCGTAGCTAAATTGGTTCTATTTTCATTTGGCAAAAAAAGGTGGGGAAAGACCAATAATTTATCATTCATCTGTTATAACTGACATTAGTAAAAGACTGCATGTCATCTAGAGTATGTAAAACATAATAATCATGAGTGCTAATATTTAGAATAAACAATCATATTTTTATAAGGGAAAACCACCTCTGAAAGCAATAGCAGAAAAAATGACTTTTCTAGGAACAGTGACTTGAGACTGCTAATCACAACATTTTTACTACATAATCAGCTAACTAAAAACACAAGAATCTGTAATGATATGCATCGTACAGAGCAACAGAGCCTGTTGATGCTGTTTTATTCCATTTGTTAGTCAAGGAAGGTAAAAGTAATTTGTAATCCTCATTTGTGCTCATTATTGTACATTTATCACGTATTGTGGCTTTTTTTTCCTCCTTCTTTTATTAGGGCAGGTCCAGAAAGCCACCCCACTAGTGAATATCTTCATGCTCATAGCTACCTTGGATAACCGCTAGTTCCAGTTCAATGAGATTGCAACCAGAAAGAATGAAAATATAAACATTTTGAAGGGAAAAAAGGATGGAAAATAGCTCTGTGACCAAAAAATTCCTCCGACACTTTAAAATGAAAGTCAGAAGTTATCATAGCAAGCTAGACCAAAACTCAAGTTAAATAAAGAACCTTAGTAGAGTCTACAAAAAGTCTGGATACTTCTAAAGGCCATATCCATCCAGATATATTGAACCCCAAAATGCAAAAATAATAATAATCAATAAACAGAAAAGAGGAGTAAAAAGAATTGCCATTTGCCATTTACAGTTAGTTTAAAACAAACAATACCTTGGACTCTTCAGGACAGCTGTAGATGTGTAGAAGGCTTAGCATCCTGAAAACATAAATAGAGTTAGCATTTCAATTTTAATTTTAATTTTTATCATCGTCACTATAATGTTAGGCCCACAAAAAGTCAACTTGTTTTGTTTTGTTTTGTTTTTTTAATACAAAAATTAAACTATTGTGCCTGGCAGAATAATAAAACATACAGTATTCCTTGTTGTCCTTACCTTTGAACTGCAGGTGACTGTACAGCAATGTTACAGGACAGAGATACACTTGTGAAATATTCAAGAGCTGATGTCTTTGTAGCCCCCTGGGACCCGTGAAGAGCTCTTTTTTCCCCCACATCTCTCTCTCAGACTTTAAATAATGAGCAGCAGAAAAGGTATGAGACAACATGTCTGTGTGTCTCCTTTGAAATCTTTTCTTACATTACCTTGTTATCTGTGCTCAAGAGCAGCAGGTATTCCAGCAGTTCAGAGTATATCCACAGCAAAAACACCCAGCAAAACAAGAGTGCCAAGAGTTGTAGCTTGTGGTTCCACATCCAGCAGGCAAAATACAATTCCAGCATGTTGAGGGAGTGGTTCTGGGGTTTGGGGCACAGTGTGAATATGAAGAGAAAATGTTTTGCCTATCAAATATTTTGGAAGAATAGATTCTATAATGTGATCTGGAAAACTATCCAATACTCCAATATCCTTGCCTAGTTGCATCAAATATCTTTCTATGGGGATTTACAAAGCTTCATTAGTGCTAGAGATGCTCTAACTGAAAATGCCATGTCTAGATTAGAATTTCAGCCTTTCTAATGTTCAGGAGCACTCAGACCATTCCTTTCAGTTAAGTCCTTTATTAAGAGGAGAGAGGAAGGCTGTGACATCCAAGTGCAGATCTGCATTTGGAGTGTGTTCTTGGGGCCGAGACATATTTCCTTCTATGGACTATGCTGCATGGACTATTAGAGCATACACTAAGCCATGTTTCACAAGGTCCAACTTGCTTACATTATGTCTGACTTGGTCCCCTGTGTATGCAATAATAAAATTAAATATGGAAAAGGCCTATTAGGATCCATCTCATGCCAGGACAGGCATAGACCTCTGACAAAAGACACATCAACTATTGCATTCCCAGAAGTTGAATTCTGCCAACCATTTTTTTTTAATTCCCTTTACATTTGCAAGATGTTTATATAACAGGTACTTTCCCACATTGGCCTTAAAAGCCCTTCCATTCTTTTATTATTTCAACAGACAAATAGTCATTGCAACACTGATGACTGTAAATAGAGTCAGTTTGAAATGGAGACCTGAGTCATCCATGCACAATATATGATTTGTTTGCATTACATTCTCTTGGAAACCTATAACTAATGTGAACTAAAACTACATGTCAGCACATGGCAAAGAGATAATTGTAATTTTATTTACATTTTTATGATACTGACTAAGAACATTTAAGTTCCAGAATTAAACTGGCTTTGTAACATCTTTGGAGTATTACTACTACTCATTATTATTACTATTATTGTTTGTATTATAATAGTGGTCAAGACTCCAACTATGATCAGAATTGAATTGTGCTAGTGTCTGTAAAACAGAGTAAGAGACAAACATTTAAAATCTAAATAGGTAATACAGATAAAGTATAGGAGAAATGAAAGATTTTTATCACTGTTTTATTGATGGAAGGACTGTCCAAGGTCATTCAAAAACTCTCTGTCAGAACTAGGCATTAAACTCAGGTCTCCTCACTCCAGTACATTTCCATGACCAAAAGATCACTTTTTCTCCATACAATGTAAGTTTGTAAAAACTCAGCTGTAATTTGCTGGAAATACTGTGCAGCACCCTGTAAATCAGTGGCAGACAAACTTCTGAACTGGTTTTCCTCAGGTTCTCTCAAAACCTTACATTTAATTTCCCTAGGTACGTGTGTTAATTTTAAAACAAATACACTGACACAAATACAATACTAATACAAATACACTAAGAACCATTATAATTATGGGGTGGAGGGTGAATAATTGTGGAGTTCACCAGCATTTAGAATCAAAGCCCGCAGTGATAAGCAAAATCATAAAAGAGGAAGAGCAGGCACAAGCTTTATCTTTCAGATTAGCAGACCATACTGTACAGCACAAAGTGGGGTTCGTGTAGATGTCTGGAGTACACAGCTTGGTTACCCTACTATGAATGAACAGCCAAGGCAGAGATTTTCAGAAAGTACAATTTTTGACTTTCCATGACAGCTGTCTTTTATGTCCTTGAAAATTACTGTAGTTCTAGTAAATTAAATTTCATCACTTCAAATGTTGCTCTTGCTCCTGGTTGGGTAATCCCATCTACTCACATGAGTAACCTAATTGAGGTCAATGACCACCTGCATACAGCAAGGATTGCAGGATTTGGCTCAGTTTAAAAAAATAAGAAAAGAAAAAAAAATCCATCACCCTGATACTGCACCTGATTTCCTCCAGTTTAAGCTCCTTTAATAAAAATGTAGATTTTTAACCATGATGGGAGGTTTAGTCATTATTTTTCATATTAATGTTATTGTTTTCCTATAGCTGCTGTTGTTCAGTAATTCCAGGGGCCCTTGTCTAATCCCATATGTAGCATGTTTATTAGATGTAATATTTTATCTCTTGGATTCAGTGCCTGACACTATCATTTCGTTCTTATTTCAATAAAAATGATCTCCCTTCTCCTGGCCCTGACAGGAGCTAATGGTTTTCTTTATCACAAGAGAAAGTTAGAAAGGTGCTCCTCTAAAAGACAAAATGAACTGTATATACTTGTGCCTTAATTCAATTTGTAGCATAAACTCCAATCCTAATAAAGTAACTTCATAATATTAGATGTAACTGGAATTGAGCTGGGATTTTTTGTTTGTTTGTTTGTTTTTAATATCAGTGCATCCAATCCCAGTGCTTGTTGCCATTTGTTGATTTCCTAACCTATATCCTTGCAAATACAGAACAAAACAGTTAGAAATGTTCTCATGATTTCTGATTTTCATTGAGAATTCACTATCTGTGCTTTAATCAAGTGATAATAGGTAGGAACCATTCAACTTCCAGCTGACAAAAGCACAATATTAGTAGTTTGATGAGGACTCCTCTATGGATACAAATTCCATGTGGATTTTCCCAGGCTTTGTAAATTTATTAAAAAATAATATATTCTATGTACAATTAGATCCTGACTGTTAAGGCGGTAAGTAGAGTAATTTATTCAGAATGTGAAACCTTCTACAAAATAAAGATGTTTGCACATACATTTGGCTTCCAGACACTGCTTTGTAGGAGGTTTCTAAAACCTTAGCTAGTGAGAGCTTGGAAAGATGCCTATTGGAAATGCACAACCTGCACACTCTGCTCAGAAAGAAAAAACTTCCCCATCCCACATCCCGCTCCAGTGTAGATTTCCCAAATCTAAGCCCTTCTTCCATATGAAGTCCTGGACAGGTCTCATTTTTTTCTGTATTAACTTTCAATAACTGATCAACATCTGTGGATGCAGCCAATGAAGCTGTATATTATGCAACAAAACCAAAGGTTGTGACTTGTGAGTCCAGAATGGGAATTTGCTCTTTGCAATCACTGGGCAGCTGAGACTACATACATTATTGAGGTGACAGGTGTACTATGCGATGATGAACCTTCTGTCATTCAGACAGAGGTCACATTGGTATCAGTTGCTCAGCAGACAGTCTGCCTCTCTCCCAGCTTAAAAAAAATAAAATAAGTTCTCTTTAATGTTCTTCTCCCCTAGAAAATGGAAACAGTTGATGTTGTATACTGATGTCAAGGAGCCTGAGATTTAGAGCTCTGGAGCTCTGGAGGTCTCCTTTTACCGTGTTGGCTGCATTCTTTGTGCCAACATAAATTGCTGCCTGAACCGAGCCCATCAGAAGCTTTTCCAAAAGGGGACATGACAGCAGCATTAACACGTACAGTATCGGGAAACAATGAGTCTGAGCCTAGTGGTAGTGAAGCCAAAATAAATGCACTTTCGTTTCCCATTTCTAGGAACATCATTAATTTCCCAGTGCTTAGTGGCACTTACACAAAGCATATGAAACAGGGTTAGTTTTGAAATGAACACCTTAGTATGCTGAAACACTGTTTCTAAAAAACATAGAAAGATGTCCAACCTCACATGGAAGAGTAAATTATAAAACAAATAATAGGAATGCATAACTGCATTGTATTGATAGCCATGAGACAAAGCAGAGCTGTAATGTTATCCTGTATCACTCACAGATAATAATATCAATTCTACAGAATACACATGACTACATTAATCATATTGCTAATAATAATAGCTTAGTCTTTTGTCTGCCATATAGGTGCCATAGTTAACTACAAAATGTAAAAGACTGGATAGGTGAAAGGGCAATGCTATTTTAAGTTACTCTGAGGATCTTTGAAAAACAACTCAGAAAAAATGTATTGACCAAATGTCATAATATCTTGGCCCAAATGCCATAGAAGTTAATGAAATGATTAATTTCCAAGGACTTTGCATCAGGCCCAGAGTAGTCCTTTGTCATTTCACAGGCATTAGCTTGCATTCGGACATGCTAGCCTGTCCTCTGAGCACCTGGGTGCCTCGTCTGCACATGCAAGCATAAAGGTTTTTCACACTCTGCCCTTGGCTTACATCTTTGTGTGCTTTAAAAAACAAGCCCTTTGAAAAAGTGACCCTCTGTACAAAATTCAGCAATGGCATAAAGCAATGGCAATGTACAGGAATAATTGATTCTTTGAAACTAAATTTGTCTTTATTGGGCCTACCACTGAGTTTATTTGAGTCCTTGCTCTTATTCACGCAAGTTGTCAGATTCTGTAAATGTCTGAAGGGTGGAGTCTTGAATGCATTTCTACCCCACAAAATTTGGATGTAAAAAGGCAAAGATTTACAAGAAACACATCAAAGGAATTTGCAGTCAATCTTGCATTTTTCTAACCAAAGGTATTTCTTATGAACTTCATGTTGGAGGGTATAAAGGAGTCTTTAGTGGAGACTAGGCTCCATTGTAATGTATGTAATTAAGGAACCTTTTTTTTTTTTTGGTTGGGAGGTATTTCTTTTCAGAGCTTTGTTTAAAGGATAAATTTATTGTGTGTTGAATATTGGGCATTTAGTCATGAAATATGCTTCGAACCCATGGTGGGTGAAATAAAAATGCAATTAATGAGTAAGCAAGCCCATAATCTTTACTGTATATTTGGCATGAACTGCTAGGCTGTAGAGGAATCAGCTTTTTCAGCTTTTTCAGGACCGTAGCTCTGAACATATTCAGGACCTCTGCCATCCAGGAGCCCCACTATGGATTTCCAACATTGGAATACTAGATTCAATGGTCCAGGAGGTCCCTTCCAGTTCTGTATACTCCTATATCAGACTGGTTCTCCAGCATTTTCTCTAGCTCATGACTCTTCTCTATATCCCATTCTTTCTCACTAAAGATAGGCAACAGGGCTTGACATTCATTTTCTGAAAACCTTCCTACAGATCCCTTTTGATACTTGTAATGGACAGCATCTTAGCCAGTACACAAGTGATTGAACCAGATACCTGAAGCTGAAAGCAAGAGGCTCTGTCATTTAACTCAGAGGACCAGACTGATTTGTAATTGGCATTCTCTTTGGTTAGGGATGAGGGGGAGAAATGTAACAGATTGGCACGTGCATCCCTGATCCATCCGAGTTACAAGACCTCCCATTTCAAGATACACTACAGAGGTTATGGCTACCTGCTGGAAGCTGTTCACATGTTTTATATTTCAGGTCCCTGTAAAACCTAAGCCTGGTCTTGAATATAAACAAACAAATACAAACACAAAGTTGAACCCTGGTCACAGAATTTGATTCTAAATTCAGGCTGTCTCCAGGGTGTTCCCATCTGAGATTCTGTTTAATGTTATGTTTTGAAACATCAGCTACATTACCAAAGAATTATTTATAATAAATATGACTTTGGATGTATTACATTATGCAACATACAATCTACCTGTTTGTAGAGGCCACATTTTTGGAAATATTTCTTGCATAGCCCCCCCCAACCCTTAAATTCATCTGCAATAGCGAGTCTAAATATTCAGGCATCAGGTCTTGGATACAATGGTATTTTCTATTCTAAAAAATGTTTTTACTTGCACAGGTTTAAATTTTTTCTATGTTGTGCTAATCTGACAGCAATATTAAGGGAGGAGGAGGAAACATTGTTCATCCCAGGTTTATGTACTAGATACAGATAAAGAGGCACAGTGGGCACCCCATATGATCTGCTCCTTCAGGCCAGTACAGACATTACACTTTTACTGGTATAAGTGATTGGAATCTAGTTTGTACCTGTAACATAGCAGAACAGCACACATAGACTGATTTAAAATGGCAGAACCCACTTGAAGATTTGCACCCCTTCATCCCCAACCAAGTGTTGAAAGTGTGATCTATTCACTACCAATCTAAACTATGTTGCTTCCAGAAAACCATATGACTTAGATAAATTCCACCTCAGGCTTTTTGAATGTCAGTATCTAGCCTTAGAGTTCCTTCTGTTTTGTGAAAGTGTCCACAGTACAAGCCAGTGATACTAGGACTTCCTGGTAGCATACGCACTTGGATTTACACTGCTATGAAACTCCCCCAGGCTATAGATATAGATATATACACTTTTTTAAACTTCTTTCCTTAATGATGAGAAGAAACATATGACAGCTTGTTGTCGGGGATCGCCGTCCCCAGTGGACCTAACAGACACCGCCTGCCACTTGCCTAGGGTGTTATCAGCTATAATTGGGGTCTCACACGTGTACGATTCGCCTGCCATGACTTGATATTAATGGAGTTGGTCCAGATGTCTCAGCATGTAGTCCAATTATGAGTCTCCCCGGCGTCTTGCGAGGTCTCGAGTTTCTGAGGGCTCCGCCACCCCTACACCCTCGCCCGTTCCACTGGGTGGTGGCCAATGGGTTGGTCCAGCCACGTATCCTCAGTTCCTCCCAGATAATCCACAAAAGAAAGGTCAATCAAAACAAACACGACAACCAAGAAGGTTCCCCTGATCTGTGTAGCTGCTCCGTCTGTCTGCAGCCGCCTTCCAACTCAAGCTCGACCTTCGAGGGGTCAGGCACCCCTTTGTTGGCTCTCGGAGAGCCCCCTTGTAGGGCTTGACGAGATTTCTTTTTAACAACTGAAGTTCACTACTGAACTGTGCCCCTATTATAGGGACTACGGTACCCAACGTCAATAGTGCCCCTCTATTAGGGTTATTACGGTACCCTTCTCCCGGGGCTCAGCCAGCTCCCGGCCGGTAAAAAACCGGTTCTAGGCCCCGCAGGGGCCGGTAAATTGTTCCAAAACCCCGCTGGGGTTTTGCTCTCTGCCAGAGGCTCCTAGCAGCGTTCAACGTTGCATTCAGTGTTCCCTTCAGTGTGTGCCGGCCTGCTCCACCTCCTCCTCCTCTTTCCGGTTCTGCATTGCTGCCTCTTCTTTATACCGGCGGAGGAAATGTCGGCCCCCCGCTTCCCAACTCACCTGGGTAAGGGGAATTTCTGCCGGGCTCCTTGGGGCTGCGGACCTGGGGCCACTGAGGAGCCTTGGAGCCTGCTGGCTCCTTCTCTCTCTCACACTTGTATAAATGTCTGGTCATGATTTCATTTATACTTGTGTAAATCAAGATCAGTCCCACTGAAATCAAAGGCATTACAGTGGCAAAAACTGGTGAGGGTAAAACTAGAATGTAGCCTGTGGCAGATAATAATAATGGCAAGAAAACAGCTCATCCTGATGCCCATTTTCTAGTAGTCCACAGCATCTAGTAGTGAATACCATCAGCGGCATTAAGACCGCTGTAACAAGGAACCTCATGCCTGTTAGCTGCAATACAAAGGGGAACAGGACTTTTGTATCCTGCGGGAGCCAGCCGTGGCAGCAGCCAGCCTCAACAAGAAAACAGACCCTTAGCCTGGGCCTTTTAAGGACCCAGGAGGGTGGAAGGCAGGAAGAGCCAAAGCTCATTACTGCTCAGGCAGAGAAGAAACTCCTTGGTATAGATGAAGGACAGCTGACAAGAAGGGGTGGAGCTCTGGGCCACATAAAACCAGCTCCTGGGAGCCAGCAGGGCAGTCTTACCCTACAAGCAGCAGGGAGTAGATCTTCTAAAGGAAAGAGTTTCAGGAGATGGCCTTAGCGGTCCCCCCAGGCCTGCAGGTCAAGGAGACCTTAGGGCATGTGGTGAGGCAAGGAGCCAAAGTGAGATCACTGAAAAGCAGTCTGCTTGTGTTTATGTTTTGACAATGCTTTACACTGAGGAAACTAGATAGTGGCTGCAGAGGTAGAGGAAGCCACAGGTGGAGTATTTTAGAGGCACTCTCCATGATTAGTTGAGACCCAGGAAGCTAGGGTCTGAGGTGGTGGACCTGGTTTGAAGGAGTCTCAGCCAGGAAAAGAGGACTGAAGCTGGGCAGGCGAAACCTCAGACAAGAGTATTGGGGCCTTAAAGGTCCAATGCTAATTTTGGATGTAGAGGTCTGCTACACAGGGACCCCTGAAAGTCATCTGCAAGGCATGGGTGTGACTATGGGGTTGTTTGGAGGTCACGATTCTAGCCCCTATGGCAATCATGGCCCTCTTAGTACACCTATGGGGAGAGAAGAGAGAGGCAACAGCCACCAAGGAGCAGGCCATGCCAGCTTCTGTAGGCAGCCTCCTTTTTTATACATCTAACAGCAAGTCATGGCAGGCAAGAGATGGGAGGCAGAGGAGGCTGGGAAACATAAACAAGCCAATCTGCCCGTTAGAGGCACTATACTCCAGGGATGGAGCTCCCCCAAATCTGTCACAACCACAAATAATCAAGAATATGTTTCAGAAAAGTTAACAAAATAATATTGTCCCTAATTAGTCCCCTAAACTGAAATATAGGCTTAAAACTTGGTGTCCAATGCTATTCCATGTTGCAAATTTATTTTGATAAGATATATATATAGAGTACATCATAAACCTAGAATTTAGCTTTATTAAACTGGCTCCCCCCTGCACCCATTAAATTAACTCCCTCCCCCCAGCTTCCCCAAAGATATTATTCATTAACCTAGAAAAGAAAATCTCTATATGTGCATTTTTGCTTATTAGCTGGGCTTGGTGCCTCATCATTTGCCAAATTGTTGAACAAGAAAGGCAGATACAATATGAAATCAATCTTTTTTTGCTTGGCCAAATAAACATAAAACACAATGAGAGAAAGAAAACCGGAAAGAGTGAGAGAGAGAAAGAAAATAAAGCAGGAAAACAGAAAACACCATCCCAGTGGTGATGGATAACTGAAGTGAATGTGTCAGGATGGTATTATGTAAATTACCAAGGCAGCCGAGCAGTGCACTGATGATTACAGAGGATGTGAACAATGTTGTGGTCCCCTGATGCCACCATGCCTTGTTATTTTTCTTCCCTCCAACTACCCTTGGGGTGGATTCTTCCTGACCCTGGTCCTTGAAAAAAATCCTCCAAGAAATAAGTTCCGAAAAAAAATGTTAGAGGACATCTGTGACATTTCTCTAAACCAGTCCCTCCTCTCTCTGTCTTGCCAGTCTAATATCCTAAAAGTATCTTTTGTTTAAATCACTGAAGGATTTGACTTATCAAGCACCTTGATTACTGCATGGTCTTAAGGTTGATAGCACTAAAAAAGGGAGAAATGGAAAGGTTTTTGAAATTGGTAGGCACCAAGCAGCACTGATTATTTGATATTTGACTTACTCTATATTTGTACAAAATTGTCTTTTTTCCCCTTCCTTTTTAAGAGAGGGTTTTTTCAGTTGTTGTTATTATTATTTTGGTTTTAAAAATGTTTATGAAATCTGCAAACTTTTTATTTTCTAATCTGTCCTTATTTGAACTGGACAGGGTTCAAACCCAAATCTAGAGTGCTAATAAAAATGCTTATAAATTACCTTTATGCTTGTCCTAACATTGGTTATCAGAAAATAACTAACCTCCATTGGCTTTGACTATGTGATACCAAATGATAATACAGCTAGGGTTTTACCAGACATCTACCTTCATGTATGAGATATCAGATAGCAAAGAAACTATTAGAAATTCTTCTAAAGATTTTTTTTTAAACTAAATCAGTTTGGCCATGTTCACTTCCCTTTGTGTTGTCCTTCAACAAACATCTGAAACATTGTTAGCAAAGATGCTCAAAACTTTCAAGCCACCTTTGCTTTATACTGCTGATTTAAGGTCAGTGATACTTATCAAATCACTAGTTACAGCTCCTATATTGGTCACCATGAGGAGGACTAGCCTAGTAAACTTTGTTATGCAGGAGGTGAGATTTCATTGAAATAGCCTCATCTGGCATTATTTATTAAATAAGATTTAAAGCTGAGATCTTTAATGATTGTGCAGCAAAAAAAGACCCTGATTCATGACTGGAACCACTGGACTCTGGCAAAATAGAAATACTGAGTAAGTATCATTAGTTCATGTTGCTGTTTTTATTTTAATAGTAGCTTCTCAGATTAAGTGATGTAAACTCTGTACAGTAGTACACTTTCTAGCAATGCTATGGGAAGCCTCATGGGATTATCGGATGGAACTTGATAACTGACACTTGTACAGGTTTAAATTTGAAATTGCATTTAATTTGTATGTCATTATGTAATTGAGAACATGGATCTTTAAGGCAAATTTGATCGTAAATGGGCATCTTGCTAAAAATATTTGCGATACATTAACTTAATTTAATGGGGTTTATATCTCTGGAGACTGTCATGAGGCCTCTCCTAAGAGAATCCTTATTGTTTATTGGGGTGCCTTTTGTGTGTGGATGGTTTAGTAGGTGCACACAGATGCACATGCATGTGAATGAATGAATACTTTCTGCACAGGACTAATATATCATGAGCAATAGTTGAGTATGTTACCATATCCCAAATATGTGCTTCCAGCTGGTGGGTCAGGTTAATTATTTATGTGTTTTAATAGGTTGTTAGGGGTGTCCAGAGCACTGGAGAGTGCTCATATATTGCCGTTTGTAAAAATAAACCATCAACAAACCAACTAGAAGAAGGATTTAAAAATTGGCATAGCCCTGAAGCCCTTTCTCAATTATTGCTCTGACAAAATGTCATTGCTGTTGTGCCCGCCGGACCTCGAATAACTGCTCTCAGGCAGCCTTCGCCTTGGTGGTAGACGTCAAGCGCCTTACGGACTCGTCGCCAACCAAGTAGATGTCTCCCCCTCGAGTCGCGTCCCCCTTCTCACCTGCCACGACCTGTTGTTTCTCAGTAGGCAGCATTGGTCATTGAGTGTACTCAGTGGCCCGTGGTTCACCCGGCGGTCATTCACGGTGCTCCACCACCCCTACACCCCAGCCTCACGCCTCCTTCAGTGCGTCGTCCGACTGTTGGCCTCATCCCCTCCGTTGGGATAATGCCTCCCGACTTGGCATCTAGGTGGGCTCATGTGGGCCTACCCCTCAGCCCTCCTTACCTCCACCCCTTCATTCAGGGAAACACAAAAAAAGGGTAAACTTTCCAAGGCTTCTCCTCAGCCCTGTCCCTCAGGGATACCCGCACTCTTCCTCTATACTCCTTCTTATGGGGTAACTAAATAAACATAGTAATAAAACACAAAATAATAAGTGACTTCCAGACATGGTGGTCCCCTGCCCCCTCATTATCCTTCCCCGGACTCTAGCAGCGGGGGTTGCTTTACCCCTGACCCGTTGCCTCCAGTATGCACTCCCGTCTGCCCGTCAATCTGGCTGGGACCAGCAGCGATACCCGCCCCAACTGTAAACCCCTCAGGGCTCTCTTGGGGTCTTCTCCTCCGGCATGGCTTCCTCCTTGCCCCCGTCATCCGGGCACTCCCACCTGGGGTCAGCTCTGCCTCCGGGTGCAGCTCCAGCTCTGCCTCTGGCCGGCGTGCTTGTCACTCCCTCACCGTCCCATGCGGGTTCCAGTTGGGGTGTTCTGCCTTGCCCTGCCAGCATCCGCCCCTGCTTGCCAAGCTACGAGGGTCCCATGGGGAGGATCACTTACGCTCCCTGTGGCGGCTGTAGCTCCTCTCCCATGCTGCCTGCTTCCTCCACAGCATTGGCCGCCATTTTTATTTTCACTGGTTGGCATCTGAAGCTGACGTCATCAGCTGGCTGTAATTGAATAAAGAGGTGGCTGACAAGCCGCACAGGCTCTTCATTCCACCCCTTTTGCGCTGGGTCTTGTGCTGCCAGTAAGTATCCTCCATTGCTTCTGTCCCTGGGACAGCTTTCAAAACCTGAGTCCATTACTCCCTTGCTAAGTTTGTATTATTTATTGTTCTACATTATTTATAGAAGCATTCCTACATAGAAAGGCTTAAACCAAAATCAGGGCCCACTCCACAAGTTTCTATTCTTTCACAGTGCCTGCTCCAACCAGCTTACAGACTGAAGAGTGTGAAAGGGTGGCCAAAAGAAAGAATTATTCCCAGTTTACAGATAGGGAACTGAACAGAGGGAGATCAGGTCTTTATATCATAAAGAGGTAAAGACTTAAATGTAAAGAATCAACCCTTGTCCCATTGGAGTCAAGCTTTTTAGGGTCCAAGCATGTGACTTTTCCAAAGCCGTGAAAAAAGTCTATAGCAAAGATTAAACTTTAACTCATATCTGCTACTTCCAGGTTCAGTACCTTAACCCTTAGCCCCTCCTTTCTTTCATATTAACATAATTTAACTGCATCTGAAATTATTCATTTTGTTTGATCATATTGGTTCCAATTCTCCAACTCTTTCATGTGAGGATTTTTCAGGAAAATCAATATGATTTTTCTCACTTGCTTTGCTTGGCTACAATTATTGAGCCCTCCGTAATCTACATAGTATGTGTCATTTCATGAAAGTCTATGAGATGAGACCAGTGTTGGAAAACCTATAGTAAGGTGGCATTTCACACAGGAAAAATGTGATATAAAATAATACATATTTTAGGGGAAAATAATTAAACTTATGTCAATTTGGTTAGTGTGTGCTGATATCAAGTTGAAATCAATATTTAAACTCAATGCACACAGTCCTAAAATAGTGGATATTCATGCATCATTAATAATTCAATTTTTAAAGGACTGTGCTTGGTATATCATGACATAGCACAGTAGCATCAAAAAACAAAGAAAATGACTGCCTCCTCCCTCCCCCCAAAAATTACCCCACAGCAACAAAAACTAAATTGAGAAATATATTGTTGAAATACTTTGCTGTTGCTGGCTTCATTCTCAATATGTTGTGGCTCAGTTTCTCAAGTCATCATAAAAATGCCACTAAGCCAGGAATAGATTTTAAATGAAAGAAATTGCTTGTGTAACTTCTAATCAGTTTGGATTTGGTCAGATTGCCTGGCCTGCTTTCTGGATAGGTTTATTCCAAATTCCTAAAGTCAGCGATCAAAAGCAACATGAAATATGACATAGCAATTGTTCCTTACTTTACTTTTGCAATATATTTAGCTTTGACTTTTTCATATGAATTTAAAATTTCTTGAGTACAGGGCCCAGAAATTAATTTCTTATGACTGCAACTTTCTCATTCTTGTATTAAAGATTTTGTGTGAGATGCTGAAAAACACTTAAGAGCAGTAGCATAACAAAGTTTGGGTGACCAGGAAGCTCCCACTTTGGGAGGGGAGGGCAGTGTCACATGAATGGCAGCCACTGCCACTGCCAGCCCAGCCACCAATGCTAACACTGCCACACCCAACCCAACCCCTGTTACCCAGGGTGGAGATCCTGGTAGTTTACTTCATTGCTTAAGGGCACAAAGTCCTATGGTCTGTCAATAAAACTTGAGCGCCCACTTCACCTGCTGCTTTTGAACATCCACGCTTTGCTCCTTATTCCTTCACAGGAATATCAGATATTTGCAATGTTTGTCTTTGCGTACTATGCCCAATTCGGCAAGATGACAAATACCTTCTATAAATTGCTGATGACCTTTAGTTGCTCAGCATCTGATAGGATCAGGCTATCCATTTCTGAACTTATTTTGTTCTAGTTGGCTTTTCTCTTTAAAAAATACATATGTGTGTGTATGTATGTTTGTCAGTGTACATTATTGTTTTAAAACTATATATACGCATGTGCGAATATAAACAATCTTTATAAAATATTGTTCTGTTTTCTGTATTTTAAACTATTTATTTGAATGGTGTTTTGCACAGAAGAAAATTGGTATGTGTGGTGCTGTAATAATATCTTGCATTTGTACTGCATCTTGTATTTCAAGTGATCCCAAAGCACTTTACTAACTTAACAAACTGAAACACACAAGATTAAATGTTACACACAGGGATCACTTCACCCACCATGGAAATGTAACCACTTATGTGGTGAAATGAGGCAGCTGTTTAAGGGCTCAGTCCTGCAAGGTGTTAAGTTCTATTAGTCGTATCCAGTGTCCATTGAATTCAATTTAAAGACTCTCAGTGATTTCAGTGGGCTCTGGATTAGGATTTATGGCCCCAAGCCAACACAGTACTTAAGAATATGCTTAATTTTAAGCATTCGAATAAACCAGCTGACATCCATGGGAGTTCTCAAATACATAAAGTTAAGCATGTGCTTAAATGCTTTTTTGAACTAAGACCAGATTTCTCAAAAATTTAGGACTGAGTCCAGGAAATACACTGCAAGCAGCGTATCAAAGCGTAAGCAAGCGCTGAAGAACAACACTTTCCAGTTTGAACTGCTGGAAGTATTTACATTTTGGCTACCTAAATTTCTACACCTGGCATGTGGCCAAACAATACCAGAAAGCACAATGCTAGGCCAGTGCTTGAAACAGCAATATAATTCATTGCTTGCCAGTGAGTTTATGTTGTTACCCGTGTATTTTATTACTGTTGTATTATTATCTGAAGAGTGTAAAATTATCAGTCTTTTGTGTTTGCAAATCCTGGACCCCTTCAGATAATCCAGGAATTTGTTAAATTTCTCCCTGCAATGGTAGTTGGTTTAATAAGCAGCACCTACATTAATTTATTAGTTTAAAAGTGATAGGAAAGGAATGGCTGGCAAACTGAAGCAGAGCAATATAAAAGAAGTTGCTCCTTTTTTGTATAGCATTACCTAGCTAGAAGGATACTTCTTCTCAGTCCCACAAACAGTAAGGTTTGTGATACTAGAAAAGATAGTAAGTCCAGGTCAGAACTGGGACAGTAATAACCCTTCTTCATAACCTGACTGCACCCTTCCATGTTAACATACTGTGAACCGAGCACAAGTGACAAAACCAATCCATCACTGCACCGCCAACACAAAGAAGAATAGAGAGGTTAACAGAAATTGATGACATCCCCGCTCGAATTTTACACTGATTCGGCCAGCTCTACGATTGAAACAGACAAAGATTTATAGTCCGAGCTAGGACGCTGGCTCTCCTTGATTGCCTTGATTTTTTTTTTTTATGCGCTTCTGCATATTTATTTCCAAGCTCATCATGGGCTTGTAGCATTAGAATGCTGATTTGATTTTACATTCCAAGAGGAGCAGACATTATGCAGCCATTTGCATGATGTGAGAGAAATCACCATAACGGTTTGTGATATCGGCGACCAAAATGAGCGCTAATGTTCACCTGCATAAGCAGGATTGTGTAATATTTTTTTTGAAATTCAGATTTTTTCCTTTTGCTTCTCTCTATGTGAAAAAAATAAAAAGAGGGAATTATTCCATATCCTGTGGATGAGAAATTGTGTTTTGTCATGCCTCCGAGGGCTACAGTGGTATTGAGCTTTTATGAATTCGTTTGATATCAGGGCTGAGCATTACGAGTTCCAACACAAATTTTTTCCCCATGACATTATTACTGAAAGCTTTTATCAGTTCATTGTGACAAAAAATTGATTATTATCCTTGACATTTGATGGATAGCTTTCATAAAAGTACAGTTTTTTTGTTTTGCATTAAGTCTATAAAGTTTTCTTAAGCAGGCTTCACTTTCTTGAGAAAAAGAAAGCACTTGGTTCCTAGAGCATTCTTGTGATACTCTTGCGGCCTCATACACTACATAGGATACATTAAAAAAGTTTATGGGAAGTGAAATGACAACCCTATTTCTTTACTGCTTCCTCCACTTGAATTCTAGTAAAATGCACATTCACACAGGTAAATTTGGATTAGCAATAGCACTAATTCATAGGTACTTCAAAAGGGGATTTTGAAGTGGTTATTATGGAGGCACTGATAGCAGCTCTGTAGTTAAGTTTAATTCAGGCTTTTGTCTTTGACAGGACCTTAAAACCTCTTTGGAGTTACTATATATTAAACAAATGTACAGCAGGTGTCTGACAGATGAACAAAGCTGCCTTTAAATAGTTTAACTGTTGTTTATTGCATTCTAACAACAAAAGGCAATAGTACTCAACTCATTATAAACAATGCCAGCAACTAATGGTGATTCAATTACAATCCCTCACAAAGGGGAATATTCACCTCTCTGTGTGTATTAGTATTGATGGGAGCTATGTTCGTGTTCAAGAGAAGAATGTACTTTAAGCATAGATGGCAGAACAATTTGCTTTTTGAGGAGCTGGAAATGACTGGCTTTTCTATTTTACACCTTTGATGATGGGTTCAGAAGACATTCCCCTGGGGACATTATTGAAAGAAAACGTAGAAAGGTAGTGAATTTTGGTAAAACATTGGACCAGGTAGTAAGTCTGCCAGACGCAATACCCAGGCACACTGTGGGGGAAAGGGCTCAAGAATAAAATAACTTACAGGATTTTATTTTTTATAAATAATTAGGGTTAGATAATCAAATCAATTAAGGAATAAGTATATTAGTATTCTGAACTGTGTGTCAACTTCACTAGGCATTTGGGGGTTAACAAGACAAGCAAGATTAAGTATGGGTGGATAGAAGATAATTTAGCCTTCCTTTTGCTTATAAGCCTAAAGAGAACCTAGCAATAATGTCATTCCTTTACTAGAGAGGGATAGCAAACTTGTCAAAAATTATGCAGAAAAGGAAGAAGTATCAATATAGATTCTGATTCTGTGTATAGAAAACAGGATGGAGGACGTATGAAAAAGTTTCTATTTCAACAGTACGTAAAGAGGATAATAACTTAATTAAAATTGTGAAAGCAAAATGTATTAAAGTCCTCTGGACCAGATAAATTGTGCTCCAAAAGTTTTAAAAGAATTAGCAGAACAGCTTGCTTGGCCATTCATGTTGATACTTAAGAAATTTTGAAATAATATAGAAGATTGGTGGGGGAGGGGGGCACGGAGGGGAGGATGGAAACTAATGTATAGCCAGTATTTAGACAGAGTAATGGAATGATTCCAGTAACTATAGGCTCATAGATCCCAGGAAAAGTCAAGGAAAGGTAGATATAGAATGTAACTGGTAAATAATTAAAGGATGGTGATGTAATTAATGCAAATGAACCCGGTTAGGGGAAAATCAGTTTTGTCAAATAAATCTGATATGTGTTCTGATCAGATTGTGAGTATGGTTGAGAAATGCAACTGTATTGACATAAGGGCCTGAAATAAATATGATGGAATTCAATAAGGACAAGTGCAAAGTACACCACTTATAAAGGAACAATCAAAGCCCCACATACAAAATATGGAATGACTGACTAGGCTGTAGTCTAGGGAGCTATGAGTCATAGTAAAAAATAAACTGAAGTATAATATTATTGCAGAAAATTCTAGCATGCTGGGATGTATTTACAGACATCTTATGTTCAAGTTGTAAAAGGTGATTCTTCCATTCTGTTCATCACTGGTGAGGCCTCATGTGAAATATGGTGCCCAATATGGAGCTCTACGCTTCAAGAAAGATGTGGACAAACTGAAAGAAGTCCTGAGGACCACAACAAAAACAAGTAGAGATGTAGGAGATGTGATGTACAAGGCAAGGTTGGAGGAAATAGGATTTTAGTCTAGAGAAAGAAAATGGAGGAGTAAGTATTTGATAGCCGTGTTCAAATACAAAAGGGGTTGTTATAAAGCGGATAGCAATCAACTGTCCTTTTTATGCACAAATAATAGCACAAAAAGCAATGCACTTCAGTTGCAACAAGGGAGATTTAGGTTGGATATTAAAAGCATCTTTGAACTATGTGGGTAGCTAAGCACTGCAACAGTCTAGGAAGAGAGGTTCTGCAACCTCTATCACTGGAAGATTTCCAGTGCAGGTTAGATAAATATTTGTCTTAGATAGTTTAGATAGACTCATATATTGAGAATGGGGTTGGGTAGAAGACTTCCTGAGATCCCTTCCAGACCAAGTGTTGCTATGATTCTAGAAACCAAAAAAATTCATGACATAGGCAATGAAGGGCATATATCCAGTATACTATAATTAGGGATTTGAGTGCTGGATTTTCAAGCTAGTGTAAAGCAGCTAGTTTGGCCCTAAGGCTTGGTGATCTACCAGTGACACTGATTAAAAGAGGAACTTCTCATCTTGACTAAGGTCCTGAGTAGAGAAAAAGATGTGCCAGGGATTAGAACTCTGTTCTGAGGCAGATTTAAAGATATTGAAATCTGACTTCATTTGAATGGGAATAAAAACTGAGCATTTGAAAATTCTTTACCAAGAAAAATGTGGAAGAAAATGCTTCAGGTCATTTACTTTTTTTCTTTTATTTTGACAAAATTGAAAGAATCCTTTTAGTTCCAACACTTTAAAAGGTAGTATTATAAAATAATATAAGTATGATAATGTTTAAAAATGCAACCCGAATTTCAAAATTTAAAAAAAATCATTTCACAAGATGTTGAAATGGTATATTTTGATATGGTCAAAACTTTTTTCCTCCTTTTTTCCCTTAGAAAAATATCCCTGAAAATTAGTCCAAATTTGTGGTTGAATCATATTTTTTGACAGATTGCAAGTCTCAGTCCTGCAAAATGCTGTACATGAATGGATTTCATTGCAGCTTTGAATGAACACAAGTGTCTTATTCTGTTCAGAATTTTCTAGTATTATGGCCCAAACATGGAAGCAGCCAAAAATACATTCATTCTTCTGAAATTAAAGTGGTCTTTGTGTTTTGCAGAGAATTAAGAATTTAGAATAAATTAACTCATTCCATAAATTTAAGATTTTACCCTATGTAAAATGACATTTCTTCATAGTTAATTTGTTACCGAACAGATAACAAACAGGGAGATACCAACAATATGAAATATTTCCAGGGCTCTGCAGTCAAAGAAATAATGAATTTATTTTCACAAATAAAAGTAAATCAGGTTTAAACTCTGAAGTATTGGGCCATCTTGAGAGAGAGAAAGACAATAATAATAATAAACTGAAAATAAAAAGATTGCTCTCCATTGTTTGGAGTGAAGTAATTTTATTCACATCACTGTAAACACATTTTGTTGAGCTGATTTATCCTTAATCCATATGTTTTGTGCTTGCATGCCTAAATTTTATGTATCATATGTACAAAGATGGATACAAGATTATTTCAGAGATATAAATATGCATATGCAAAGCCAAATACAGTAAGACTGAATCATCTCTGGATATTCTGGAACAGGAAAATAAAAAGACGACACTGAGCATCAAATTAACTTATTTTACTAGCTTCTCTCTCAAACACATTTTAAAATGTGCAAAACAATGTAATTTGTTGTGGCATGCTACTCCCTGTGATGCTATTAAGCTATCCAGGTGATGCTCTCTTGGGAATCCACTCTGAACAGAGGCCTAATTCAAGACTAGATCACAACATCTGCACCAGATAGAATTTGTCATCTTCTGTCTTCAAACCCATTGGCTGTTGCTTAGCAACTGGTCAATCTCACAGAGTATTTGCCATGACAAATTAGTAGCGTTGTTACCATGACAACAAGCTTTGTTACTTAATTAAATTGATTTGAATCAGAATTGGCTTTCGGGGAAACAAGTGTGTTGTGTGAACTAGTAAACATGAGCTCGCAGCTAGCCATTCATGCTTCGATGTAGTATTTTCTAAAATCAACAATGTCTGGATGAAATCCTCAATCAAAGACTAGAATCATTGGCCGGTTTTACATGAGATATATTTTAAAAATTTTTTGTAAAAGTCTTAGAAATGTTTTGGACATCTTTAACAGTGGTAAAATATGGACAACATATTTCAATGATAGAAAAAAAAAAAAGCAGGCTGTTCCAATGGTTTGCTTAATGGCTTGATACTATAGACATGCTTTAGGAACTGACTGTGGAATAAAAGTGTTGCAGCCTCACCGGGGATTGCAGTCTTCAAGCTCCAAAGAAAGAGGAAGAGGAGGAATAAGATTATTTGAGGTAAAGAGGGCTGGAAATCCTTGACATTCTTCCTACAGCATTTCAACTGATAGATTTACTACCACTTTGGGATTCCCAAGGTGTATCACATACTGTATGGCTTTGCTTGAGTTAAGGAAGTGAGGTCTATCCCATGCACTCATAGACTGATGTATCATGAAATTAAAACAAGGCAATCTTGATAATCAGATTTTACAGTATCAATACCTTCTTCTTAACAAAAACACACGTTTTAATGATATTTTCTGCCCTTTTTATCCTCTTTGTTAACTTGACAGAGAGAGGAGATTAACATATGTATGCAGTACATACATATAATGAATGAAACCTACACATTAAGTATGAGTACAGCTGTTGCAGACTTATCTCTCTGTTTTCTACTTTATTTCCACTTCATCTGCTGGTAATATATGGACTGTTGCTGTCCTTCCTAATCTTCTTGCAAATTTAACTGTAAAACTCAAGTTGTATTTTCCTTATAATATAGTAAATGAATCACTTGGAATGATTTGAGATTTCTCATTTTGTGTGACTGATTTAAAGCCTAAATACAGTGGTTTTGCATGGATGTTCAAAGCTTAGGTCTATGTAAACAATAAATAGAAAATATCAACCAAGTGGTGAATCATACGGGAAACTAGAAACTTACACAATGTTGACAAATTGTAAATTACACGAGTGCTGCATGGCCTCACTACATTGCTTGTGTGCTACTCTGTAATTCACATTGATACCACTAGAATTCTCATGCTTCCCACTTAAAATCCATTAAAAGAGTCTGAAGAAGTCTTTTATTTGTGTAGACTTTATGAACAGACTCTCAGTTGGTTTTTTTAGACCAATTGTTTTGCAAAAAATCATCTTTATTTAGAATTTGCTAAAAAGTAATCATACCAAGGAAACAAAAATAAGTTTGCAGCAAAGGTAAGCATTTATCTATCTGAGTGCACTCATAGAAAACCTAGAACCAGTAAGATCTGACTTATAGTGATGTAAAATGTAAGTATCAAATAGTTCTGATGCTTTGCCATTTAGAAATATTAGGCATTTACACAAATAATACATCTTTTTTTGCAGTGATTTCCTCTTCCAAACATTGAGATTAACCCTCACAAAGCCACTTTGAGATCAGAGAGTAAGGCTTGTTAGCCCCACTTGTCCAAACTAAAACTAAAAAGTTCTTAGTTTCTAGGAGAAAAATCTGAAAAGACAAGGGCAGGAAGTCTGAAGCTGCTTTCCAGTCTGTGACAGTTTGCAGAAAAGGAGATCAGATCTTCCACACAGCAGTGCAATAACCAAAGTGTTGCCACCTCACGTGGTCATATGGTTTGCCACTTTCAATCAGAAATCACAACCATAATCGTCTCATAAAAGTATTTTCAGTAAATAGCACATGGGAACTATTCCCATATTGAAGGAGCTATTTTTCTTTTACCTGTTAACTATTTAAGGATGAAAAGGCAACACTTTAATAACTTTTGCTTAAAAATATATTTGCCCTTCAGCTCTCATGAAAAAGAACAGAAGACAGGGGATTAATTAACCCAATGGCATACATATGTACATGCACACGTACAAATTCAGTAAACCAGCCTCTTCACACACAGAAAAAGCTTCATATCTCTGAAAAGTGGGAGGGCCCTGCTCATTGAAAAAGGATGGAGGCTGGCATCTGGGATGGAGTCAATACCTAATATATTTCATCTCATAACAACACAAAGGCATAATATAGAAAGAGGCGGTAATTCTTGATCAAAAGCCCTTCACAATCAAATACATCTTTTCTTTGACTGATAAAGTTGGAACATGTTGCTGTATAAGGTGGCAGCAGTCAACTACATTACTGGGTTGAGCCTAAAAGCAGTCAGTTACAATGAAGATTAATCCAGGCTACAGTTAGGTCAGTCTATAAGTGTCTCATTTGGTCAGATCTTGTGATCATATGTTAACTATGATCCTTCTAAAAACCTTCAGCAGGGGGACAAACACTTAATGGGCATTGGCTATTACTGTTTTACTGGATTTGTGAAATAACTAGTAAAGGGGTTTTGACATTGGTTCATTGTTGTAAAATTGATTTAAGGTTAGTTCTTTGTTCAAATTTTTAAGGGAGGAGTTCAAGCAGGAACTTATAAAATACAATACAGTTTTTGCGGAGGTTTATCATCTTTTAACTTTCCCAGTACCGCCAAAATAGTTAACAGATGGGGCCATATTTTTCTCTTCAAGGTTGAGCATTATTACACTGAAGATGCATACTTCAAGTTCTTTTTATAACTGTTGGTCTCATGCACAAACTAAGAAACTTTTCTCTTTTTAAAAATATTTTAAAAGTTATTCTTCTATAGCATGCAGCTAGCTGACCTCTTTTTCCTTAGGTTAGGTTGCATTATATAGTCTTTATACCCTCTACAGTCTTAATAGTCTTTCTGCATGCTTTAATATTACTCTTTGCATGCTTTTAATATTAAAGTGCACATTCATCAATCTTTATTCAACTTTGTAATACCTTGATATGAGTATGAACAGAAATATTATGTCCTCAGAACAGCATGAATATAAACACAGAAAGGGCCTAATTCTGATCTTTGATATAAACCCACAGATGATGATGATGATGATGACAACTGCTAGCTCTAGTCATGAACCCCATCATACTAGGCTTTGTGTGAGCACAGAACAAAAAGGCACTCCCTGCCACAAAGAATTTACAGTCTAAGTGTAAGACAAAATACATCAGATAGATATAGACAGGGGACTTAAGGAAACAATGAGACAACTATTAGTCAGCCTGAGAAGCAACAGTCATAACATATCATCAGCCTATCTGTTGTCAAGATTTCTGCATGCATCGTGGCAAAGCAGAGTTTTAAAATGTGAACCTCACCCATGCATAAGGGATGTCATGGAGAAAACAGAAAGGAACTTATTTGAAAGGCTAATAACTAGGCTGCTTCATGGGCTTTTCAGAGGTGGGAGCTTACCTTTCAATAGTGAATAAAAGGCAATAGAAAGGGTAGAGATGAATGAAGAGCAGTAATGTGGACAAAATGATAGCCTAAAAAATAAGTCTTTTCAGCAGTATTCTGAATAAATATCTGTGAAGCAAGAATATATTTTTTAAAACAGCAGAAAGGATGTTTTAATAATTGAAATGTGATATGATGAGAACTTGGACAACAGTTTTACCAATGTGGTTGGATAGGAAAAAGCTGTCCCTTAGATAAATTGTGCAGTAAGAATTGACAGTGTAGACATAGCCTGGTCGTAGGGATCTAGAAAGAAGTGTAAGTCAGAGTTCTGGTTTAGCTGTGTTGAGCTTAAAGTGTGGGCTAATCTCCTACAAGGTGATTTCTGAGAGAGAGAGAGTTCTTAGTTCAGACCAAAAGAGACGGATCTTGCGCAGAGCGAGTCTTATGAGATATTTGCATATAGGTGGTAGTTAAACTCATGGTTGCAGATGAGAATACAAAGATAAAGCATAAAAGGAGAGTCCTATGGGGTTCCCAAGGAAAGCTACAGGGAAAGCTCCAGAAGATGAAACAAAGAACACATTGAAGAAATGAAGAAAGTCATAAGATGAGAACCAGGAGACAGCAGAGTCATGGAACCCAAGGGAGGAGAAGACTGAAAAAGAATTCAGAAAAAAGAGCACAGCCATCTGTACCAAAGTTAGCTAATGGATCAAGAAAGATGAGGTTGGAGCACTGGTTCTGTGGTTTGGTTAATGAGTCAGTAAAGACTTTGAAAGAACAGTTTCAGTGCCATTCAAGATGCAAAAGCCAGGCTGGAGAGGAATCACAACCAACATACACAATGAACTGAGATGAAATAGAGAAGGGAGACACAGTGGCAGTAGGAGAAAAAAGTGGAGTCAAGTGTGATTTTTGCTTTAAGATGAGAGGGATTAAGGCATGTTTTTTTATTGTGTGAGAGAAGGTAGAGAATGTAATAGAGAAATTATTGCCAGATATGGACATGTGTAGGTCCAAGGCCTAGCATGGTAAAGGCATACCAGTTTACTTTGTATCTTTAATTCTACTGTTGCAGGTAAAACAAAAAACATGTGAATACAATGAGCTTTTAAAAAATTATCCTTTGCAATTAATGAAAATGAATTTATAATCTTGTTTAGATAAAACCCTTTACAAATCTTAAGTCAGATTGTTCCAATGAGAAAAGGAGTTCAGGGGCCAATCCCTTTTTTTTGCTTCTATGCAAGAAGGTATCAAACAGAACGTGTGGGCTGTGCTGTAGTGATTGTCTATAACACAACTTTCCCAGAAGAAGGGTGGGAAAAGACAAGGCAGAGAATACATGCATGTGCAGCCCAGAAGACCCAAGAGGAACCTTTATATGCCCTCCTACGTAAACTGTGAACCACAATGTAGCTGTATAGTGTAGAAAGATCCTACTATGTTCTTAAAGACACATTTAAATTATCATTCAACAGCTCTTTTAGGAACCTTAAGGTCTTAAAGCCCACCAGGCAATCCTTGTTTTTGTTTTGTTTTCTGTATGTGCCATTTTCCCTTTCCCTTTAGTATGCTGACAGCACTGCTTTGTTAAGGCTGGTTGGTTCCATTTGCATTGGACATCTCTTCTGCATATAGATTGATGAGTTTAATCAGCGAATCAGGAGAAAGACTTGGACATCAATCAGTGTCAGTTTTCTTTCTTTCTAATTTCTGATTTGCTACTTCTAGTTATCAGTGCAATAAAATGATGCCAATTTAAGAGTAAAGCTTAGGTATAATGCCAAGTTAGCTTCAAATGTACATTACCAAGGCATTCTACTAACCTCTAGTTATTAATATGTTGAAAAAGAGACACAGTATTTAATAGCATGACAATGAGGAAACCATTGTTCAGAGTCCATTGAAAAAAGACTAGTTTTTGCTTGTGTCCATATGGCTAAAGTAGTCTTTATAGTCCCAATTACTACAGTATCAAAAGCACTTTGTTGCCATACATTATTATTTAGATATTTTTGATACCTTGTATGCATATTAGGAAAGGTTTTTATAATCAACAATAAATATTTAATGAACTGCCTATACTGTTTTCTGAGTTATGGCTAAGGCCTAGCTAAACTTTGTGTGACACTTAATTTACTCTATTTTACAAATTGTTTAATATGGTTCCCTTCTGTCAACAATCTCACAGTGTTTTCTGATATATTTATCTTTACAACCCTCCTCCTACCTCTGAATGCTATTAACCACATTTTACAAATGTAAAGCAGAGAAATTAAGACCCATAGCCAAAATGATATTTTGGTGCTACCTCCTGTTCAGAAGCCTAACGAGATTGAATTAGAAGTTAGGCACCTAAATACTTTTGCCTGTCTTGATACTGCTTTGTAGAGTCAACCCTAGGATTGACCCTTAAGTAGCCTCAGCCGCAGGAAACGTCCCTTTCCATCCATATTGCTTTGTCACAGCTGCAGACCAAACATACAAAGAGATGAATTGGGGAAAGACAAAATCCTAAAGGGGCTCCACTCAAGCCCTTCTAGTAATCAGTCTTCCCAATATTGGTATCTCCTTTTGCTTGTCAGTATACACTGGAAATAGAGTTTAGGATGGTTAGAAATCAGGTGCCGGCAAACCACATTTGATGTTTGGCCTTCAGCTCACATGACTTCTGAATATGCTCCAGGGAGCAATGGACTCCAGGGAAATTTGATGTCAAGCCCTGACATTCAAGAGAGCTCCCTGGGGCAAGATGGACTGATAAGCTAAGGGATAGACGATTGGATGGATTTCCCTAAAGGGTAGACCTGGGTGATGGTATTAAATAATAGTATAGACATACATAAAGGGATTTACACAAGGCTACGTGAAAGGAAGGAACTGAAAGATCCAGACTAAAACCCTAACTGCTGTATCATCCTTCCTCTTTTATAAGGTACCGTTTATGCCCTTGCATGGTTACATAGTACTGGTCCACAATGTGGACCTAAAAAAGGAATTATAGTATCATCCCTCTTAAGGAGCTATTGACTAAAAAACAGTGTCGTTATACCAATTATCCTTATTAGCTCAAAGGCCAGCCACCCAAGAAGATAAAATGTCTTGTATAATTACACTTCTTGAAGTACATTGCTGCTTTTGCATAAGTGCTACTTCATGCTAATAGAGATTGTCTTTTATTTTACATGCTAGAAATCTGGGAAGTTATGGCATAAAGCCTTAAGTTTCAACCTCAATACTGTGTATATAGCACAGCCTGGGTCATTCATATCAGGGTAGTTCACAGCCCACTTAGTTCAGGTTGTCTAATTAAGAACAAGCTACTTATCTGTTTGCGGAGGCTTTTACCTTGTAGGACATGTCCAGACGAGCAGGGGTGCACGAGCTGGGGTACTCATTTCCCATTGGACAAATAGCAGCAGCACATAATTGTGCTACTGCTTTTTGTCCCAGAGCATGCCCCTGCATGCACACTCTGGTGCATGACAAATTGCCTCGGGTGGGGTAGGGGAGGCTCGGGCCAGCAACTTGCTGGTCCCAGCTGCCTTATCTGCGGTCCTGGGGGCCTCCTTGAGCAGCAGTGGCACTGAGCCAGAGTGCAAATTAGCAGTGTGGCAAATGGGTGCGTATGAGGTTTCTGATGCCTCAAACAGCTTTGAGGCATCACAAACTGCGCTTACACACTTGGCATAGGGTGTTACTTCTCTGACCAGCTGATTAGCGTTTCTATACAGCTGACTGGGGAAGAGGTCCACTGAAATAAAAGCTGCAGCAAACCGCTTGAGCAACTCAGCAGCTGTGTGCTGCAGCTCTAAATATCTCCAGATATTTGGCAAACCCTCATCTTTGCAGGGGAGTTAGGAGCCTAACCCAACCCTGTGAAGCATTTGTATTCTACTGTCTCCAACTGTGTTGATGGCCATAGTGCCTACTATGCAGCAACTTTAGCATATTTTAAAATACAACTTTTATTGTAAAAGTTTAATTTTATTTTGTTAATTGCCAGGTGACTCTAGGAATAAATCAGCCTAACATTCATTTAACTTGGAGGGCTTTTTTTCATAGGCAACCCTATGTGCAAGTAGTTTTATCCTGATCTCAAGCCTTTCTAACATTTTGAATAATGATTACAGTGAATGGAGGCACAGACCTGCAGTCACGGTAGGTGCACTTTGGAGAATTACTTATCATAAAATAAATGTATGATTGCCATATACCTTGAAAATTATAAAGGTAGGGATTACAGAACACTGAAGGGTCTGCTAGGATATACATATTTACACAAAATCAGACATTCCACTGTGGCTATCATGCATATGAACTTAGAAGTTATCTAGTTGTGCCTTATTCATGAGATATAGAACCATCACTAGTCTTGGGGTGTGGAGGAGAAACTAACCTTAATTAGATATCTCAATGAAGCAATAACAGAAAAATGAGGCTAGCCTTTCTCAAAAGAAAGAAGAACAGCTATTTACTCTTAGCTATACTGGGCAGAAAGGAATCCCTGCCCACACAATACATCATTAGGTCTGCTTTTAGGGACTCAAAACCTTGGATCAGAAGCAAAACCCAATCCATATAGAGCCACTGAGTGTGGGGGAGCCATAAGTAGAATCCTATACTCCTGATCGCAGTCTGAATACTTTCTACAATATTTATAGACCCAATGGTATTCTCCTTCGGTAGAAAGAGTCTAAAAATATCTCCTGTGTTTTGTGCTAATATATTTACCATAGTGCTCCAGGGCTGAATCACCCACCGAAAATAATTAGTGGGTGCCCAGCACCCACAAGCCATGTCAGACAAGCCAGGTTGAAGTCATGTATTGCCTCTTCTAGGCATGCACTGGTCTTAGAGCAGGAATGCAAAAAAAAATAAATAAAGGTACCTACCAGCAAAAACCAAAATCAGTGCCTATGGTATTTGCTCCTTGCATATCAGAAGAAAATAAAAATTGTCCAAATGCAATATGATATAACAGTCATTTAAAAGCATACTCCACATGTTGTTGTGACATGACATAACAATATTCAATCTCAAAACATTTCTGCTTTATAAATTTCTTGCTTGGGAACACAAAAAATACTAGCTTTCTAACTGTTGTAATGATAAGCCCGCGCCACTTGTGGAGGGCTTATATTTGGTGGATTTCAGGACACTGAGTGATATGTTGCTTTCTCTTGTAGAATTCTCTTTCAGGGGTAGAAATTTCCAACCCAACATCTTTTTTGTTCCTGTACTCATGAGTATAGGTACTTCCATAACTATATAATGATGGAAGCTCCACATCCACCCATAGATATGGGGTTCCATTCTGCAGGAACCCCATATCTATGGGAGGAATTTATTTATTTGAGGTGGCTGCTGCATTGAAAATGAATGCTATTTGTTTTAAGAGTCTCTCTACAACAGTATATGGATAGAGGTGGGCCAAGACGATCTGCCACTGGTAGATCAAAACCTTCAAGCCATCTTCTAGCCACTAGGCTGACTTAGCCTCTTTGCAGTGTCCAGGAAGTCACTCCACTGTACAAGGAAAAGGTTTTCTTTTTCTTCTTTATAACCCTGTTTAATAACATTGGGCTCAGAGGTTCCAATGAATTAAAAACAAATCAGCCGAATAACATACTGGACTGCACATGTGATAATACAGAACCACTGTCAAAAAAAATTTACACCTGAGAGAAGCTAGAGCTACAGGGAAATTCACACTGGCAGGCCTGATCTGACTTCCTTTGGATTGTAAGCTCCTATTTACAATTAGCTCTAATAATTCAAAGAAGACAGTTGTCCTGGAATCTGACTATGCAGTCACACCTGATCATGCTAATACAGAAGCTGAGGAAATCTCTAGGGACCCACATGCTGCTTTCACACCTCCCCGATTAGTGAGTGAAGCCAGGCCCTTTTCCTTGTGATAGATTAATCAAACCTTCTCTCAGCATCTAATTGGATGACAATCAGGTTCTCAGGGTATGCTGAATGAAGGAAAAAATCTCCTTCCCTTATATTTTACATGTGTCTTTCATTTCTGGCCTGTCTTTTTAAGCCTTTTTTATGTGATTCATTTACTTTGTTATAGTTTCTCCTCCTTTAAATGAGCTGCATATTTTCACCCAGCATTACTAGCTTCCATCAGTTTTCCACTGAAGACACAACCTTTTCTTCTTATTACAGCAGCATAGCTTGCAAAGCGATAGTTAGGAATTGGATTGTGTCAGCACTCCCAGTACAACCCCCAGTTTCAGGGAATCTTTTTTAATATGGCCATGGAAATAGATTTAGGACTTAATGCTGTCATTTAAGGCTTGCTCAAGAAGTGAATTTCCTTCTCCTCCATGCAACTGAAGAAAGAAATTTGGCCACTTTTAAACTCCAGAAGCATGAACCAAGCTATCCAAAAGGAAAATGTGACAGATTTATGAAGCCAAAATTATTTCAGTGTTTACATAGGAACTCCAATGTCTTCTCCTTCACATGTTAATATTTTTTAATTAGCAATATACCTAGCTCAGAAAGAACAGACTCTTAGTCAAATACATGGCATGCAGTTCCTTGTGAGTGAATTTGTAGGGAACCTGTGAAAGCTGAATTCATTCCATGTAATAAATTAAGATGTGGAAGCTTATCCAAACTACCTAATCCTCCCCTTCGTACTTTTCCTCTTAACCCACTAGCATGGGTTGCGGATGAACTATCATGTTAGCTTTCCATCTCCTGCTTTATTTTTTTCCCCTGGGGGCATGTCTTAAATTTAATATGTTAAAACAAAACTATCTGAATTTGATTCAAAAGCCCTTGAAGACCCTGGACTTCCAAAGTGGTGGGTCAAGCTGCCTATTCTCATCTTAATACAAAGGAAAGCTGAAAAATATTACACTCAACATCACTAATGAGGATTCATCAGCCCTCGTGAATCAAGAGAAAACATCATGTAAAAACGCACATAGATATTTCACAACTTTTAAACATGTGGAAACAACATTAACAACATGAGTCGGCTGGTTAATCTCTGATTTCAGCACCGCACAAACTATATGGTCAACACCTTTTTCCGGAAAAATTCCTCCAATTGGTATGTGCCATCTGTATTGCTCTACTTTTGCCCCAATGGTTTAGCAAAAGAAATCTGTAGCCCCAGTATGTGCTCATGTAATCTACAGAGTACAATATAAATAGTGCTGAGTTACTTGCTGAACACCAGGAACTCCCTATATGCCAAATGCTGACTTCTTTGCTCAGTTGAATCCCTTTGTGATACTTTATAATTAATGTACTGAAGACAAGATGCTCATAGCCTAAGTGTCACCTGTATTTCCTGTTCTATCAAGAAGCATCATCTTTATTAAAACCTATTACGTATATATATACACACACACCTAATTATTGTCTTTATCACCTTAGCTATATATTGCACCCATTTATTCTATCCTTTCTTTTTTATCTTTGACATAGTAGCCTCATGTGGGAAAGGACCCTACTTTATAATATGCTTGGAAAGCATGCGAGAGACATAATCACAACTTCTCCGCAAAACAGTAACTTGAACTAAAACCTCATTTCTAAACAACCCTAAACTTTGAAGAAATCTTGCAAATTTTGCATCTCAGGCATTCTAAATAATAGCTTTCTTTTCTAAAACTGGGCAAGGAAGTCAACTTCATTTTCTGTTTTTTCCATTACTTAAATTTTTCTTTTAAAAATTATTTTGAAATTTGTCGATACCCCTTGGGTATCTCAACATTGCCAAATATTATTATAATAACCCTAAACTATTATTCAAGGATGCCTTTGTAGTTTTTGTTATTTTGTTGTCAATGGACTTAATTCTTATTTATTTTTGTAAAGCAGCTTTAATGTACCTGTTAATTGAACTGAGCATGTGTATATGCAAGGGATATTTCTTTAAGTCAGTATATAATAAGGAATCAGGTCTACCCAAAATGAAGTAGAGAACCAACAGTATGTTGATTCGGTACTTTATAGACATGCATAGGTTTTACGATTAAATTATCTAAATGATTAACAGAGTGTCCACACTGAACATTGATTGTTAGGCAATCCTCAAATAGCACACAACTTAATACAGGCTTTGTGTCGGAACAAATGCTCAGAACTCAGCTAATGACTCACTTTACTACCTGGATCACAACCATGGCAGCAATTTTCAGTTCAGCTTTTCTTTTCAAGGGATGCCTTAAAATTAATTTCAACGAAGCATTAATTTTCAAGAGCTGCTCTCTGGCCTGCACTTTCAAACCAGATCAACATCATATATATTCACTGTTTTATGCCCTCATCTAAATGGCAAATTTGAGTGACAGAAAGATAAAACATCTCAGTTCAAATTTAGGTCTCTAAATACATTAATGATCTCAGTGAAACTAATGGCTTTATTCTGGTGCAACTAAGAATAGAATTAAGGTCAAAGGGTAACTCTGTAAGTGTACACAAAGGTCATTTGACTATTAAGATTCCTCCTACTATTTAAGCAATAATACTTCATAAGATTAACAACGATCAGGTTTTACCATGCATTTCTGGCAATGGTGTAGAATATGAAACCAAAGACAAAATAGCTACAGAGCTGAAATTTTCAAGATTTTGCTTTTTAGTGAATATCAGTTATTGGATGAAAACCTAACAGGTTCTTGGCCAGGAAAAAGATGTCCATGGAGCGGTTATACATTTAGGTAGAGATTTGCTCACTGGCAAGCAAAAGCAGTAAGTCAGATGTTTATACACCTGACTACAGATGTACAGAATACACAGATGTGGTATTAAAGGAGAATGAACTACCGGTTTCTAGTCTCCAAAATGCCATGGGTCACTTTCTACTGCCTTTATATTCTTGGATTATCATGTGTCTAAAGGTAGGACTTAACTTCAGACTCCTAGGGCCTTAGTAGACATTACACTTAGCTGCACAAATGTTGATCAGTGTTAGTGCTGGCTCGAGTTTAGAGCAGTCACACTTCAGGCCAGCAGGGACCTGGGGGACTGAATCATCTCCTCCTCAATCCAGGCATCCCCTTTGCTCCTTGCCCCCAACTTCCAGGACTCTTTCCCTCCCCCTCAGGGTTCCCCTTTGTCCCCAGGGGCTCCCCATAACCCCACTTAGTTGTAGCTGCAGCTCACAGCATAACAAGCTGGGGAACACAAGCTGGGGAACACAGATCAGAGTATTTGATATAGGTTGCCATCATTATAGATTATAATTTATTGTGCAAAGGACTTCTCAAGTTGGCCTTTCATTTTATCTTTACTTGTACCCCCTTAGTGCCTTTGCACTTCTATAACACCTTTCCTACAAGGTCTCACAGGGTTTGGCCAACACCAATTAAGTAATGGGGAAGTTTTCAATAGGCCTGTGTGAACAGGGAAGAATTTGATTCAGCCAATTCAGAGGGCAGTGATTCGATTAAGTGATTTGAACACTGTCCGCGTTTGATTCAGCAGAATTAGAAATCACAGATTTGGCACTGATTCGGAGATTGGGATCAGCCGGGCAGGGCCAGGCATGGCCAGGAGGCTGCAGTTTCTCCCGGGACTCCTCCAGCTGTGCCTGCCTCTGTCCCAGCTAGGGGAGCCACAGGAGAATCCTTCATGGCTGCCCTGTCCAGCCCCATCCCTGGCCCGGTCCCAGCCTCCCGGCACTTAAAAAAAAAACCCCATGGTGCGGGTGCAGCATGGCTCGGCAGGGCACAGTGCACTGTTTGGGAGCTGGGTCAATGGGGCTGAGTGTTGCTGGGCTCCAGGTGATTGCTGGAGCCACCCCAGCTCCCAGAGTGCACAGCAACCTGCCAAGCCAGGCCGCACCCACGTGATGTGACAGCTGCCATGCGGGTGCCAGATCTCTCCAAATCTTTTCTGAATTGATTTGAGGATTCAGATTTGATTCAGACCTTTTAATGGGTTTCCCGATTCAATTCAGATGTTGAGATTCAGCCACTGAATTGGATAAAATCTCTGAATTGAATCGGCAACCAAAGTTTTGCACAGCCCTAGTTATCAAGTGTGCAAAAAGCAGTTAAGGTGCATAGTTCCACTTGATTTTCAATAACTGGACATTTATCTGCCTTCTGCACCTTTGAAAATCTCCCCCACTAAGAACTCAAGGCCAATTACCAGTAATCCCATTTTACATATGGGAAAACTGAGGCATAACAAGGGATAATTATCTACCTCATTGCTGAGATAGATTCCCAGAGGTTCAGATTCCCAGTCTGCTCCTGTAATCAATAGATTACAATTCCATAAGAATCATCTCAATTGCTTTTTACCTCTGTCAAATCATCAATCCACATGCTGTCCCCTAACCAGAAAAAAACAGAAGGGGGTGGGGGGGAACATATTTAATGCAGAACTTTCTCTAAATTCTTCTAGTCCATTCTATGTATTTCAACGTGTTTTTTTAAGTGAACACTGCAGAATATACCCCCAGAGCCTGAAGCAGTTTTTTTTCCAGCTGTTCTGGTCTATTGGGTTCATATGTATTCAGGGCTTCAGGCATTTTATGTAGCCAGTTGATTAAATATATATTTAGAATTTTTTAATATGCATATTAATTACCCAATAGACTGGAATGACTCTTTAGGAACAATTCCAGTCTATTGTGTAAAAGCATTATAAAAATCCTCATGAAAAATAGTGATTGCACATGCTTAAATGCTTCTCTTCCCCTTATACCCCTCTATACACCAAAAACAAATTGTATCCTATCCTGGATTAATCACTGGCTGATTTTCCATTTTTATGTTACATGGACACAAAGTCTTGCCTTAAATTAGATTTTTTTTCCCTTAGGCCATGAATCTGCAACTGCCTCCAACTGGAAACTGTTGCAGGATCGAGGCCCTATAAAGTTTTTATAAATATCAAGTGCATTATTGTCATCCTCATCATGATGGTAATAATTTAAAGAAACTAGAGTGCTATTCTTTGGTTTATGGCCTTTCAAATTCTATATTAACTCCTAATACATTTTTGGTGTCATAGAAAGAAACACTAATGAGAGCTTAGCTATACCTGTTCTAACATTTTGGCTTCACTTAAACTTACCTCTTGGCAGCCTTGGTGGCCTTTTAAATAAGCATTCCTCTTGCCTTCAGTTTTCTGTGCTGCTTTTCACAATGGGTGTTTATCACAGGTTTGTGTACACGTGACATTTTGGAAACAAAAAACTGGCCAAGTAATGAGAAAAACCACAAGAACCTGGATGTACTAAGAAGTTCGCAATGGAGAGGAGAAAACATCACTGTGGAATTGCACAATGTATTACAAAGGAAACACCCTCTTAACACTTGTCTGAAACAGCTTAGCATGCAAGGATGTATTGGATCCTCTAAATTAGATCAGTACATGCAGGATCATCTCCCTCACTGGAGACAGAAAGCTAAATGGGATGAAAAGAACATGAAAACACACAAAGTTAGATCCACAAAGGAAATCAGGCAGGATTTATGCACCTATATGCCACTTCAGGTATCTATATCCAAAACGTTGATCTGTAAAACCCCCACACTCAGATGCCACTTCTGCCTGCAGTTGCCTAATGTCCTTATATACCCAAGTATTTCATATTAATGCTTTCTAGGTGCCAGAAATACCCGACCATCATAAGGAGTTCTTCAGTCTTGATAGACCTGAACATCTCAGCAATTTAGTGGGCATGTCTAAATGAGATGTTTACTGCCTACCTAATTAGCTCCACAGTAAAGTCTCAGCATCTACACATGCAGTCCAATTAGGCTGCAGTAAACTAATTAACCCTGCTGTAGGTTAGTACTTGCAAACACAAGTACTATCGTATGGTAGCATTCTTCAGTATGCAGCAATGCATGTATAGACACTGATGGGGCTGGTTGGGGCACAAGGGTGCTTCAGTGCTGTGGCTGCCAGCTAGCTCTGCACTGTAGCACCCTCATGCCCCAGCCAGCTCCTCTGCAGCACATTGAGCGGGGGGAGAAACCCCAGGCTGGCAGGCTGCCAGCCAGGTCTGCTCTGACCTAGCTCAATTTGCTGCAGTACCGGGCACATGTGTAAAAGCAGCACCAAGGAGCAATAACCTCAGGTGCAACATGCACCAGAGTTTATAGTGTCATATTCATTTCATGTGTAGACACATCCAGTAACTCTTTTACACCTACGTCATGCCTGGATTCACAACACACTTATTCTTGAAGGTTTCAGGATGTAGTTCTGGAGCAAAGGAAGTTGTTTCATGGTAAGCCAGAGTAAGATTCCTATGTCCCACATAAGAAGGGAGTTAAGACACACCCATGCCCACAGCATTTCTTGTTGGATACATTAGGCAGTTTCCAATTCACCATGCTGGCATTTGTGGACTCCATTCTTATGCCCTATTTCTACCTATGCATTGCAAATGGTGCTGAAGCATTTAATGTGTGTTGTGGTAAAGCATCTAAAAGTTAGGTGCTGCAATGCTTGTTAAAGACCTCTAAGTCTTCTTTGTGAATCTAGTCAGGCACTCTGTAGGCGTATCTGCACACGCCTATTAATGTGCAGCAATAAACTCTGGTGCAGTTGCTGCCAGTTATGCATCTGCACATGCGCCTGGGATCACAGCACACTGAGCTGGGGCAGAGCAACCCAGGCTGGCAGGGGCCCTGGGTGGGGTCAGCCTGTCAGCTCAGGGCTGACCAGTTCAACGTGCTGCAAAAGGGCTGGCTGGGGCATGAGGGTGCAGGCAGCCACCTGCTCTAAAGCACCCTTGTGCCACAGTCAGCGCCTCCAGCATCTACACGTGCACTGCTGCAGTTTTTTACTCTACACCATGATAGTACTTCTTTACTGCACAGCTAATTAGACAACTGTACAGTAAATGCCTCATGTAAACACACCCTCTGTGGATCACTCCGACCTCAACCAGATCCCTCAAGATCCAGGGTTTTAAGGACTGTACTGCTTGCTGTACACAAGCGTAAATCAAGCCCAATATGGAACGATCTGTTGGAAATTCTGACAGGTGAACCTTAAGAGGGTTTAATCTCATCTGTCTCTCTCCTTTGGGCTTTTAATGGGAGGGAGAAATGCAAGCCCATATAATTATTGCAACACTACACCCAAGCAACAAGCAAAATAATTGCTTTGTTAACCTAGTCTTCGACTAAGGGAATGCAGCTAAATTCTGAACTGATGGACTATTAAACTGCAGAACCAGAAGCCACTCAGCATGGGAAGTGTGTATTCAACGGATCACATTGCACATTTGGTTTGGTGCTTCTGAGAAATTATCACACTGTAAACTGACAGCCTAAAGTATTAGATTTTGACCTTTTAAGTAAATTATATCACTTTTCTTATCTTGAAAATCTTTCATTTGCAACTTGGTCACATATCAGAAAGTTTAACGTCCTTTTAGTGGTGAAAAACAGCTGCAAGCAAGCTCCCTGGGAAAGGCTGAACTATGAAAGTCATTCATAACCTTGTACACTTGCCTTGCTATCTCACTTCAGATGTGGTATGTGTGTGTTAAGTTATAATAATGCCACTTGTTTTTACCTGTAAAAAAAACTCACTAGAGTTTATATGCACTGTGTTTTTTCACCTCATGGTCATCTTTGAAACGTAAACTGAAGCCCTCAGTGAAATGGATTGGGTGGCTCAGCTGCCTCCTCAATTAATTACTGCCAACATTTTACATATTGGCCTCCATTCTACCCAGGAATGTGCACGCAACACCAGCAGACTCTCCCTATGCCTGAAGAAGGGTATTTGTGCCCAAAAGCTTGCAAAACACAATTTTCCCAACTATTTAGTTGGTCTAATAAAAGATATTACATCCACCCAACAAACCTTGTCTGCCTTACTGCCAACAAATCACTTCTAAATGTTCACATGCCACCAAACTGCAGCTAATCCGAGTACAGAAGGAAACCAGGCATGCCCTCACCAGGAATTACCTTAAACTACCCTAGACTCTAGTTATAGTCACTGACAGAAGATAATTGGAAACTCAAATTAACACTCAGCTTTTCTTTGAATACACTGCAACACTTAAAACTCCAGTGCTTTTTTGAAGAAAAATAAATAAAAACAACTTAAACGTGATTAAATTTGCCCTTGTCTCTTTTCCTCACTCTCCTCTAACACCACCCATCCACCCATTTCTGTTTCAGAACTGTGAGGAATTCATCAATGTGTTATTAATTCACCAAAATGTTATTTTCAATATTTTTTTTAAAACTGCCAGATCGGAACAGCAGTCAATACAGAGCAGTTATTCACTGGTGGCTAAGAGGAAAGTATAAGTAGCTCAATAAAACTCCCATTCAGGGAAATGAAAGCCCCATCATCACTAGGAAGATTTCCCAACATCTCATAAAGGAACTTGGGTATTTCTCTTTCTCAGCACCCAGAGTGTGGGCAACCAGTAGGCATGAAAGTGCAGATAAGGACAATACCCAGTACAATCAGCAGTAATGACTAACACCTAGATCTATAGTTGAATCAGAGATTTGATCAATAATTCAATGTAGTCTTCATGAAAGTTTCTCCCCAAACACAAAGTTTTAGGACTACAGTTGTGTCTTCCGGTGCAGCTATACATTCATTAATACACATTAATACACCCTAGTTACTGCACACTAAGTTTAATTCTTGGATAACCAAGTACTAAATCAATGCGGAGTAACTCATGCTACTATGAAGTAGCACTGGCACATGGGTTTTTAGTGATGCTGACTGCACCATAGCCTAATATTACTGCACAGTAGCGTATTAGCCAATTTTTTGCCTAGCACACTATTGGGCAGCGTCATTAGGTTACTGTGCAGTAAGTGTCTCATGTAGACGTGCCCTTTGTGAAGCAAACCAATGGTTACTGGTTCAGTAACCACACTCTCTAGTGGTCTATCATTAGAGTTATATGGTTCCTTAGTCCAAAAGCATTTAATTCACAGCCAAAGTTGAGCCCATAATTTTTACCCCAGGAAGTTTTAGCTCAAAAGTTCTGTGATTTCAAAATTTGCTTTCTTTCCAAATTGGAGCAAAAATTTATAACTTGAAACTTTCTAGAATATATCATTCTGGCACAAAATTGCTTTGTATAAAATGATAATTTAATTTAGATAAAATAAAAAATGTATCTTTTAATTCTGTTATGGTTTAAACAGAGATGATCCTGCCCTGGTCATGGATAATCAGAAAACTGGACTTCAAAACATCTTGAGGTTCCTTCTAGTCCTATTTTTCTATGATCTTAAATTATTTTATAACTCACAAATATGTGTGTTAAAATGAAAAAAAATCAAACACCCCTTTTGAATACCATTAGAATGAAACATTTTGACCACATGAAAAGTATTAGTTTCTATTTTTTAAACTGAAATGTCTTCAAAGCTGACTTGTTCCTTCAGAATGTTTTGATTGTGAACTTTGACTTCTTACATTTACTTTCTACATTTCCTACAAACTTTAACACCACAACTAGTCCAGTCCATCTGATTTACATGTCTCTTTATTTCTAATGTGTTCATTAATAGAGTATAGGAGATCCACAATGGGTTATGTGTACAGTGGACACCCAGTATGCTTCACACTTCTCTATCATACTAAATAATTTAGATGTGTTTGTGGCTACCTAGAGGTCCTACTGCATTGCTGAATATCAATCAGTCCAAGATCCAGAACTGCTACCAACAAGTAGTTCTGCTTTGTTTTGAGTTAACTGCACAGCACATACTGAATAAAATTAACAAACTGAATATCTGTTTCTTAGAATCATAGAATCAATGGGTCAGAAGAGACCTAGACAGATCATCGAGTCCGACCCCCTGCCATGGGCAGGAATAAGCACTGGGAGTGGGGGGGGGGTCATAAGACCCCAGCCAGGTGCCTATCCAGTCTCCTCTTGAAGATCTCCAGGGAAGGTGAGAGCACCACCTCTCTGGGAAGCCCATTCCAGGCTCTGGCCACCCTTACAGTGAAGTAGTTCTTCCTAATATCTACCCTAAACCTATGCTCCCTCAGCTTGTGGCCATTGTTCCTGGTGACTCCAAGGGGGGCTCTGGTGAACAGACTTTCCCTGAGTCCCTGCTGCTGGCCCCTGATAAAGTTGTTGGCAGCCACAAGATCCCCCCTCAGTTTCCTCTTGCAGAGGCTGAAGAGATTCAGGTCCCTCAGCCTCTCCTCATAGGGCTGGCCACGGAGGCCCTCAACCATACGAGTGGCCTCCTCTGGACCCTCTCCAGGTTCTCCACTCCTTCTTGAAGTGCGGCGCCCAGAACTGGACACAGTACTCCAGCTGCCGCCTGACCAGCGCCGCATAGAGGGGGAGCAAGACCTCTCTGGACCTGTTAGTGATGCCCCTGCTGATGAATGACAGGGTGCGGTTGGCTCTGCCTATTGCTTTCTTGCATCGGCGACTCAATCCTGACTCCAAGATCCCTCTCTGCCTCTGTGCTGCTGAGAGGGTCAGCTCCTAACCTATAACCATAATGCTGGTTCCCTCTCCCCAGGTGCAGCACCCTGCACTTGTCCTTGTTGAACCGCATCCTGTTCAGATTCTCCCACTTCTCTAACCTATCCAAGTCTGCCTGGATGAGGTCCCTGCCTGCCGGTGTATTCACTTTACCCCACAGCTTGGGGTCATCAGTGAATTTGAACAGGGTGCTCTTCACACCCTCATCCAGGTCGCTAATGAAGATGTTGAACAGCACCGGCCCAAGGACCGAGCCCTGGGGGACTCCACTGCCCGCATCCTCCCAGGTCAACATTAACCCGTCCACCCTCTGGGTTTCCCGCTGGAGCAAGTTCGCCACCCATGTAACCATGCATTCGTCAGTGCCGCAGTCCTTCAGCTTGCCCACCAGACTTGGGTGGGACACTGTGTCCAAGGCCTTCTGGAAGTCCAAGAAGATGACATCGACTTCCTCCTTCACATCTAAGCTTTTTGTTACCTGGTCATAGAAAGAGACCAGGTTAGTCAGGCAGGATCGGCCTTGCATGAACCCATGCTGGTTACCCCTCAACATCACTTCACCTTCAGGGCTCTCACAAATGTGGCCCTTCATCATTTTTTCAAAGACCTTCCCCAGGATAGAAGTGAGGCTGACTGGCCTGTAGTTGCCAGGCTCTTCCTTCCTCCCCTTCTTGAAAATAGGGACCACATTGGCCCTTTTCCAGTCCTCAGGGACTTGGCCTGAGCACCAGGAGTCCTCAAACAGCCATGCCAATGGCTCTGCAATGACACCAACCAATTCCCTCAGCACCCGCGGATGAAAGTCATCCAGGTGTGCCGACTTGGATACATCTAAGCCCTCCAGGTAATTGTTAACTTGGTCTGAACTAACAGTTGGGGGACTCGCATCCTTCCTGGGCCTCTCTACGCTATCACCTGAGAGTACCCCATTGTCAGCAGACAGGAACACGAAGGCAAAGAACTTGTTGAAGAGTTCTGCCTTCTCCCGCGCGTCCATCACCACCTGCCCTACCCTGCCCTGCCCTGCCCTGCCCCATAGGGGTCCAATGTTACCCCGAGACTTCTTCTTGCTACCTATATACTTGAAGAAGGACTTTTTGTTATCCTTAATCCCAGAAGCTAATCTAAGCTCCAGTGCTGCTTTAGCCTCCTTTACCAAATCCCTACAAGCTTGGGCCAGGGAGGTATACTCCTCCTTTGTCCCTGCCCCCTGCTTCCACCGCCAGTACACTTTTTTCTTTGCCCTCAGGCCAGCCTGGATATCCGCGCTCAGCCATGAAGGTTTCTTGGACCCTTTCCCTGCCTTCCTGCACAGTGGAATTGCGTCCTGCTGCACCCCAAGGATAGCCTCCTTGAGGAAGGACCACCTTGCTTGGACCCCCATACTAGCTACACTCTGGGCTCTGAGTGCCTTTCTGACTACTGTCCTGAGCACATCGAAGTTGGCTTTCCTAAAGTCAAGCATTTGCACTGTACTAGAAAGCACAAAGGAAAGACCTAGGCTTTTCCCTTTCGTTAGAGTATTATTTTGACATTAAATGCACATATGAATATATATATATTTGTGTGTATGGTGTGTGTGTGTCTCATATATGTGCATATGCATGTATGTGTGTGCGTGAACACATATTATTCACAATGCCAACAGAGCAATCATGAATTTTCCCAGTCTCTGCTGGGTGGGAGGCTTTGACAGCAAAAGTCAACTGAGTTATTCCATTCCAATGGGGCAGCAGCTCCTTTCCCTGACTATGCCATTCTCACCAGTGGCAGATCCATTATTCATAGTTGCAGTGAAATAGTTGTGAGTTTTGAGTATTGTACTAGTGAAAACCAAGACAGGCAGCGGGCAGGGATTTGAGGAGGGTCAAAAGAGCTGCTGGGCAAAGAGCCTACCTGGACATTTAGGTAGGGGCAGAAGCTGGCTTGTGCACAAAGGAGGACTACATGGGGAAAAATGTGGAGCCAGACAGGACAGTAGTATAAGTGGGAGTAGAGAATAGTAGGAGCAAAAATGAGAAGGAAACTACCATAAAGAATAAAAGGGGGAAAATGGAGGATGGGAGCACAAGAGGGTCAGCAGGCATGTCCTTAGACTCCTTATAAGATTTTTTAAAATGGGCAAATAGATGAACAAGATTTTTAAAAAGTGACTACTATTTTGTTTAATTTTACAGGTCTAAGACAGAACACCCATCCTTGGAGATCCAGGCCCCTTGAATAGACATTAAAAAATTAAGGCCCTTAAAGATGTTTAAGTATATTAGAAAATCTTGGTCATGAAGTAATTGCTTTCCCATGTGGTGGTTGACACCTATGCAAGAGAAGCAGGCTTCAGCACCCTCTCCCTGACTTGTACTGCAACTAGACATGCACGCAAGGCTAGTTGCAGTATGACTCAGAATACAAGGTACTTCCTGGTGAGCTTAGATACGCTGGCCAGTCTTTTTTACATTTGACTTTCTATGCTTGACATGTAGCAAACAAAATGTTCTTTTTTCACATTAAGGGGGCAACTTTTGTTTCTGGCCCAGTTATGCAACTAGTTGTAGAGAAAACCAAATTTAGTAACCTAAGATTAATGATACAGATATTGTCATAAGGAAAGGAAAGGGAAGGAAAGGAAAGAAAAGGAAAGGAAAGGAAAGGAAGTCAGCCTTTTCAGTTTCAGAGACCTCTCAGTTTTCCCCTCTACTTAAACAGCAACAACTTTGAGTAGGAGCTAGTGGGAAATATTTACTTTTAAATGGTGGCTACTGAACTTAGGGAGATTTAAGTTCTCATTGACTTTAGTGGCAGCAGGTTCAGGGCCTATGCTGTTTTTGTTTTGTTTTCACATCTCAAGAATAGGATCCTAGGTGCTGCAGTCAATGATACTAAGAAATAAAGCTAGAGAGGAAGAAACCTGAAAGCCCATCTGTCACATACAGATGTCACATATTGTAGAGAGATGGGAGGCTTTGCAGGGAGTATGTCTTTCCTTTAAACTAGAGGGAGGAGTTTTGTATAATTGAGAACAGATGGGAAAAGGAAGGGAAAAACACCCAAATCATCCTCCTTACTGTCATGCAGAAAGAAGCATGTTTTGGTGCTTGCATGTTATTCATATGCATGGCTCTATATCTGACATGTTGTGACCCATTGCTTAGAAAACTTTAGCTTTCCACAGTAAAAAGTAAACCCTTGCTTTAACAGAATTAATTAGTTAATACTATGAATTAGGCATCTAAGCCAAGGTAGGAACAGGGAAAATAAGCTAGAATGGATACTAGAAGAGACTAATTCAACTTATGCAGACAAATATGACATTCAGTTCTTTATTTTCTTAAGATAGGTTACATAAAGCCTTCTTCTGTGTCTTTAATATCATCTTGGCTTGGTGCAATCTCATTCCCAGTGGATGTTTATCCCCATTATAGAAGCACCAAAGACACAACGTGCTTTAGCAAAGCTGTGCAAAGGAGTTTTCATAACACCTGTATCTGGCGTTCTCACACAATATTGCAGCTGCAGTACCGTTACTTCCGACCAGGGCTTGGCTGCAAATGTGGTTTTTGTTCAAACTTTTGGGTCTCAGCAAAGCTACTCCAATTTACTGTGCACCACATCACAGCCAAACACTGTCCCCATAAACTGTGAAAGTACCGATCTGTGTTAATATTTCAAGTCATCCAAACTTGATTACCTGATTTATAAGCCAGTAAGTGTCAGGGGCATTAGCTAAAGAAAACCACAAGCTAGAGAGCGCTCTTATTCTTTTTATACAATTTCCCACTCTCTAATTTGCATGCTAGATGTAGAATAACCAAAACTAAAGTGAGCAAAAAACCATGTTATATAAGCAAAATTTACGTGTGAAACCTGGGCAGCCAGGCTGCACTAGTATGCCATGTCTCCATCGAAAGGAAGCAAATACAGAGGATCAGATTAAAAATGTGATCCTAAACTCAAGTATTATGAAACTTCAGCGTCAAGTTATTGGACCAAACTAAGTGAATTCCCCACTCCATCTTATATCTGGACTCTCAGAACCATGTGAAAGTTGCAAATTACGATTTTGTGGTCCAAGACAACTAGCTTTGCTCACTGAGCCACAGAAAGGACTTCATGTTAGCCATACCCCAAGAAGCCATGTTAGACTTGCTGCTGGAAGTTCCCTTCACATATCTTATATCAGTTAAAACTAATCATATTTCATCCAAACAGGAAATGGTTTGCTCACACCACCAAAGCCAGCATATAGGGCGTTCCTGTTACCACTGTGCTCAACAACAAGGTTCAAAATATAGATACAGGAAAAGATACAGTACATCACCTCAGGTACAAATATATGTCTCAAATTAAGGCACATGTTAAGTTTGATAAAGTACATTTCAGTCATTTGCCTTTTGGAAAAGTTTTGCTCAGGGAACAATAGCGTGATTCGTTCCACATTCTGTTTCCTCAAGTTGCTGTAAACAGATTTGCAGGTTCCCAGTATATTTTGTCCCAGCAACTGCAAACCAACTATCATGCAATTGCTATGGAATGGGTTTTGAATTGTATTGTACTAGGCCACCAAGAGCTGATAGGACTTCTCTGTCAAAGAAGTATTATATAATGATTAGGCTCCCTCATGTCTGTTTTCCTTCTGGCCTCATGAAAATTGCATGACTGCCTATCCAGTAGCTCATCTTCAAACAGTGAGATGGAGGATTCTCTGTTGTATCCTATTGTATGGACTGGTGGTTATGGGACTGTCCTGGAAATTGAAAAATGTGGGTTGAGAACACACTAGAACCTAGATCTTTCACTTCCTGCATGACTGCTCTAGCCACGAGGTATTAGGCAATAGGTAAGTGGTGACACAAGCATCGCCACTGTTTGGCACTTACCTCAGAAGTGGGCTCAGCTGTTCTGAACCACAAGTGAGCAGACATGTTTAATGTGCAGTACGAGTCAGACAGGTAAGCTCTAGAGGGGATGGGAGGTGAGACAAACCCCTTTGCTTAATATTTTCCATTTCCAACAAGGCACCTCCAAGCTTTTTGATTTGCCCTCCGGTGGTACCTACCTCTCCCCACATAAGCACATGAACTTGGTCAAATTTCATTGCTCTTTGGAGGTGTCTAAATCTCCTCATTTAGGATATAAGGATCCTACATATCTAAACCTGGTTATATTAGATTACTTTCCTGGTCTGAGGCCCTTAACTTTAGGTATGGGGCCACAAAAGTAAGCACCTCTGAGACCAAAGTGAGTCTGGGCCTTGTACAAAAGAATCTAAGCAGGCCATAGTCTATCTCATGAGGTGCCTTGTTGCATCTATAGATATCTAAAAACCTTTGCAAATACCACCCATTTAGATGGTCAGCAAACTACACGTCATCCCCCAACTTTTGGTGGAAACTAAGTTTTTAAGTCATGTAAGCACTTTTGAAATGTTATGCCTTATCTTAGCTTGGCTACTCCCATTATCTGGTGAAAGGGCCACATTTCTTGCCTTCCACTTAGCACAGAAGTAGTGGCCTGGGGCATATGTTTGGATCCATCATCTGGATTTACTTCAGCCTGTCCTGTGTAAAGAGCAGGCTCAGAGCTTCTCTAAACTATGCCAGCTGGCTGTGGTCCTAAGGGGCTGTAATAGCAGAAAAAAGAGCATGTCAGTGGTAAGGAAGACAGTACAAAGGTTCAAGTAGATGTACTTCTAAAAGGGTAACATAGCTCTCATACAAGTTTCTAGGGGCAAATTATGCTATGGATCCTTAGGTTTCCCACGTCCATACATTAAACTAATTCCACTAATTACCACTTTCTTTCTTTAATTCCATAACTGCAGGCATAATTAATCCCCTATTAAAAACGTTAATGCTTCCTCGGTAAATTTCACTGTCCATATTTTCCTTTGATTCTAACCTTCTGAATAAAATTTGTTTTGTAAACTTGGAGTCTTCTGTATGTCAGGAAAGTTGAATAACAATGATCTAGAATTAAATTTCAAATGTAAACAGCTATCACTAATGCCTAAAATGCACCAAAGAAGTTTAGACAAGAAAGAGTTCTTATAAGGCAAGAGTTATCCTTTGCTAGGATTTGATGTTTCGTTTCTTTTTGCTAATAAAGTTTCCTTTGTCAAAGATGTTAATATTATTTCTTTTTTAAGGGTGGAATGAAGCAGTGGAATTTTGAAATGAGAATAAAGTGGGGAAATGGGCTTATTTAAGAAAAGGCAAATTATAGAATCAAAGAAAAATAGGGTTGGAAGGGACCTCAGGAGTCCAAACCTCTGCTCAAAGTAGGGCCATCCCCAACTAGATCATCCTACCCAAGGCTTTGTCTAGCCAGGTTTTAAAAACATCCAAGGATGGAGAGTCCACCAATCTATTCCAGTGCTTTACTACTCTTCTAGTGAGAAAGATGTTTCCTAATATCAAACCTAAACTTCCTTTTCTGTAGCCTGAAACCATTGCTCCTTATTCTGTCATCGGCCACCATGGAGAACAGTCTAACTCCATCTTCTTTGTAACTACCTTCAGGTAGTTGAAGGCTGCTATTAAATCCCCTCTCAGCCATCTCTTCTCTAGACTAAATAAGCCCAGTTCCCTCAGCCTCTCCTCGTAAGTCATGGCCCCCCAGCCCCCTCACCATTTTAATTGCCCTCTGCTGGACTCTCCAATTTCTCCACATCGTTTCTGTAGTGGGGGGCCCAAAACTGACTACATTACTGAAGATGTGGCCTCACCAGTGCTGAATAGAGGGGAATAATCACTTCCCTTAACTTACAGGCAACGCGCTGACCGATGCAGCCCAGTGTGCCGTTAGCCTGCTTGGCAACAAGAGCACACTGCTGGCTTATATTCAGCTTATTGTCCAGTGTAACCCCCAGGTCCTTTTCTGCAGAGCTGCTGCCCAGCCAGTCAGCCCCCAGCCTGTACTGGTGCATGGGATTGTTCTGTCCTCAGTGCAGGACTTTGCCCTTGTCCTTATTGACCCTCATGAGATTTCTTTTGGTCTAATTTGTCTATATCTCTCTGACTTTGTCTATGTCTGTCTGAATTATGTAGATGAGGATAACTCTCAGTTCAGTTTCACCAGAATTGGAATGAAATAACTTTAACTTAAATTTTACATCATAGTTTGAAACTCTGATCTAAGGAAATAACATGCTTATACTTACACATTTCCTACCTTTACTCCACAAGAGGTTTATAGTTTGATTCTTGAAAGAGTTATATATGTATGGGGCTAACTACTAACATCAAGAAAGACTATGACTCTCAGAACAGGTTTAAAATTCCAATATATAAACACCATTGCATGTTTGTATTTAGAATTGTAACATTTTGAAGGTATGAGACTTTAATTTAATAGGCTTTCTTGTTGAATAATCTTGTCTAAAATAACTGGCGTTTGATGTCTATAAATGAAGCCTTAACTTACTTTTCTCTTGAGCTTTCATACTGAAATTTTGTGATCTGGAAACCAATTCATTTGTGTTCATTCACTATCAATAGGACCTAACTCTGTTGACTTTTCCACTAAATAATCTGACCAATGTAAAAGCAGTTTTGATTTAGATCTTGATTGATTTTCTTCTCCTTAATACTGAAAGATATAAGGAGTATAATATTGTTCCTATTTGCTTATCATTTTACTAGGGGAGCTGAGTTGTAATCTGCATCACAACAGAACTTCAGAATGGAATATTTCATTCATTCTCTAATTTTAATTGAGTTTGAATAATCTAAAATGCAGTTGCATAGTTATAATGCTGATTGAAAAGTAGCTTTTAAGTACTTTTGAAATATAAATATTTTTTCTTCCTCAAATTAGGATTCCAATGGAATTTTTCACCACATTTTCAAAACTCACAAAATTACAAATTGGTGGTGATTTCTCCTGGTAGCCAGCTTCTTTTCTTCTGCTAATTGTGTGTGCACTACTCCTGGCAATTTCTCTCACATTCTCCTGCAACTGTTTTTCATTATGCTGTGTTTTGCTGGTTCTGGTTACATCTGAAGAGGAATGACCTGCTTTCAAAAGCTTGTCTAACTCTATCCCAACAGTACAGTTGATTCAATAAAAGACATAGTCCTAAGAAAGCCTTGCCTCTCATATCATTTCTGGATCATCATATCCAGATCATCATATCCAGAAGACAATTTCTAAATCATCACTCTTACACTTCAAGTGCATTTAATGGAGTTGACTAATTAGCTCTGAAGTAGAGTCACAGGCATGCCTACACGAGATACTTAATGCACAGTAGCCTAATAACACTGTGCAGTAGCATGCCAGGAAGAAAACTGTGCTAATCTGCTATTGTGCAGTAGTATTAGGCTCCTATTACTTAGTATTAGAGCAATGTCACTGAAAAACCATGCGCCAATGCTAACTGTAACTGTAACTACAGTAACCGTAGTTACTGTGCATTTAGTTAGTACTTCATTAAGCAAGTACTAAATTAAATGCGCAGTAACTACTGCACATTAATGAACATGTAGATGTGCCCACAGTCTACTATTACCTGTGCCAGTATTAGGGTGCAGTAAATTAATTAAGTAAGGTAGTACTGTCGGGATAGTACTATCTTACAGTGAACTAATTAAGTGTGACAAAATGCACACGTAGACAGTGACAGGGTATCTCTGGGGCATGAGGGTGCCAAAGCACAGGGAGTTCCTGCTGCCTAGCCACATGGTTCTACAGGTTCTTCACCCTCATGCCCCAATCAGCCCCTCTCCCACCCAAGGCTGAGCCCCTGAGCCTACTCCAGCTCAGGGCTGCTCCACCCCAGCACAAACTGCTGCTGTCCTGGGCATACATGTAGACATTGACCCCAGAAACAGTTGACTCTGTCTCCAACAGCTCCAGAGTTTATTGCATCACATCAACTGAATGTGTCAGTGCACCCTTTGTGATTATTCAACATACATTAGATATGATCCATAATTTACAGGCTAAAATATTGGTCTTCCAACTTTATATGCTTTTAAAAAGCCTGGTTTTCTGAATGTGGGTGTCCATAGCATTCTGAGAACCAGACCTTTAAAACTTTACTTAAAGTACCAAATAAACAGAGACATCCAAAATCATTAGTCACTTTTGCAAAATCCTGGCTATAGTAGTTAGTTCTATATTATGTTTTAAACTCTTATACGCCAAAAATAAAATCCTTAAATTGTATCAGTCCCTGAGATGTTTCATGAGGGTAATGTTTAGCTTTCTCTTGTTTTATTACATACTATTGGCCCAACAATTTATAGAATATCTGTGCCAAATTTCATGGTGTATATCCATTTTACAATTATTTAAAGCCACAACACCAGGTGCAAATTAACTTAGAGTCCCAGAATGCCAGTGGATTGAACATGCCTATCATTTGCCTGTGCACAGAGAGAGAGGACAAAGTAATAGACATGGCACAGTCTACAGTTCATGTCCTTTTTTACAGTACTGTCTACAAAAGCCTACTCCCTTCCAATGAGGCAGGGAAAAAGGAAGAGGAGGAAGGAGGTCTTGCCATCTAATCCTAAAGTGTGGAGCAAGTTGCATCCATCCTGAGAGTTTGAGTTTATGTGATTTGTACACTCATCCTTTGCCCACAGAAGCTCTTAGAGGGATTGAACGCCCTAGCTCCCCTGTGGTGGGGAATCAATGCAATAGAGACACTTTCACAGTACAGACACTTATTGGGACCATGATTTCTACAAAAAAAAAGCCAGTGCATATATTACATGATTCATGTGCTGTATACAATCACCATATCTTTAAAGATCAGTATGACCAATTTGTACAGAAAGCTGACCAAAAATGGATTCTCTCTCATTTAATTATAGCCTCACCAGTAGTCTCAGAAACCTGATGTATAACATGATGCTGCTCTGAAGGATGAGGCAGTCAAGAAGTGAATAGGACAATCATGCAATTAGAAAAGTCTACATGGGGTTGAGAATATGGCAGTAGCAGGAAAGGGAGGACAGTAATTTGAGATTCCTGTTTTCCATCTGCTCATACCAGAAGGATAAAAAGAATGAGGTAGGGATTATGTGAACTAAAAGGCCAAGCAAAGGCTCATCTTACTTATATTAAAGCATCTGTGATTTAAAAAAATAGAAGCTATTTAATAGTATACTGCTGTGTAATTACAATAAATTCTGTACTAGTTTCTTTGTGTTTCCAGCCAAAAAAAAAATGTACTGCACATTACAGGGAATGCAGTAGATCAAATAAAGCTCTTGTCTGACTCTTCTTCATCAAATCAAATTTTATTGATTTTACAAAGGTATATATAGTAGCAATCAAAACAATGAAGGAGTTATCTTTAAAAATGTGTGCACACATAATTAATAAGTTTAGCTTAATAACAATATTTCCACCTTTACCAGAATTTATCACTGAGGTTTCAAAGTACCTTACAACCATTACTTAAAGGAATGTACCCAAGTTGCAATATATATATATATATATATATATATATATATAAAACACACATGTGCATTTATAATGAATGGAGTTTATCTGGATTTTTCTCTATGTCCAATTGGAACAATGAAACCAGGAGAAACAAGTTTTATTTGTAGTTCATACATCAACAGAATTATTCATTACAGTTGCAATTATTATTTCACACCTTCTTATTTCTGATATAACTTAACAGGCATAAATATGGGGTTCCCATAGCAATTGTATGATCCAACAATTCAACCCAGAATAAATAGTAAGTTACCACCAGTTTGGCTCAGAGTGAGGTGAGACACACACAGGACAGGAGGTGATTTCCCCAGCTCCTCTCCTTAACACTGATGCACAATTTAAACTCTACTTCAGTTGGACAAGGTTTATCCTATTCCAGAAAAATAAGAACAGGTAAAAAAAAGTTAACTCTTTGTATCAATACACTGCATATAGGATTTGACACAAGTACAAGATTAATCTGCTTCTTGCCTATATTTGTTTGCCCTTTGCAAAGAGCCAATCATGCAATGGCTAAAATCCAAGTTCCTGTATTTTTCACCTCTGCTTATATTATTAATAGCTTATACTGGAGGTATCAAACATATAATCTATGGGCCAGCCTCATTCCCTGGAGTCCTGCCATCTGGCCTCTGCTGCTTCCTCTGGGTCTGAGAAGACCCTCATGCAGCACGGTGTGCACTGGACTAGCCCCACAGGCAGGACCCAGGATACAGCCGAATCTGAAGAATTTGGGGAATCCACAATTAGGCCATGGACACAGCTCTAATGGCCACGGGGGGGGACCTCCCTCTGGCTGCTGACTGGTCACTAGCAGTGCATGTGTCCCCCTGACTAAGGTGGCACCAGTCGCCCATGACAGTGCACAATTCATACATTCTGGGATTCCCCTCTACACATCCTGTGACAGGAGTATCGCTATCGGAGTCTTTCTAGGGGCGACTCCGTCTTCCTGTTATGGGCCAACCGCCTGCTTACTTTCCCGCCACGCCTTGATCTTAATTGATTAATTGATTGATATTATCAGCAGGAGGCTGCCCACTTTATGCGCCCTGGTGCCAGGGGGCACTACCTGTGGCTTATTTTCCTCCCCTACACCGCAGCCCAAGCCTTGCAGATGGTACTGACATGGTTTTGACCTGGGCCCTGTTGTGACTTGGCCCTCTCCTTTAACTGCTTGAGGTTTCTCACAGCCCCCCTTTACTCTGGGGCTTTGTACCGCCCCCCTTGTTCCGGGGCTTCTCACCGCCCTCCTTGCTCTGGGGCTGGGGTCAATGCACCCCAGATGCTGCATCCTCTCTGGCACCAAGTTCCCCATGCTACCATGGAGCTCCTATGAGGCCTCCTCTGACCCCTAATAGCCTCACCCGGTCCTCCAGTTTTATAAAACTACAAACAGAAAATCAAGCCCCTGGGCTATAACATAAAATCTAAGCTGTCTGGCTAACCATCATTCAAAATCCCTACCAGGGAATTCTCCACCCAGTATCCACAAACAGAAGCTGCTCAGGCCATCAGGCTTCCCTACTCTGTTCACTCTGGCAGAGCTCCTTCTCCCTTGGCTGCTAGCAGAGAACTGCCCTCCTGGCCTCATGCCTGGGCTTAAGAAGGGCCAAGCCCTGCCCCTTCCTGTCAGCTGGCTCCACCGGTTGCCCTGGCAACCAGCACCTGTGCTGCCCTGGTGACTGGCAGCTGAGCCTCCCCCTTCTTGCCACCAGGGGTCTCTCCCAAGCCGTTTTCTGCTCTCAGGTGCAGGGCACCTGAGTGCTCTGCAACACATCCCCAGTCAGACTGTGCTGCACACAGCACTCTTTCCAACTGCTCTGGGATCATGCCACAGTAGTGAGGTTCCCAGACTGGCTGGAGTAGGTGCTGGATCTGATATGCTGCCGGAAGAGAAATGGGGAATAGAAAGGTGGCCGATAGGTCTGATTTGGCCCATGGACAGGCCCTGAGGCACTCATCCAACCCCACAGGGCCCAGTGAGTTTGATACCCCTGGTCTACATGTTCTGAAAAGATCAGTGGCAAACAAGAACAAACCTAAAATATTATCTAACTTTCCATAAATCGGAGGTCAAATTTCCTTGCTGAGCTTAGCAAAAGGAGGGAGGGAAAAGCAAAAGTGGAAAGAGCGAGTCAATAAAAAGTGGAAAAGTAACTTGTCTTCTCTCATTAAAAGCTGTTATCAAAAATGTGTGCACCTTTGCAATTACTGTAAGATTTACTAAAAATTCCATCCACATTTTTGTAATTGTTAGCTTAATCTGGTTGGGAGTTTCCAGAACACATATTTGTCCATTTGTTTGTTAGCATTTTGTTCATGCATCTTCACTTCATTTTCATCCTATGGATTCACTAATAGGAAAGTTTTAGCTTCATCTGGAGAGAAGATAATCAAGCCAGTTTTTTATTTTTTTTAATGGATACTAACCCAAACAGATTGCAAAATTATGATGACATTAACTATTGGTTAAAGTAGCTCATAGCATTGATCACTTGTTGGAGGCAGAGGTTGCTTTTCACAAATCTTTTTTCTCCTCTCTAGCAGCAAACACTTTGTCTCTTCCAAGCACACCACAGAACATAATCCTAAATGTATGGCTGATAGAAACTCTCTGACTTTCCTAGTTAACCTTAGGTGGTTGGAATTAATTTGGATTGTTTACCAGAATAGCGTTTTAATAGTTACAGGAATATCTACATTCTCAGCATCCCTAATGCAAAATTTAAGAAAAAGAGAATGGATCATCTCTTGATTCAAGGAGTTCAGAACATAATTTTTTATGTGCATCAACACACGCACGCTCACTCACACAGCACTGGGCTAGCAAGTCCTTTTTTCCATAGTTGCATAATTTTCTTTAGCACTTGGTGAGTCCACCATAACAAAGAAACTTTGAGTTCAGAATCAAAATGTTCTGCGTTACCATGACTTTTCACATCTAGATATAGTTATCTAGCACCAAACTATGGCTTACTGTCTACAGTATTTCTACATGAAGGGATTATTTCTTATGGAAAGTAAATTTTAAATGTCTCTGATAGAGGCCATGGGTAAATTTGTTGCTTAAGTAGTTAAATTAGGAGTCAGGTTTACAAAAGTCATGGCTGGTGAACTGAAACTGTGCTCCTTAGATCTACAGCCTGCTGATGAGCCCCAAGGAACTCTAAGAGGGACACAGAAGCATTTAGCAAACATGTTCCTGGTATTAATTACTACAAGAAAACCAACTTGAATTTTTTAGGTTAGATCGTAAACCCTCCAGCTGCTGAGAAAGTCTATAGGTATCTTCCTGCTACATTTAATTCCCTGGCAAAGTAGCATAATGCTGAGAAAATGGCAAGAATTAAAACCAACTGAAGTAATTTCTTGCATCTGGATGCCAAGTGAGAGTCCAGATAAAGTCATGAGGATTTTTTTTTTAAGATTCAGCTTCTGCGGTTGTTTATTCAGCAGCAGTTTAAGGCACCAGGCAAAGTAATTGTTCCTCTGTAATGCCTTAAATTAAACTACAGACATCACTGACCTCAGGGTAAGGCACAAACATTTACCAAACTTACAGACTCCAGAAGCAAAGAGAATTTCTTATTGCTGCTGTGAAGAAAGTTTGAAGCCACAGCGACGGTTGTTCTCAACAGTAGCGCCATGAGCAGCAAGGGGAGAATAAAGCTACAATTCCAGTGCTTCTAATTAGGGATGAGAGCTAGGTTATTAAAAAATGATTGAAAACAAAAACCCCCAAAACAAAAACCCGTGATGCAAAAACCCCAAATTCCTGAAAGCTCCAGATTTAAGCCATGTAATTTGAACTCCTCTGTGCCATTTTATCCCAGCATCATTTATATTGGCCCAGCAATACAAACGGGTAAACTACTAAGATGACAAAAAGACAGCTGTGTCTCCAGATGTCCTGCAGCTATCCCAAACTGCTCCATACTTCTGGAACCTTCTCTCTTGATCATCCTGACGATCTCCACGCATTCAAATGATGTCCTAATGTTTGGTGATCTTGCTATATGTACAGGTAGAGGATATTCATAATAATTTTGGCTTTGGGTCATGATTTTTGTTTGTCTGAATAAAATATATACTATAGTCAACAGCTAAAAATGCATACTTAATTAAAGAGAGATTCAGGCAATCTATTGTTGTACTTGCAAACATAACAAGTTCTACAAGAAAATATCATTTGCATCATTGGCAGTCCTTCAATATGAGGATGACAGTCTTCCAGTAAATAGGGCAGTCATCAGTGAGTCTGTAGATGACTGAGGAAGCCAATCCGAGATCCATATGTTCAATTGCACATGTGGCACCTTTCTGCCCCCTCCCTATATGGGGTGAGCAGAATGAATCCTAAATAGGCCAACTCAATCATGATTGCAGCTGTTTCAGTTCCAAGTACAAAAGGACCATCATACAATCAGCCTCTGTGTAAGTCAGTGACCAGGGTGTCCAGTAATCACCAACACCTGCTCCTGTCACCACTCACCCATTGCCGCAGGACTTGCTATTGAAGGAAGATGTCTGTGCTTACCTTCTTTTAATTTGTGGGTGCCATTGCACATCAACAACCACATGATACTTCACAGGAAGAAAATCTTAATTTGATGGCAAGGAAAACCTAGACAACTGCAGGTTGCTATTCACTGGAACCCTCATCTGCCTTTGCAGCCACATACTGCAAGTAACAACATAAAATATTTTTCCAAGATCTATCTGCCTATACATTCAGCGAAACAGAACTTGCAAAATTATTATGTATTCCACTCAATGACCTCCAGAATTGTGACTTCTTATCATGGTTTCCTTTCCTCTGCTTTCCCCCTTTTTGGGAGCCTATAAGCATGAAATCTCTGCTCTGCTCTGTCTTCTGAAAGTGTAGCCTGTCTGTAATATAGCTCTCCTTTTGCTCTTCCGGAACAGTTTCTCCTACTCAAATGTCAATCAACACAAAGTAGCCCAGTGATGGTGCCACAAAAGGGGACATGTCAAGGTTAAAAGAGCAGAGGAAAGAGCAAGAATCCTGAAATACACAGCTGTTGAAAAGCATTTCATTCACAATAACAGATTGGCAGATGTGTAGAGTAGTATTTCTGGTGTAGGTTTGCAATTAGTAAGAATGCATAGTTAAGGCAGCACATCTCAAGCTCTGTGCAAGGTCTTCTGTTTGCCCCTGCTTCCAGGAATGGCCACTGAGCTCACTCAGTGCCATACTCCCCTGGAACGGAGGCTATCAGCTTCTGAACTCTAGAGTAACGGAAAGTTATGAAGAGGGTTGCCTTCTACTAAGAGCAGCAGCAATGTCTTGCATAAATTACTTCTCAGATTCTGGCACTCAGAGAGGAACGTATTGTCTAAAATGGCTATTTTTCTGATGCTTCTGCCCTTGTCACACCTGCCTCTGATAGAATAAGCCATAGTGATCAAATAGAATATACCACGTAACTGTCTTTATAAAAATAGCATATCTATACCATAATGTTTAATATACCATCCCACAAGTGCAATTTAAAAGATGCCTCTGGAAAACTGACTTGGGCCCAGAATCTGTGGATATGGGTTACGTCCATTAAAGTGAATGGATTTACTCCAGTAGAACTGAGATCAGAATGAGAACTGCTAGTGATAGTACACATCTAGAGATCTTACAAAAGGGTGATCCTTAACAGTGATGAAAATTTCATCCAGAAGAACCTCTTGCTTTTGTTCTGCTAAGTCATTCCAACCTCAATTAGAGAGGAGGTAGGGAGGCATTTGGGTGGTTATATCAGTCCAATGGGCTGTCCTCTTCCAGCTGTGCAGGCTCTTCCTATGCCATTCTCTTTATATTTTCTCTATCGCTCAAGCATTGGTAAGGGAAGGAAGCTTCTGAGGATGTTTCAAGAAATAGTTTTGATTCTCTAGCCATGGTTCAAAGTGGCAAGGGTACTCTAAAAGAAGCAGCAATCAGATAAAATTGTGTAAGGTTCTGTGTCAAATACTTGGCAATTATGGTGAACCCAACAAAGAAGCTGCATCATATAAAGAATACCTGACGCAAGAAGTTCTGTGTTTGTGGTTCAGCAGTTTTATTCTTCTTTCCCTAAACATGTAGTGAGGATGCTTGGATAGCTTATCTGAGTAGCTTTTCATCAAAAGTTAACAATGAACACTATTTAACTTTTAAACAATGGTTTATCACAACACCCAGTGAAGAAGTGGCAAGTTTGAGAAGACATAACCTAAGAACAAGAAATGTTTAGGCTCTATTGTATCCTACATTCCACTTTTAAAGCAAGACAGCTAAATAATGTCCCATTGTGAAAGAAAATATTATGAAGAACAGTTTAGTCACCACTTGACTTAAGCAAATGCAATTGTCTATTAAGTTTAAAGTCTGCATGTCTCCCCTAAACCAAGTAAGCTGAAAACGTGATACAGGGAGATGAAGACCAGATTCCAAGAAAAAAACAAACAAAAAACAAACAAACAAGAAAAAATGGGGGAATTTATTTCAGTTACATTGATTTTTTTATTATTTTTATTTACCTATTTATTTCCCCTTTTTAATCATTTAGCATTCGTCTTCCATGTAGTGAGTGTGTTCATTCATATAATTCTCTTGTAAACAGAGAACGGATGCTGTGCATGCACACACACCCAAACACAGACACAGAGAGAGAAACCCTGGTTCTTGGATATGTTACAATCTAGAAATAGACTTTAAAAATAATTGTAACATTGTATCAGGAAATGTACCACTAAAACAAGCACTCGGGAATAAGACCAGACTGTCTTCATATCACTCTATGCAAAAATAACTATAAATTTTTTATAGTTGTGCTCTGGCTGCCACGTTTAGATCCAGATATATATTTCACCTACCCCATTGTTAAGGCTTTTGTTTCACCTCTATACAGAGAGGACTTTTTTTTTTTTTGTGCAGACTTCACATCTGCATATATGTTTTCAACATCTCCAAATGTAGGCTTGGTTCAGGTCCTTGTTAATACACCTTGGGAAGTTATAGTCAAATGAATAATTGCTGTATTTTGCCATTTTCACCTTTGTGAGGAAATCAAAATATTTTTTCTATAATCAGATTTCTATAAAGCATTTTCCTCAGACTGCTCTCATACAATCCATCCCAATAGAGTAGCAACTAGTTTCAAGATGGACTTAGGTTTGTTATTGGGGTTATATGCTATGGCTCCCAGGAATACCAGAGGACTGGACTTGACGTCTGAGGAGATTCCTTTCAATCCTATGATGATTAATTGGAGATGATTCAGGGAGGAGCCACAGAATGATTATGAGGTTGGAAAGCATGCCTTATAGTGAGAGATGCAAGGAGTTCTGGCTCAACAAAAATTAAGGAGGGTGTTGATTTATACTTTTGGGGAACAGAGTTTTGATAGAAAACTTTAAAAACTCTTTAAAAAAAATCCAGATTCAATGGCTGGATGATGAAGCAAGAGAAATTCAGACTAGAAGCACATTAACTACTAAGGGCAATTTGAAAGGGGATATGGTGAATTCGTCCGTACAGGCAATTTTCAAATGAAGCTTACATCCTTTTCTGGAATACATCTGTCATGAACCCCACTATGGTTTGGGGGTTCATGAGGTGTCATGAATGTTTTCTTGTGTTTATTTCACTGATAGGGCACGTGTGGCCTTGGTGGAAAGCCCATGTTATGCTGTACTCATTTATACTGTATATACTATATTATGCTGTCTGTGTATCTCTTTATGGTTTGGGACATGGCTTATCGAAGGAATGGAGAGATGCCTCATTAAGGAAAAGGGAGTGGGCAGAACTGGTAAATGCCTGTTGTGTCACTAGGGCAAAAAGAACTGCCACACAGGCACAGGCAGAAGGAGACATTATTGTGTTGGGCCCCCCAGGCACTGTTTGCCTGCAGTGGGGAAAATCAACTCCTCTATAGCAAAGACATTGGAGAGAAATGACCCACCAGCCAGAGAAATGCCAGCTGTCCCAAGGAGAGAAATTCCTGCAGGATTCTAGAGACTTGTGAGGAAAGGGATAATGCTGATGGGGTGAGGGGGAAGCCGGCTTGGAGATATTATACAGGCTGTCTATAAGGTGGTTTCAGTCTCTGGATTTTCTCAGGTTTTAGGAAGCCTGAGTTCCCAGTGGTCAGGGCTCATAAAATCAACAGGATGGCTGATCTCTAAAAACACTGGCAGGACCTTCGGGCGGTAGCCTAAGAGGATAAGAAGGTGAGTAAGTAGGTGCTGGTAGGTAGATTTTCCCCGTGGCCGGGGGACCCAACCCAACAGGTGAGAGGATAAGAAACTTGTCTTTTGTTCTGTCTTCAGACCTATGGTCAGTTTTACTTGTGTAATTCTTTTCCCCTACATAATAAATCCTTTTGTTGTTTCATCTCCTTACTGATTGACTGGAAAGAGGGATCTCCGGAAGAGTGATATTCCAGGCTGACCCATTCTACTGAAAGAGGGACCTACATTTTTTTTCACAGCCCAAGGGGAACTACCTGGAGCTGGCAGAGATCCCTCTGCTGTTGCTGTGAAGTCTGGTATAATGGCAACGGAGCTGAGGTTTGTGGGGATAAGGATCAATCTCAGGCAAACCTCAGTCTGTTCCTTGGGGCAAGAAGCAGGACAGAGCAGAGAAACTTAGGGCTCTGGGAGGACCCCACAGGCAGGTTCTTGACAGTATCCTCTGGTTCAAACTGGACTCAGTTCAGGAAAATCCTACTGCCTGTATTAAAGAGGCGATCAGACTAGATCAGGGATTGGCAACCTACGTCCCACCATGGGTCAGTTCCAGTCTGAGAAGAGACTGAAACTTGTCGACAGGAGCTCAGGGAGTCAGCAGCATGCTCCAGCCACAGGAGCAGAGGAGATACCCCAAGAGTCCTATTGCCTGACATGTTCAGCTTATTCTCTCTACGGCATCAAGGCATCCCCTGTCTTTTGCTATCCCCTGCCCTTTGCAGCACCTGCTCCACTGGGCTATGGAGGTGCAATTTGCAGTGAGGGCTGGGTCACAAGCAGCCCTTGATTGACAGCCCCTGGACTAGATAATCACTATAATTTCTTCTAGTCTTATGAGCTATGAATGCCAGCTGAGGTAAAGTCCTCTTCACTGGCATGCTTCCACTCCCTCTCTCCAACATTCAGACCTGTGCCTCTAATGGACAAACTGATACTGTACTCACAAGATGCCACTTTGTATAGTACTTCACTAAGAAGTTCATCTGAACTTCTGGCCTACCATAATGGTAGCAGATCCATCCCAGAAATATTTTTAAACTATATTTACATTCATTAAATCAATTGCTACCTCCTTTCCAATCCACTCATAAGAAATGTTCATTTACTCTGTCTTTGGAAGCGTTCCTTCTGTAAGGCACATGGCTGATCAGCTGCAAGTTTTCTCCTTGCTAGCTTTAGTCAAGCAGATAATCACCATTTATTTTTTCCTTTTCTGTTTGACTTATGGGATTGCTACCAGTCATTTCCTCACCTCTCTGTTCCAGCACTTCTTCCCTAGCTGAACCACTGCTACTAGAATTCAGTCTCATGTCTTCATGAACTAAAGGGATAATAGACTAAAGGGATAATACACTATCAAATACTAGTCTGCTGAGACGGTAAAACCCCAAAGGTTTGTCCACCTCATACTACTATTCATATTTTTTTCATCACAATAAAAACTCTAGGTCAGTACAGTCTGGTGTTGCCTCAGTGAATTTAACTTCTATTAGGCAAAATAAGAATATAGATTAAATGTGTTAACCACACACACACACACCTGACCTCCTTTTCTAGAAAAGCTCTTGGCTGTTTGTTCATGTCTTTCTGAATGGTATATATGTTACCTCTCTTCTTGCCCTGAGATACTTCATTACTTAAGGAAAAAAAAATCTGACTGCTTGTGCATGGGTCCCGTGGGAAGAGAAAACAGAAAAGGGAGCAAGAATTTCCACATAAGACTTGCACAGGACCAAGGCTGTATCATGCTTGGCAATCCAATCATGCTTTTTAGATATGTGGGGAGCCATAAGAAAAGCAAGGGTAACATTGGACCCCTGCTAAATCATATGGGTCAACTGACAACTGACACCCAGGAGAAAGCCAACCTGCTCAACAGGCATTTTGCATCCGTTTTTCACCAGCTCCAAGGGACAGCCCTGCCCAATATGGTATGGGACAGCCAGGGCGAGGTAGAACTATTAACCCACATCAATGTTGACCATGTGAAGGAACATCTTGAGAGGCTAGACACCTTCAAGTCAGCTGGCCCAGACAGCTTACACCCCGGGGTACTTAAGGAGCTGGCGAGCATCATAGCTCAGCCACTACCACAGATCTTCAAGAACTTGTGGTACTCAGGCAAAGTTCCCAAGGATGGGAAGAAGGCCAATGTGGTGCCTATCTTCAAGAAAGGAAGGAAAGTAGATGTGGGGAATTATAGGCTCATCAGCCTGACCTCCATCCCTGGGCAGATCTTGGAGAAAATCATCAAAGAGATCATTCTTGACAAACTAGCTGAAGGCAACTTCTTGAGGGATAGCCAGCATGTGTTTGTTTGTGGTAGGTCTTGCCTGACAAATCTCATCTCCTTCTACAACCAGGTAACATATCACCTGGACAAAGGAGAAGAGATTGACATCATATATCTTGACTTTAAAAAAGCTTTCAATCTGGTATCCCATGATCATCTTATAGAAAAACTGGTCAACTGTGTCCTTGGCTACATCACAGTCTGGGGAATTGGCTTTAAGAGAGTGGTAGTTGATAGGAGTCAATCATCATGCTGTGCCATGACCACTGGGGTCCCCCAAGGCTCCATCCTTGGGCCTATCCTTTTCAACATCTTCATTTACGATGTGGACATTGGTGTCAGGAGCAGACTGGCCAAGTTTGCTGATAACACCAAACTTTGGGGTAAAGCGTCCACACCTGAGGACCAGATGGTGATCCAGACTGACCTTGACAGGCTTGGACAATGGGTAGATGAAAACTTGATGGCCTTCAACTCCAAGAAATGTAAGGTTCTCCACCTTGTATGGAAAAAACTGCTGCATACTTACAGGCTCAGCAGTGCTACACTTGCTAGCACCATGGCCAAAAGTGACTTGGGGGTCATGATTGATCACAAGATAAATATTAGCCACCAATTAGTCACATTAATCACCAATGTGATGTTTCAGCTGGCAAAGCAAGCAAAATTCTGGCTTGTATCCATAGATGCTTCTCCAGCAAACCCCATGATGTCATCCTTTCACTGTACTCAGCCTTAGTAAGGTCACAGCTGGAGTACTGCATCCAATTCTGGGCTCCACAATTTAAAAAGGATGTGGAGAAGCTAGAGAGAGTCCAGAGGAGAGCCACGCCCATGATCAGAGGGCAGGAAAACAGGCTTTATGATGAGAGGCTGAGAGCTATAATACTCTTCAGCATGGAAAAATGCAGGCTCAGGGGGGATCTGGTGGCTGCCTATAAGTATATATGGGGTGTACATCAGGATCTGGGGAAGCACCTGTTCACCAGAGCACCCCATGGGATGACAAGATCAAATGGTCACAAACTTCTCCAAGACTGTTTCAGGCTGGACATAGTTTCATAGTTTCATAGTTAGTAGAGTTGGAAGGGACCTAAGGAGATCATCAAGTCCAACCCCCTGCCATTACAGGAAAGAGTAATGGGGTCAAACAACCCCAGCAAGGTGTTCATCTAACCCCAGCAAGGTGTTCATCTAGGACATAAGGAAGAACTTCTTTACAGTCCAAGCCTCCAAGACCTGGAACAGACTGCCGCCACAGGTGGGGCAAGCACCTACTCTGGATTCCTTCAGGAGTCAATTGGATGTCTATCTTGTGGGATCCTGTGACTCCAGTTGATTTCCTTCCCTTGGGGCAGGGGGCTGGACTCAACGATCTTCTGAGGTCCCTTTCAGCCCTAATATCTATGAAAGTCTATGAAATTTATGAAATGCCTGAGGGCAATGCAGTAAGTTAATTTGGCTAGTGGCTCTTTACAACCACCAACCGTTCACCAGGATACTGGGGCCCTGGCCATAAGCATGGAAGCACATTTTTCATGGCACAATGAGGCCTAATTTCACGGCAGCAATTCCTTAATTCTGAGACATTAATTTATGCTCTATATTCTATTGCCATGAAATATCCCTCTTACTTTCATTCATTCCCAAAGACGTTTTTGTGGAGAGAATGTCTCTGTTGCTTGTCTAAAACTATTCTGCTTGCTCTTGCTGGCATTATTAAAACATGGTGGCTTCCTCTTCCTTGTGCAGGTAAAATGTGTCGGAGCACTCTGCCCTGGTACCATAATTCTGCATCTGTCCCAAGCAGCAATAAGAATGTGACCTTATTTTCTCCTAAAGGTTAATAATTAAAGTGCATATGGTTTATCTTTTCTTCTTCCCATCTCACTTGTCTCTAGGCAAGCAGATGCAGTAGAAGCATCGCTTTGCAGTTCAAAACTACAACTCCTGGCCTGATACTGCATCCACCTGCAAGTGGAATCTGAAGCAGCTAAATAAAAATGGGACCTGGATTCAGAGGCACATTGCATTTGGAAAACATGTAGAGAGATTCTGACCAGAAGGCAAAACAAGAAACAACTTGCCTTTTGTGTGTCTTCATTCAGCAGAAACATATGACTCAGGCATTTGTTCTCTTCATTATTACTCATTATGACTACTGTTATTACATACATTTCCAACATGCCCTCCTGATAAAGGAATAGAACAGTTTTTCCCAAAAAAAGGACTAGAACCCTAAGTGCCTTCCACTTGCTATGCTCTTCTCACAGTAAAAACAGCCAGGTTATCTTTACATTTCTCCCCACTATTGAGCTCCAACTCAAACTCCTTTAGAGATGCCAAAACCTCCCTGTTCTCTTAGTTACAAAATCCTCAGTGTTGTACCTACAACCTGGGGTAAACCATGCCTTTCCTAACAGGAGCCTTGAATTACATTTCAAACTGTCACCTTACTAGAAAGAGCTCTCACTTAGGACTCTTCCACACTCCTCTGATAACAATTGACTCCAAGATGAACATGGGCCGGCAGCGTGGGGAGGCAGTCAGGAAAGCCAACCGTACCTTGTCATTCCATCTCAGGCAGGTCCAAAGAGGTGATCCTCCCCCTGTATGCGGCACTGGTCAGGCCGCAGCTGGAGTACTGCATCCAGTTCTGGGCGCCGCACTTCAAGAGGGATGTGG
>NW_017728947.1:94840694-94913476 GCF_001723895.1 Crocodylus porosus
ACAGGCTACAGGACCTGAACCTGTTCAGCCTCCACAAGAGAAGGTTGAGGGGGATCTAGTGGCATATTATAGCCCTGTTATAAACTAGTCAGGGGGGATCAGCGGGCATTGGGGGAGTCACTGTTCCCCCATGCACTGCCAGGAGTGACCAGGAATAACGGTCACAAGCTGGCAGAGGGAAGGTTTAGGTTAGACATCAGGAGGTGCGACTTCACTGTCAGGGTGACTAGGATCTGGCTCCTACCCTGGGGATTTTTAAAAGGAGGTTAGATGAACATCTTGCTGGGGTTGTTTGACCCCAGTATTGTTCCTGCCATGGCAGGAGGTCGGACTAGATGATCTACTCAGGTCCCTTCCAACCCTAGAAACTATAAAACTATGAAACAAGTATTCATAAGGATCTAGTTTTGCACACTCAAATCTTTAAAAGCATAGGCTAATGGGTGCACAGACAAGGTTATAAGTCCAGCTCCACACAAGGAGCTGGCAAGTCAACCACAGTGCTGGAAGAGACACCAGCTTCTCAAAAGAAAATTAAGGAGAATAATGTTCCACAAATAAAAACTGGCCATCTAGAGGAGCATCCCACATTGCAGTGCTGCATTATGTGATCAAGGAGCTTAGCATAATCATGGAGGTCCCAGTTTCTGTAAAACGGGAGGGCGGGTGGTCATTATTGCAAAGAATCCCTACAACTTCTTGTCACATTAATTATTACTAGAGGTGCACCTGAGATTTGATCTCCCAAATTTCAGTTTCCTGGATCCCAAGCTTTGGATTGGATATGTCTCGGTTTTTAAGAAAGATTATCCAGTAAAGGTTTGTCAGTAGAAATGCTGAAGAATAGCATGTAAAGCCATCTGGAGTGCTGTAACAAATGTGCAGGGGTAAGCGTATGAAGAATAGTTTGTCCATTTTATTTTCTGTTTCCTGATTAATAGATATTGACTTATATAATTTTTTTCCAGATGCAATCTCTGTGAAGAACTGGGGTGATCTCGTCTCATTCCTGACTGTCCAATGTCTTTTCTCTGTGGCTGTAGGGAAGCCATGTCTTATGTACAAACAACATAAGAGACATCTTAAGTTCACTCACATGAAAAGTCCCACTGAAGTCACTGAGACAACTCAAAGGCTACGGACAGACATTGAAAAAGCCTGAGCCTGAATTGATTAAATCTTTGCAGGTTAGTCTGACCTGCAGAGAATGAACCAGTTTGCAAGTGGATATATGTTTACCACATGCCTGTAGTGGCTCAAGCCAGAAGCTCAGGGATACTAGAGCAGCCCGCCCTTCCACAGGGAAGCTGAGCTGAGGGGGGGCATGACAAGCCTGCCCCAGTGGCTGAGGGGGGGCACTGACAGGCCTGCCCCAGTGGCTCCCTTACAGCCAGGAGCAATCTGGGCACACAGGGCTGCCCAGCCCCAAGGGGAACTCTTCCCCCTCCTCCCTCTACCCCACCACCATGGGGCCAGGAGGGGGGCCCTATTCAGTGCTGGAGAGGCTCTTCTCCCTTCTCCACCTCTGCCACCACCATGGGGTGGGGAGAGGGGGTCTGTGGCCCCAGAGGCAGACTCTTCCCCCTACTTCTTTTCCATTACTGTGGGGTGGGGAGGAGGGCTCTATGGGATGCTGCCTAACCCCAGAAGGGGACTCTTCCTCCCACTCCTCCCCTACCAGGGCAGGAGGAGGCTCTTTCCATGCTGGGGGGAACTTTTCCCCCTCCTCCTCCTCCTAGAGGGGCAGCAGGAATACAGAGCTCAGCTCAGCTGGGCAGGGTGTGGGGTTGTGGGGTGTGAGGGAGGGTGGGGGTTTAGGGACCACCACACAATCCCCCCATGGCATGCAGCCCCCACTGCCTGGCAGCAGTAGCAGCAGTTGGGGAGGTCAGGGTGCTTGTGCACAGCGCAGGCCAGTCCTGCACGGGGGGAGGGAGTGGAGTCTGCCTTATCCCTATGGTGCTGTTCCCTGAGTCTACAGAGGAGGAAGCCCTGCACTGGAGCCAGCTGTTTCCCCCACTCCCTGCTGTGCAGGTGCTGCACTCTGCCAGGAGTGGAGAGAGCCCTGCCCCCTGCTTTCCCACAGAGTCCAGTGCAGGGCTTCCCCTCTGTGAGTGCGGAGCTACAGGAACAGAGCAGAGCCCAGGGATAGAGGCAGACAGCACTGTGCTTGGGGCAAGAAGCACAGCCCCATGCAGCCTGCCCAGCCACATCTATCCCCAGGCTCTGCACCTACAGCTCCACACTTACAGAGGGGAAGCCCCATGCCAGATGCTTCAGGGAAGCAAAGGCTGGGGTTCCCTCCACACCCAGAAGAGTGCAGGAACTGCACAGCCAGGCCAAGGGGAGACAGCAGGCTCTAGTATAGGACTGGAACTACAGGCATGGGGAGCAGAGCCTCAGGGATAAGGCAAGCTCCACTCCCTCCTCTATGCAGCGCTGACTGGAGCCATGCCTGCATCAGGCACGAGCACCCTGACATCCCCACCTGCTGCTGCTGCCAGGCAGTGGGGGCTGCACACCATGGGGGGAATCTATGGGATCCCTACACCCTGCACTCTTCCCTCAGACCCCACACACCCACACCCTGCCCAGCTGAGCTCCATGCTCCCACTGCTTCTCTGGACATTGCTTAAACCAGTTTCAGCCAAATCAGTTAAGTCTGATTGACTTTTATTAGTAGATGTTTTGGATGGGGAATCCAGGAAAAAGATGACAAAGCTGAGATGGAAATACAAAGCGCCCAAGCAAGGGACTAACAATCGAGGGATGGGGGAGAGGAGGGGAACGCGACTAGGTTACATACCATACGATGTTAGCCAACTAAGCCCGGCGGTGGGGGGATGTGGAAGGGGGAAGGGGAGGGGGGGTTGCGACGCTGAGAGGAAAAGGAGATAGATACACACAAACCCGTTACAGTGGTCTGCAATGATGGAGGAAGTGGCTCGGAGAGAGTGTCTCAGTCCATAAAGTCTGATCGCGAGGGTCCTCTTCGAGTGGGGCGGGGTTGTCCATGGCAGCGAAGTCCTCTCGACATGAAGCAAAGTGGGGGGGGGGCGGTTCAGGCGGCGGTGTCCTCTGGGTCCGGTCCGGTGGCGGCTGGTCTGGAGGGGTCGAGGGTCCTCTTCGAGTGGGGCGGGGTTGTCCATGGCAGCGAAGTCCTCTCGACATGAAGCAAAGTGGGGGGGGGGCGCGGTTCAGGCAGCGGCATCCTCCAGGTCCGGTCCGGCGGCGGCTCACCTGGAGGGGTCGGTGTACTGGCGGTGGCCCATGATGTGCTCCACGTAGAAGTTGCGGGACCAGCGGATGGTGTTGGACACCATGAGGCAGCGCATCAGCTTGGCGTAGCGGCGGGAAATGCGGCAGGCACGGAGGACGCTCTCGTTGCTGGGGTCCTAGGCTCTGAGGGTCCCCACGATGAGCGTGTCCACCATCACGTCGTAGCCGCGGCCCCTCAGGGTGTCGGCCAGTGGGGCGTACTTCTCCTGCTTGTGAGCCCGGGCGTCGGTGAAGGCTTGGCGCCGGTTCTTGAAGGGGATGGTGATGTCCACCATCACGATCTTCTTGGCCTCGTGGTCTGTGACAACAATGTCGGGGCGCAGCTGGCTCTCGCAGCCCGGGACGGTGAGGTTCACGGAGATCTCCCCTGCCCCAGCCGGGATGGCCCGCACCAGGCGGTCCTGGACAGTGTTGTGGCGCAGCTGCCAGGCTCTGGCGTGCGGCTTGCAGCTGCACAGCACATGGGGGAGGGTCTCCGCCACATAGCCGCACTGTCGGCACCTCTTGTCCCGGTGGCCGAAGCGCACGGCCCCGTTCAGAGGCGAGCAGTTGAGGCGGGCGCGGTGGAGGAAGCGCCAGTCTGCGAAGCACATGAAACTCCCGCTGGGCATGAAGTGGTTGCTAGTGTCCCACTTCAAGGTGACGTCGAAGACCTTGCCCTGGTCCGGTTTGGCCCTCAGGTCGCTGGTGTACTTGTTGCGGACGGCATCCTTCAGGAACCTCTCCAGGAAAGTCCTCGTGCGGGATGTCACGGTGATGCAGTCGGCGTGCGGGGCTGGGCGCAGGCAGACTCCCAGCTCCTGGCGCTCCTCGGTCCAGGTCCAGGCGCAGCCAAGGCGGTTCCTGAGGTGGCATGTGGCGTTGCGGGCTCGGCTCCACAGCGAGGCAAAGTCCCCGCTGTCCCGGCTGAACTCGCCCTCCAGTGAGCCACTGAGGAAGGTGGCCAAGTCTTGCCCGGTGGGCTGCCGCCCGATCCTCTTGCGGGCGGTCTCCTCCAGGGCACTGGTGGCGCTGGTACTTACCGTGGCATCCGGGCAGGTGAGGAGGCAGAAGGCGTGAGTGACCACCACGATGTTGCAGAGGTCTCCCATGTGGGGCACGTTGGCGCCTCCCTGCTGGTAGGGGATGTGTAGGACCTCGTTGCTGGCCCGCAGCGGCAGGTGCAGCCACTTCTTGAGCAGCCACCAGATCTCGGTGTCCGCCTTCTTGAGGGGGGTCTTGGGGACTGCCAACCCCCTCAGGATGAACGCGATGCGGGGGATGAGGAAGGTGTTCACCACGTCGATCTTCTGCCAGGGGCCCAGCAGGGACGAATCCAGCTTGTGGGCGTCCTTCACGATCCCGGCGATGGTCTCCTCCGGCGTCTGCCTGGCCCGGTGGCCGGTGGCGTCCCCAGGTGGCAGTAGGCCTCACTGTCGCGCAGGTGCCTTGTCGCCTGGCCCTGGACCATGAGGGTGGAGTCCAGGACGTGGCTCTTCTGCCTGCCGTCAATGTGCAGGGAGGTGCACTTGGCGACATTAAAGTGCAGGTCCATCCATCTGGCTGCCTCGGACGTCACGTCCAGCATCTGCTGCAGCTGGGCAGCATCAGGGGCCAGGAGGACCAGGTCGTTGGCGTAGGCCAGGACACTCAGCTTCTGGCCGTACAGGTCGCGCCCGCTGGGGCCGCCCGCCATGGCTCGGAGTGGTTCCATGGCCAGGTTGAAGATGATAGGGCTGAGGGGGCAGCCCTGCCTCACCCCCGACCAGATGGGGATCTCCGCGGTCTCTCCGTCGGTTGCGCGGATGGTCATGGTGCATCCGAGGTAGAGCTCTCACACCAAGTCAATGACGCCGTCCGGCAAGCCCAGCTCACGAAGGGTGTCAAAGATGTGGCAGTGGGGCACCGAGCCAAAGGTGTTGGAGATGTCCAGCCACGCCACCGCGCACTGCTTCCTGGTCCTCCGGGTGTTGTCCAGGGCCATCTGGAGGGTGAAATTGTGTTCGTAGCAGCCCTCCATTGACACGAATCCCTTCTGGCTGCGGCTGACAGCCCCGCCGGTCACTGCCCAGTCGGTGATGCGGGCCGCCAGGCAGCTGGCATACAGTTTGGCCACCATGGAGCACAGGGCGATGGGTCTCCAGTTGCCTGGGTCGGTCGGGTCCCCCTTCTTGTGGATGAGAACCGTCATGGCCCTCTTCCAGGCGGCAGGTGTCCAGCAGAACTCTCTGCACCTGTTAAAGAGAACAGAAAGAATGAGGCAGCCTGGGTCACCTTTTTTTGAGGAGACCATACCTGATGCTGTCCTTGGCGGGGGCAGTGTCTCTGGTCCTCTTCAGGCGGGCTTCCACTTCCTGTGGCGTGAAGGCCTCCTCGAACCCCTCCACCGGGGGAGACGGGGGTCAGCGCTTCGACGGTCGCGGGGTGTGGGGTGGCCGCCTCTGCCAGGGGGTTGAAGACCCTGCTAAAATAGCGGAACAGGGTCTCCCAGGGGACCTGGCAGAAGGCCGAGGCCCCCTGCAGGATCTCTCTCACCGCCTTGGGGCGGTTGGCTCGGTGTAACTTCTGGATCCAGGAGGCTGCTGCTGGGTCGTAGCGCTGGCGCCTGGGTTGCCGCTGTGGCTGCGGTCTGTTGTCTCATCGCATTGTCGGTGTGCCGTCGGCGCCTCTCCGGGGCTGGGCCGGGTGGGCGGCCGCCGAGAGCTCCTCCATGAGCCAAGTCACCGAGGCCTCGAAGGCCTCGAAGGTGGTGGCCCGAGAGAGCTCCTCCAGCCAGAGGGCCTGCCACGGGGTGGGCATCCTCTGCTGTGGGGAGGGGTCTGCACCTGGGGATTCCGAGACGCCTGGGAGCTGGAGGGCTCCTGGCGGCTCAGCCTCCCCGGGCAGCTCCGGGGTCCTCGGTGGGTCGGGCGGCCCCAGGGGTCCGGGAGGGGTGGTTTCCAGTCGGGGTGTCACGTCCGGTTGGGGAGTTCTGGGAGTCGACCTGCTTGGTGGCGTTGCTGGGGCAGGTCCTTCCGTCGGATGGTCCCTGGAGGTCTGGTCCAGTGGGGTTGTCAGTGGTGCGGCCGGCCTGGTGGGTCTTCGTGCCACGGTGTGGGTCGAGGCGGCGGATCTCACCAGTGTGCTGGGCCTCCTCTCGGCTCTGGGGCCCTGGCAGACCTTGTGGTGGTTCTTGAGGAGCTTCAGGGTCTCATACTCAATGCCGCAGCAAGAGCAGTAGAATGCTAGGCGCAGCTGGTGGAAGCGCCGTAGGTGCTTATTAAGATCGTTGTGCACCCTGTACTGCCTTGGTGGGTGGCAGGTGGGGCACAACAGCTTTGCGGGTAGAGGGAAAGGGAGGAAATTGAGCACAGTTGCATCTACGCTGTTGCCTGGGTCGTACATGGGGGGATCGGGTTTCGGGGGGGTTCGGGGCTCCTCCACCTGTGTGGGGAGACCCATGGGGAGGTCGTCCTTGGGACCGCTGGAGTCCGGGGCTTATCGCCACTCGGGGCTCGCCGTCATCACCAAGGGTCCGTGGGGGCCAAGAGGGGCCTGGGGCCTCTCAGGGCACTCTGCCGCTGTTCAGGAAGCGTCCTCGGGGTCTGGGGTCCTCCATCAGGAGGTGGCTCTCGTCCACTGAGGTTCCAGGCTCTGAGAGTCTCTCTGCCTCCGGGGGTCGGTTGATGTCCGGGGATCCAACATCGCGGGGGTGCATCGGCTCGGGTCCACTGGTTCACCCTCCTAGGAGGGTCTTCCAAGATCCGTGGCTGGCGGTTCGCCCTAGCAGGGGTCTCCAAGTGCCTTGAGCGTTCTTATTAGTGGATCAGGCTGTCCTTGGTCCGGAGGTGTTTTACCCACATTCGGTCCTCCAAGCACAGGTGTTCGCCTACTCCGACCGAGGGAGTCCCAAGGTCTTTGGCTACTAGCCCGAGTCGGGGCTTTTGCATCATTGGGTCCGGTGAACCGGATGACCCATAGGCTACTCACCTGAGCAGCACAGCGGCTTGCGCAACTGGCGCTCTTTCGGACGTACTGGCGGCACCGCCTTTCCTCACCCGTCAGGACTGATAAGAACCCACACTGCACTGGAGAAAAGGAAAGCAAGCTGCTAGTCAGCTCACTTTTTGCTGCTATTATTCCGGCAGTCTACCAGACAGGGCGGGTGTCAGTCCTGGAAGAGGTGCAATACCAGGCCGAGCGTGCAAAAAGGAAGTGGTTCTCCGTCTTTTCAGCAATTAAACTGATAAGAACAGATGGACTTTTATTAGTAGATGTTTTGGATGGGGAATCCAAGAAAAAGATGACAAAACTGAGATGGAAATACAAAGTGCCCGAGCGAGGGACTAACAATCGAGGGATGGGGGAGAGGAGGGGAACGCGACTAGGTTACATACCATACAATGTTAGCCAACTAAGCCCGGGGGTGGGGGGAGGTGGGGGTCGCGACGCTGAGAGGGAAAGGAGATAGATACACACGTACCCGTTACAGTGGTCCGCGATGTTGAAGGAAGTGGCTCGGAGTAAGCGTCTCAGTCCATAGAGTCCGATCGCGGGGGTCCTCTTTGGGTGGGGCGGGGTCGTCCGTGGCGGCGAAGTCCTCTTGACACGAATCAAAGCGGTGGGGGGGCGGTTCAGGCGGCGGTGTCCTCCGGGTCCGGTCCGGCGGCAGCTGGTCTGGAGGGGTCGATGTACTGGCGGTGGCCCTTGATGTGCTCCACGTAGATGTTGCAGGACCAGCGGATGGTGTCGGACACCATGAGGCAGCGCATCAGCTTGGCGTAGCAGCGGGAAATATGGCAGGCACGGAGGACGCTCTCGTTGCTGGGGTCCTAGGCTCCGAGCGTCCCCACGATGATCGCGTCCACAGTCACGTCATAGCCGCGGCCCCTCAGGGTGTCGGCCAGCGAGGCATACTTCTCCCGCTTGCGAGCCCGGGCGTCGGTGAAGGCTTGGCGCTGGTTCTCAAATGGGATGGTGACATCCACCATCACAATCTTCTTGGCCTCGTGGTCTGTGACAACGATGTCGGGGCGCAGCTGGTTCTCGCAGCCCGGGACAGTGCGGTTCACGGAGATCTCTCCCGCCCCGGCCGGGATGGCCCGCACCAGGCGGTCCTGGACAGCGTTGTGGCACAGCTGCCAGGCTCTGGCATGCGGCTTGCAGCCGCACAGCACGTGGGGGAGGGCCTTGATCTTAGCTAAAAGGCCAAGAAGTCTGATACTACATTCAACCATGTTTATCTCAAACCAGTTTCAGCCATTTTGAAACTGGTTTATGTGAACTGAATGTTGGTTCTGTTACAGGTTTAAACTAGTTTTTGAACACTTAAACTGGTTTATGTGTACTGTCTGTCCCTAGTCAAATGCTTAAAGTTAAGAAGGTGCATTCATGTAAGCAAGACTGCAGTTCTGCAAGGAATGGTATCATTGGTATTGTTAGTTTTGTATCAGTAGACTAGGGCAGTCTGTATAAACTTTTTAAATTGTAAGTTCTTGGCTGAAGGAACTGTTTCTTACTATACATTTGTTCAATGCCTAGCACAGTGGGTCCTCAATCTCAGCTGAGGCTATTCTGCCCTTCCACAATACAAACATGAGATGACAAAGTTAATAACAGTAATAATAATAGAAAGCTAAGCCAAATCTCACAGCAGTCACATTTTTCACATTAATAATTTTACACAAGTCAAGTCACCATACTAATTATTTGTTAAATTTAGCAAATTTCACAACCTCCTTTCCACAAAATATGCATTATTCTTAGACATTCCTATATATGTTCACATCTTTTAAAGGAAAGAATGGCCTCTGAGTTTTAAAATTATTAAAAGGTAGAGTTCAGATCAGATGAATAAAGCAGTTAAAACCACCAATCTGATAAAAAATGTCCCATTAAATACCAGTTAACATTGCATTTTGAATGCAGTAGAAAAAAAGATTTTAGATTTTCAGTATCCTTGCAAATGAAAGATTCTAATGCATCAATGTAAAACTTAGAACATGCTTCATAGTGGCATGGATTTACTACTCTCAGCTTACAATCTGGTTTCACCCACATACCCTTCTTCAAGGTCTTCCTTCTGCGTACATTAGCACAAAGAGCAGACAGGCTCTGTTCAACTAAAGCAGGGTTTTTGTGGAGATAAAAACTACCATTAGACCCCTTAATGCATGTAGTTTAAATCACAAAACCAAAAAAACACAATTCAGCAAACTGATGTCCTTTATTACAGTACAGGCCTGCAAATACAAACTCTAGAATGGGCAAAGACTAAATTATTCTTCTAACCAGATGAGTGATCCTTTCAAATCCAGGTTTAAGTTCACAAGCGCAGCAACGGGAGTGAGCTATCCCTGTACAGTACCTCATCTAAAGACAGATAAATCTTCAGAGCTCTGCAGGGAGGCCAGGTGCCATGGTGTATTTTATCATCACTCTATAAACCATGCTCTGCGTCCATGCCTTTATAATGAGCACAAGGACATGAAGATGAAGAGGTTTGCTGCATATGCATCATGTAAATCTATCAATTTCACTGCAAAATTTGAACAGTTCTGGTAAGGTCAGTTTGTGTAAGTCTCTCTCATATTCACTGTGTTTACAGATATTGGAAATTACCTTTCTGTTGCTCGTATGGAAACCAATATATTTAAATAGTGTTTTGCTGTGGATTATCCAATATATTAAGACACAGGCTTTTTATACGATACATTTGAAAGGTTTATCTCAGCTTAGTGAAGAAAGATGCTGCATTCTTAAAATGTCTGAATGCCTTCTAAACACTGTTTCTTGCTTATATGGCCCAATCCCAGAACACGTTAACAGCTGAGCAACCTGAGAAGTAGCTCAAGGCAGTTTTACACATGCTCGGGGGGTGAGGTGGTGACACTTTAATTAGAATGGCTCTGAGAGCCGCTGTAATTAAAGCACCACAGTGTCTTGTGGATCAGCATCCCCACACTTAAAAACAGTGAAGGGGCATTTAAACTAAAGCATGTTTGGCAAGCTTTAGTTCAGGCGCCCCTACCGCCATTTTTAAGCATGGGGGTGCTAATACACAAATTGCAGGAGGCTGCTGGAGCGTGATAATTATCAGCTCTGATGTGCTGTAATTACAGCATGTCAGAGCAGCCTCCGTACTTGTGTACAAGTACCCTCAGAAAGCAGAAGTATGAGCCAAGAGATCCCAATGATTTATCAAGTTAGCCTCAACCAAATGAAAAATCATTCATAATAAGGGTATGATGTATTTTTTTTAAGAGATGTGCCCACCACCCTTTTAAAATTCGGTAGGAATCACAATGCAATCTTTTGCAACTGATCAAACTGACATATCTACCATCACCCTCCATAATTCCACAGTCTTGACTTTTTGTTGGAATGAAGGACATCTGAAAATTGAAACCTGCTTTGAAAAAATTGCTGATGTAATCAAAATGGGGGTTTACTTATTTTGCCTGGTAATCCCATCTCTGAATTTTTCATTTAAATTTAAATTAAATTGACAAGTTTCGTGGAAAAAAAATCTTCCTAGAATTTACAATGACTTAGACATCAAGGGCAGAACTCTCTGCTGCTGCAGTCCCAGGAGGCCTGCAGAACACCAGGTAAGGACCCTACCCCACCCAGGGTAACTTGCCATGCATTAGCACACGTATGGCACAGGCGTTCCCTGGGGACAACCAGTGGCACCACAAGGTGCACCACTGCTAGTTGTCTCCAGGGAACTAAACATCTATGCACATCTGGACATGGCCATTATGGCCACAAGGAGCCTCACATTGAATCTATGCTTTATTTTATCATATGACACAAAGGATATCAGAGGATTTTATTTTATTGTTGTGTAAACCACTTGCTCAGTGTCCTATTCTTAAGGAATTTGCTTATTTATTTTAGGCAAGGATAATAATTCTTTGATGATATCAGTCAACAGTGACCCAATACAAGCCTGTGGCCTCCCAGTCGTCATCTTCTTCTCATGTCCTTGTCATAAGCTAGATATTTTCAAGAATCATGCATGAGCAATAGCTCTTTGTTGCTTCAGCGAGGTCCTCTGTCATACAGGCCTCACCCAGGAGTGGGCTAGCAAGCATGTGCTCCATAGTCTGCATTTCACTGCACTCCCATATATTCATGTCATTATTGTAGACCCTTTTGATCATGTTTGTTTTTAATCTTCCAGTTTGCATGCACAGGATATGTTGGCCAAATTAGATCTGCCCCTCTTGGAAGGTCCTTCTCGGATTCCAGGTCCATTTCAGAGCACCCGACTGCACATATTCTTCCCTTCCATAATGTCGGTCGTAGTCTGCCAGCCGTTGTGTCCAACAGTGCAACAATGGTCACTGAATGGTATTTCATGTTTTAAGCTGTTTAGTTACTTCTTTGTGACCAGAGAGTGTATGTCTAAGGTCTTTTATCTGTCATGATCTTTTTTATTGGCACACTACCTTTCTTCTGATATCAGGTGTTGCAATGCCAGCCAGTAAGTACAGCTATTCTTTGGTACTGTCTTTAGACATCCTGGATGCCTATTAGGGGCATACGAAACAGGACATTTTCAATTTGGATTCTGCCTGAATCGGGAAAAGTGATTTGATTCGTTGATTCGGATCACTGTCCCAATTTGATCTGGCCAAATCCAAATCTGAAGGTTCGATGCTGATTCAGAGAATCAGTGATTCAGCCATAGACACAGCTTTAAACATTTTTTCTACATACCTCAAGGTACCAAGCGCAGCTCATTTTCTGATTTGATTTGGAGAGATTAAAGGGTCTCCTGATTTGATTCGGATTCAGAGATTTGGCCACATTTCAGATTGAACCGAATCAGGGACTGAGGCTTTGCACAGCACTAGTGCCTATACATGAGCCAGGAGGCTGCTCCAATGCACTGTAATTACAGTGCATCAGAGCAGACTCGATTAATCGATTCTGCTGGGGTGTGGTGATTATTATGCTACAGCTTGCCTCCTGCATCTTGTGCACCAGTATCCCTGCACTTAAAAATAGCAGCAGGGGCACTTTATCTAAAGTTTGTCAAACAAACTTTAGATGAAGTGCCCCCACCACCATTTTGAAGCACAGGGACACTGATACATGAGACACTCCAGGAGCTTTAATTACAGTGGCTGTTGGAGCAGCTCTGATTGAAGTGCACTTCCTCCCCCACCCCTCCTGAAACACATGTAAAAATGCCCCTGTTATTTCATGGTAACTGGGTCTATTTTCTTGTCATGAAATGATCGTTCCCATGCTGTACTTGCATACTCTGCAGTGCAGTAACACAAGGCAGTATCAGTGGTTTGTAATGTAGTTGGATTCACTCCCCACTTTGAGATGAGCAGCTTTTGAAGTATGTTGCTGTGGGCACTGATTTTCCCTTTAGTCTTCTCTACATCCCAGTTAGATGCTTGTTTTAGATATATATCTATCTTACATACACAACTGAATATATGGTAATAGCTACAAGGCCATACGAGGCAACCATGTTGAGAGACTCAGTACATGTTACAATAACATATAGGTGCGAAAAAGCCAAGTATAGTGTGCCCTTTGTGTTGATTCCAATAGATGGACAGGTTGGAGAAGCCCCACAGGTAGTCACTCTTGAATCACCTAGTTCCTCAGTGAAAGTGGGCACCTCTGACCAGCAGCAGGATGAGAGAACAATGTGGATTTTAAGGATAGAAAAAAACAGTACTTAGATACCATCTGAGAGAAACTGATACCAAAGCACGTGATGACCCCCTTAGCTTTATCTGAAGTGGCAAGATGAGACAGGGCCTTGAAAATAAGGAATAGCTTTGAGCTGAGTAGGTGACAGCCTGAGTTAAGATCCATTTGCTGATTATAATGAGCTTGTGAAGTACACCTAGAAGAGCCTTGAGTGTGCTCCTTAGTTATATTGGCTCTCTGCAGTGAATATCTGTTTGTCATCTGTGTCTATTTTGGAAAATTATATTTTAGTTACTGTGAGTTAGTCAGCAGCTTGCACAATAAACAGCTAGTCACAATGAGAGTGTCAGACTCCTACTGGGGCCAGCTACAGAAATGTCTCCACCAATGACATTTACCAATGCAACACACAATAAAATAGGCTTTTAATGCTTTGTTGAACAGCATTTCAATAAAAGGAAAACTTCATTAAAGTAATGGGTAAAGACAAAGGTTGAACAGAGAATCGGATTTGGACCTGCTAAATGCAACTTCAGTTGTGAATAGTGCAAAGTGCCAGCACGAACTCAAAAGCAGAAAAGGGGTCCTTACATTGCTGCTAGCTGGGAGATGGTAACTTTTCTACAGGGCTTTGAATTTAGCACCATTTCTGATAGGACAAAATGTATCTGTTTTCCTTGTATTTGTACAGTATTTGGCAGAATAGTCCTACTATTTGTCCTGACATAAAGGTGGGGCTCCAATATAATTAACAATGCAACAAATTAACTACATGTAATTAGGAAAATCAATACATGTATGTGTTGGGCTTGCATAGAAATGACTATTCTGGAACTGATACCTCTTCTCCAGTATCCTGTGTCTGATGGCACTTATTCTGGTACAAACTAAGTGATTTGCCATGGCTTGTATCTTTCTGGGGCAGTAGAAAAGAATCCTAAAATTGTAAGATCTATAGTAATATTCATATTAGCAATTTGTTATTTAACATCCCTTAAAAGTGTAAGGTCTTTTTCTATAGATTTGATCTGTGCCACATCCTGTTAACACCACCATCTCTTTACCACAATGGTAACAGTCACTGATGTTCATTTAACAGAAATCTTTGAAAACAGTATTAGATTTTCACAGTTGACTCTGTGTGATACAGGTTAGCAGCTTCTTAACTCCACTTTATTAGCATAATTATATCATTTAAAATTAGTCACTCATATTTGACCTTCAAATAGAATTAAACATTCTATTTTGATAGTTGTTTTGCTATAAGTAAATACTGAGCAGCTGAGAACGTCTCCGATCAACTGATTATATCTTATGAGACATAACAGACAAGTAAGATGAACATTTGCAGCAGTGATGCTCGCACTTTGGATTTTTATCTAGATCATAGACAAACAGAAAAGTAGGGTTAGAAGGGACTTCTGGAGGTCATCTAGTCCAACTTCCTGCTTGAGGCAGAGTTGTCCCTATCTAAGCCATCCTAGACAAGTATTTGTCTAATCCATTCTTTAAAAACTTTAGGAAGCCTCGCACATACCTACCAGGCAGAATGCCTAAAAAATCAAACCACCCTTTAATTCAGAGGTATAACAAATTATGTTTGTGTCTTTCACAGTGGCAGCAGCAGCCAACCCTTCAGCAGCCCCCTCTAAGTTGGTGCTTGGAGCTGGTACCCTGCTCACCCATCCCTAGTTATGCTACTGCTTTAATATGTTACAGGCACGGCATGAGGACAAGGGCACTGAAAATGTCCTGCTACTGCAATGACAGGAAGTAGTTTGTTCAAATTTGCCAATCATTTGAGCTTTGAGTGGATGCTCTCTCTCACCCTCATGCCATTTTCCTTCCTTCCATCAGAAATGATACAGTTATTCACAAGAATTAATAATATCATCTACCATTTACTATGGTGGGATTTTTTTGTCTCCAGTTGCCTCTGTTCAACACTATTGCAATCATGGTTTGCACACACAGAATATAGCGAACTGGAGCCCTATGTCTATATGGCTTTTTATCTTGAAATTTCCCACAAGCAGGGATCACTTTGACCACTAATGAAGTGCATCCACATCTGGGATGGAAGTCAGCAGCTGTTTAAATTCTGTACTTAGTTACACTGGTGCACCCCCATGGAAATCAAAAGGGTTGTTCTGGTGTAACTGAAAGCAGAATTTTGCCTGTAGCTTTTAGCTGCTCTGACTACTCCAATTCTCAGTGTGCATATCCAGCACACAGTGGTTTGAGAAAAACAGGAAGAAGAAAGATAAGTCAGGGCCCTAATGTACACAAGACATACTGTAATAAGTCCCTAACTGATACTGCCTCTTATCAGATGAAGTACCTTACTATTAATTCTTTTAATTAAATTCATGTTTTACTCTCTGCGGGGGTAGGGGTATGGTAGATATTTATGGGCAGTCTTTGCTGGAGCTCTGTGCATTTAAATCCACAGAAAAAAGCGTTCATAGCATCAACTGAGCATCTAAAGATTTTATACATATGAAGAGATGTATGTATAGCTATCTATCTGCATACATATGTGTCAGCATCAGTTGAAATGCAATGACAAAGACTGAACAGACTTAAGAGACAACTACATGTACTGTGCCAGGGTATCCTCCATCCTCTGATTATGTTAAAATGTGATTTGGCTCCTCTCTTCTACAGGGGGCCAAATTCTGTTAAAAAAAACTGTCTGGTAGACTGTAAGTTCCTCATGATTGCAATTGTCTTTATCTGTTTTTGGTTATGTCCGGCAGCAGACTCATTTTCAGACCCTAATGAATAACAAATGTTAAAAAGAGATTGCTGGGTTAACGAGTTATGTTGCAGCACTGAGAGGGTTATAATTATATCTAGAACCCATCACATTCTTTTGAACAAACCTTTTCTTCCACAAAAAAATTGACATTTTGTGAAATACATTCTGGGAAACATGGTCCACATCTACTTGGCTATTATGAGCAAACAGTGATTTTTTTTTTTCAACTTTTTTAAGACTTCCTTGGAAAAAAAATTTGAAAAATAATCAAGATGGTTTGTCAATCTTTTCGTTTGCTGATAAATATTGACCAAAAATACTGGGAAAATATTTAGACATTATTGTTAATCATTTTGAAAATAGGATGAACTACTTGAAAATAAAATAAGATCAAGCTAATTTCAAAACAAGGGAATCTGGGATTGTTGTTGTTGTAGCAAAGCTAGCTTTTTAATGTGCTTTCTTCCATGCCATGTTGAAAAATGCCATGCGATTGCATGTTGCCTCACTGTGATGCATTCTGAGTAAATGGGCCCAAACTTTAAACCTGACAAAGATCCCTGGATAAATATTAGTTCTCATGTATCCATGTTACTGCTCTCTGCAGATTGTCTTCTCTTGTAGCACAATGAAGTTGTTTAATTTTATTTAAAAGCTACGTCCAGAAAAAGAAAGAAACCCCACTGGAGAGTAGCTTGATAAGCAAAGGAATTCTAGCCTTAGTGGTCCTGACAATGAGTCAGTGTTGTGAAGAAAGGTTAATCATGGTTAAGGTCTATTATTCTGTGGCCAGCAGACCATACTGATCCCCATCATTTGTGGCTGTTTTTAAAAAGGACTCTATGGTAGGCCTGACTTAAGCCTTATCATTGTGGTTTGTGGTCAAATGGGCCAGCTGAGGCTCCAACCAGAACTTATTTACACATTCAAGACAATTTCTAATAAGCTTTCTTTAAAAACGACAGCAAAAAAAGCTGTTGAAAAGTGAATGGCTTCTAAACCCGGGTTTAAAAAAAAAAAAACCTACTTGTAAAGCTCTTCTTGCTGGGAGATCAAAACAGGCTGGATGAAAATAATACCTCCCTCCCTTTGATTCATACTTCTAAACACGCTATTCATCTTCTCTCTGAAGAAAAGAAATAATCATAATAGAAATTTGCAATTACAGGTCACCTTTCTTGGGTGAAATCATAGCCCCTTGACGTAGGTGGCCAAATTTCTACTAACTTCAATAAGGGCAGGATGGAATGACATACTGTATTTTCTCATCTGCAGCATGCCCTGGAATAAGATATACACCATTTTTTTCTTCATTCTGTTATTCAAAAACATGGGTTTTTTTGTAGTAAATAACTGGGTAGCAGAACATGAAGAGCCAAGTCTGGTCATTTCTTCTGCTCCTGGTGGATCTGTGCAGACTTTACTTCTGCTTTTGCCCCACTGAAACGGAAACTGCTGTTACCATATTTCCTCACATATTATGTGCACTCCAATCTCCAGCAGCTGTTTTTTGGGGAGAAAGGTGCATGTTATATGTGATCAAATACAGTATATGGTCTTCTTGATTACTGCCCTATATATACCCAAATGTCTGTGACAGCTCTCTAAAAATGAGTAGCTAGGACACTAGAATACCTTTTGGCAGACTTGCTGTTGGTTACATTAAACTACAGTGCATTTAGAACCATGTTGCTTGATGCAAGGATGGGGAAAACTTTTGACTGTACCCAATCTAAGTAGCCCTTTTCTGCTGGTGGATCACTTAGCTAGAAATGGGTACTTTAATCATGTCTCAGTGGGCTCCAAACTGCCAAGGCTCCTAGCATGTTGGAAGCCACTCTGGATCTGAGCTCCCTGCTGCTGCTATTTACTTCTCTGCATTGCTGCCCCCCTCTTCCCCATTTCAAAATTATCCTCCGCCCTGGGGCAGCAGAACTGCACCAGCTCTACAGCTGAAAAATGGTGAAGCAGCATTTGTTTCCACAGCAGAGAATGCTGCATCTCAGCCATGTAGATATATTTCTTGTAGTCATATTTACATTGGACTTGAACACAAAGATACTGCATGGTATTTACAGACCCATTTGCTCTGATCTATACCACCACATAACACAGCACTCAAACTAATCCTTGCTCAGATTTAGCCAAGAATTGCCTCTCTACCCTTTTGGTTCAGCCATGGGATAAGTCCACAAACCACACAGGGGCCGGGGAAACAACACACATCTGCATCTGTCCAGAGGCAATGCATTAACTCTGGATTCTTGTATCTTTGCTTGTTGGCAGCATGCAGTAAAGTTTCTTTTCTACTTAATGGATGTGCTTTTCTCTTAGTAATAGATTACTTAATATTTTTTCCTTTTGTGTGATTAGGTCTGTATAAATTCAAAAAACTCTTGGCCTGAACTGCAGATTTGGTTTTGGATTTTAAAATGAAGCTTAAAACTATTCATATAATGGACCTGACTGCAAACATTAAATCCAAATACTTCACATTCGAGGAAATCCTCTGTCAAAGATCTACTCCAAATTTAAGTGGGATGAAATGCCAGATTTCCATCATTGCTTAGAATCCTGTGTCACCAGTGTGCCAGCTATATAATATTATATAAAGTTTTTGAAAAACAATTCAAATATATATTTCTCATGGCTGTATGCATGAAAGTATGGCATTTCATACGCTTACAGGACTAAACTTATTCCTGAGGTGAAACGGATGACTTCATCAGACTTACCAAGCATGAAGTTGTTCCAGGGATATCACTGTGCAATCTGCTGAAAACAAAGGAGGCCCCCTAATTTAAAAAGGGGATCCATTTTCTGTTTCTTAAAAAGATGAAATGCAGTGAAATGTTCAGCCCTGAAACAGTCAGCTTGCTAATTTGCTCATTGCCTGAACTGAAGTCAAAGACCATGGAACCAGCCAGAACATTTTTGATAATTTTTTTCCCTGGTGGAAAATGCTACTTCATCACAACCAAAACTTTGCATGCCAATGCATCCACTCTATGCAACTTTTATCAGAAAGGTTTCTCAGGTCCAGGACTAGCTTCTTTCTGGACAAAATGAGATAGTATTAGATCTACATAATGTAATCCACCAAAATCCACCAATTAGGATGCTTGTTTTGGATATAAAAAAGTCTCAGCTTTATAAGTCCTAAATCAGGCACTGAAGCAATTTCAGTCAGATTTTCTCACCACCTACCTAGGTGTCTGCAGATGAAATGGGTTGTTTAAATACACATACACACATATATCATGCAACTCCAACATATGCATACACACATACACATATTTTAATACATACACACACACGCATGCATGTATGTGTGTGTGTGTGTATATTAAAAATCACCAGGTTCTTGTCATTGGCTCCTCTGGCACTGGTAAATGGAATGGTGGCTGGTGGCTGAGGGGGGTCTCTCTGTATTTTTCTTTTTGTTTTAAAGAAAAAAGAAAAGTCTAGCTTTTACTCTTATGCAAGAGAAAGACAATGTCAAAATCAAACATTTTTCATGAAAGGGAATTCTTGTTTTCTGGCCAGCATATAACTCCAAGTTTAAGAGTATCATTATTGTTGTCCAACTAGTCATTTGGAGGAACATATCCACAGCTTTTGAGAGGTCTGGCTTTCTCACTGTGAAAGCAATCAAGCCTGCATGTTAGTGCCTGCAATTCAGCTTTCTCCAGGAATCCTAAAAAGTTCTTGTCATGTTTGATATCACTCATCAAGCTGGATGTTTTAATTCAGATTGATCTCTTACATTTGGGCACCTCTTATTTAGGGAAATATTTGGTGTGAATTTTGCTGACCTGACTTAGTTTAGGTTTTTTTTTTAAGTCAGCAGTGCAACCAAGTTCCAGAGACTTAATGCCAATTTCACCCGTAAGTAATTAGTGCATCAGTTGTGTGAACAGATCGACGCTCATTAAAGTGGATTTTTGAAGCAAATCAATGGTCTCTCTAAGTCCATCAAAATAAAACAACAGCAGCAGCAAAAAACAACCCAGAATAAACCCTGAAGTGGTCCTGCCTGAACACCTTTGCTCCACACAGTGGGTAGTCAAAGTGGTTTCAGGCAGCAGCATATTCCCAAGAGCTGGAATAGTTAAAAGAAACCATGCCTTGCTGCAAGCATGCCCCAGTTGGCTGATTAGTAACCACATAACCTCCTTCTGTAGTTCTCTCATTTAATCTTGCAATATGCTTTTTTCTGAGTGTGCTGGTCACTGCTGCTGTACACTGCTAGAATTTGAAGGCATTTATTGAGCAGTACATTAAGTGGCTATGAATCCTACCTAACTAGTAGGCCCAAGTAATTTCCTATAGCCCATCTAACAAATTATTTAGGGGACACTAGACCAAATTTAAAAATTCAAGGGGTAACATGGGTTTCTACATATTTCTATTTCACATGATCAGGCACAATTTAGGATAATAATGCAGGACTGAGGATTTACAAACTTGAATTCTCCAGTAGGTTGAATGATTACAGGACACTGCATAGATGTGTGTTGTACATTACAGACATATAAGAACATGGAGCCTATGCCCTATGAAATAGCACTCCGCAAGCTAGACAAGGCCTTTAGTCTTTTCCTTGTGTGATGGGTGGGCTGCAGTAGCAACACACTAGAGAGAAGCCCTGAAGGAAATACAATGCAGAGCAAATTCACAGCTCCTGTCTTATCCCCTATTGGAGTAATATACTGCAGCCCTTTACTGGGTGCAGTTAACTTGCCTCTTCCATCCTCCTCTTACTTCCTTGTCTGCCGGGGGACAGAGGACTCCAAGTATAGGGCGCACAATCCTCGTTTTTCCCATATTCTCTCTCACATGTTACCTCTATGGAGGGATAATGTGACTCTGTTACTCAACTCTATCTGGCTGTTTCACAAGTTTAAAGTTCAACTGTGAAGGTCAATAACAAACCATGATAGAGGAGTGAGATGAGAAAACAGAAGGAAAGTGAGCTGATCAAGAAAAAGGGTGACATTTTTGTGAGTAACACATCTCTTCCTCTGGGAGAAAAAAAATCAAAATCTGAAATGTGTCTATTAGCTACAGAGGTAATGTCATTGGGATTGATTGCTTCTTATGAGATAGGCAGTGCTATACCCATTTTACAGGAGCATCAATTCCCACACAGCCTGCTGGAGTTTCATGCAATGTCACACCTAATTTGTGCTTCACTGGCCATTTAGACTTACACATATATTTGCAGTAAATTAGACATGAGATTGTACATACATTTGCTTAGAGGGCAAAAGGTTTTCTAAGTTTTGAAAATCTGCCCAAGGACATGCAAGCCAAATCAATAGCAAAGGCAACATCAGATCCAAGAATCCTGAATTCCAGACCCCTGACATTAACCACTAACTAATACTCCCTCTTGTGTTCATTAGTGTTTTGCTCATTGCTGTATATTAAGAATATTACTTCTGAATATATTTTAAAATTCAGCATTCAAATAGCATCACAAGAAGTCACTCAGTTGCTGCATGAGTAGCACCACCAAACCCTTTGGTTAACTTTAGAATCATGGGAAAGTCAGTACAAGGGCTAGCTCCATGCTCTTGTGCTCAGTAAAGTAGACAAATTGTACATAATAATGACTCTAGGGTGAAGATTTCAAGGTCCAAAAATTGGATCTACAGGAATGACAGCACAGGAAGAGGATGCAGTTTGCAGGGCTAACTTTTATTCTCTAAATTAGCACAGTAAAGGCTATAGAAAGGAAAGAGAATCCAGCATTTTAGGAAATTATTTATGAAATGTAGATGGGCCTTCAGTTGGGAATAGGGCTGGGCAAAATGTTAGTGGTTCTTTGTTCTTGCAGCTGGCCTGTCGAATTACACAGAGCCAGCACAGTAAATAATACTACTATTGTCTGCCTGTGTCAGAGACAGACAGAAGGTACATTTGGAATTGGTCCAAACACCACAAGGGCCACTCATAGCCACAGTGTCCAATTACTGCTTGCTTGACTATAAAATGCACTTTTTTGCTGAGCTAATTTAAGAATGGCAGCTTTTAATGGGGATTGTATTAAAGGGGGCTGTGGCTGCTGCAGCTTTTGACTGCAAAGAAGTTATTACTGTACGGGAATCATCAAACACATATATGATGAAAATAATCAGGGTATGATAACATTAGCACAGCAATAACAACAGCCACAGCAAAGTCAGGGCTTCCAAAGGAAAACCAAGCACTGTGCACACAGAACTTAGCATTTTCCTACTAGGAAAAATCAAGTGCTTCTTGAAATAGCATAGTGCAAAACAAATAAAAACGCAACTGGAGTCCTACTGTAGTGATATAATGCACACTCCCCTTCTTTGCATATACCCACATCTCTGTGTGTTCCAGCTCTTTTCCTGATTTTTCAAAGGAACTATAATTAATCAGACATTTCGCAATCTTCATGGAAATGTTATGCTCTTTTTTTTTTTTTTTTAACTTCCATTCTTTTTATGTTTTCATTCCTTACAGCAAAGCTTCTAAACCCCATTAACAAAATATTTTGCACAGTAGTAAGCGGTTACAGTCCATGGAGTGGTTGCTAAATGACCGAACTTTGCTTGTATTGGAGCAATATTTACCATGTGCACAGTCAGAAACAAAATGTTTGTCCAAGGGGTTAGAACTCCAGGAGGAGTTCTTCATTGTATAGAAACACTTCCTAGGGATTTAATCTGCTTTGGTTATCTATTAGCTTAAGATGAATCTGGGTCCTCAGTCTACAGCAATCTGTCTGCAGTGCGCAACAGCTCAGCTGTAGCCAACGATCTATGAAGTTGTACAGTTTCTCTCCTCCACCATGATGACAAGGACTAGGGACAGAAGTTACACATAAACTGGTATAAGTGATCGGACATTGGTTCAAATCTGTAACACAACAGAAGTTCGGTGCACATAAACCACTTTCAAAATGGCCCAAACCAGTTTAAGATAAACCTGGATGGACATAGTATCCGACTTAACTGATTTAGGTTAAATTGATTTATGGAACTTCTGTCCTAGATCTCCTCCTGATTCAAGTTAACTCACAGTCCCCCAGCACCCCAAAATGCTTTGCATGTCCCCCCACATTCCCTGCCTTGCAGAATGGGCAGACTAGCTTTGGCTCAAGCTGTCTACTCCACCCAACCAGGGAGCCATGCTTTAGTACCTCCTCCCCCACCTGCTTCTGGCCTGGGTCACTGCAGGCACATGGCTGCATTTCTGGAATCAAGAATGAATGTCTGCTCACTTGCTTATTGGTTCAATCCACACAAGTTAAACTAACCTGCAAAGATTGAATTGATTCAGTCTTGGACTTTGGGACTGTCTGCACTTAGCCAAGGTTTTTAAAAAAACACAACGTGACAAATTTGAGAGATGTGAGGCAAGGACCAAATTACTAGCTCTACCAATGTTCCAAAGGGAAGTCTTGCAAACTTTGCATAAAAAATAAGCCAATAGCAGGACATTTCTTTTCTCTAACTTTTTAAAAAGAAAGTGTACCCTATCTATCCCTAAGATATATTCACTCAAGCCTGCAAAAGGGTTTTAATATATATGCCGCAAGTACAGGAGCATTATCAATCAAAATGTTAAAGCCTTGGTAAGCTCTGTGTAGGTGAGTTCATTCTCCATCTCTTTCATCTTTGGATGTCTTGCAGAGTGCTTCATTTGGAGAAAGACCTAAAAGCCACATTGGGTAACAAGAAGGGATAAAAGGGTAGACCTGTCTGTTCATATTTGCCAGTCCTCAACATGGAGAACACAGCAAGCATTCTGTCAAGGAAAATGAGGATATTCTTTTTTGCTTCTTTGAATCCTCAAAAGATGCATCTTCTTTGTAATAGAAAAGAAGTATCTCAATACTTAAGTCAAAATAGCAAACTTTTCAAAGGCAGGAAACTTGGAGCTGGTCATGCAATGTGTGAATTGCGTACTGCAGGATTGTTTGATATGGCATAAAACAGAGAGAACCTGAAAAATTTCATCTTCAAAATGATGGATATGGACAGTCCTTTCTCCACAAAGCAACCTTCAATTATTAACAGCAGGACTTGTGCTCAGCAGAGTAAAAAAAAAAATTCTTCCTCACTAGCTAGAGTGAAGCTCCTTCCAACAGTCATTGTCGATTCTCTTTCTTATCTTATACAGACATTAATTCTTCTCTGGCACTCATAAAGCTATTCCCATACAGGAAAATATTCATATATAGGGAACTTTTCATGCACATGCAGAGACAGATCACCATTAAAGTCAGATTTAGGATGCAACTTGGAGACAAAAAAAGGGGATTCAGAGTTAAAGTAGCTGGTCCTTCCTTAATCGACATAGTTTCCAGAAAACTTAGAAGTTGGTAGGTTACACAAGGTAACACACTGAAGCCTTTGTGATACTGTGTATAACTTCAGTTAAACTCTATGGGTCAGATTCCCAGCTGGTGTGGTCAGTGGAGCTATCCTGATATAACCCACTGAGGATCCAGCCCTCAGGTTAACATGGCATTGTGCCAGCCTTAAATGGCATGTTTTTGTGTGCTTAAGATAAGAACTATTACATTTGTTTGTTAATTCACTTAAAACCACCCTTCCCTCCTTTTGGTTTTTTAAATAATGTGCCCAATAACTTCAGTGTGTGGCTTGGTTTGGGAATGAAACTGCCACTTATGCACACCAAGTCCATAGTCTATAGTGTCAAGGACTGTGGTACTGCAGGGGCTCCTTACTAGTATGCAAATTATTGACACAATAGACCATAGCAACTCTTTTGGAATCATTATGTTTTATTGTGTCAAGGTCTAGTTGAGGACTCTTTAATCGGAGGATTCTTGAGAAGATAAAATGTAATAGCTTCTTTGGAGCCATAAAAGTCTGTTATAGCATAGGCTTTTTGGGCACTCCTTCTTACAGTACAAGAATTATCAATACACAGACTGTAGTGACTTTTTACTTTTACGGTCCATTGTGCCCATCTAGATTTTTATAATTTGACCAGCACAGTAGTACCTAAGTATCTTCCCCCAAAATTAAGCACAAAACTCTCTCTCTTTGCCAGCCAATCTGTCACTAAGTTTAAAGTGGGACAGGTATATAGCAAGTACAAGGATGCTGATGTGTTCAAGAACATTTACAAGAAGTTTACAAAAACTAAAGTTTACAAAGGTTTACAAAAACAAAATTTGAAAGATTAGTTATGAACTGAGTTCTAAATGCAGAAAATGTAGGGTGTGAACAAGCATTCAGACAACCCAGCTCAAGTTAGGCAGTTTACTGTGGGGCCCCCGCACCTGAGTTGGATTCTGCCACATGCAGGCATTTGCTCAGCCAGCTAGAGGTCACCTGGAGGGGAGTGGTGGGTCCGAGGGGGGCTGGCAGATCTGGGGAGTTAAAACAGCACAACCCAAAGGCTGTGGTGAGCAGCTAGATTTTCGCAGCCCCAGGGCTGTGCTGTGACTGCATGCAGGCATTTGTTAGGCTGGGTTAGTCCATTTTAGATTCAGGTTAACCCAGGCCAAACTAAACTTAGTTCACCTGTAAGGTGAACTAGCATTAGATCAGCCATTTTCTGGGTAATTTAAGCCCTGTGAACACCTGCATGCCCAGGCAATTAGGGGACCTAATTTTGGTTACCTCAGTTTAACTATCACACTTGCACATATCCATAGTGATCAAACATTATTTCCCCTGTCACTGTCACTGGAAGATGGAGAAGTCCTAGGTATGCATTGCTTCATCCAGGTATCATAACCTTCCTCAGTAACTCTTTTTTATAAAAAGGAGTTAAGTCCCAGCATGGGGTCCAGGTCTGTGCATGTCTGCGTGAGTATTATATTAGATTGATAAATGGCGCAGTTGGCAGTTTAGGCTGATGATCTGCCACGAAACAATGTTCCAACCCACAGGTTCTCAGAGCTGCGGCTGCCCCTGGGGACTTGGAACTTCATACACTTGTGGAATCACTCGCTGGGTTGCCAAAAAGCGCCTCTTGGCTTGCCCATCTCTGTACTGACAGAGACCTGACAAAGAGCAGTGATCCACGGCGTGTAATCAATTCACTACATCAGGGAAGTGTGGTACAGGATTTGTCCCTTAATCAATAAATAAAACTAGATGTCTACAAAGCCCTCCTTTCTTCCCCCCCACCCAGCTCCCTTCCTCTTTAAAATTGCCTTTTATTTCTAAGATGGGAATATTTCTGTATTTCTAATAACATGGGAAAGCTCTACAGGAGTTTTCTTAGATTCATGATGATTTCCATATTAGTTTGCTCTGTACTTGACCTGGAAAAAACACCCCTTTATTATTTATTTTCTTATTATCTTAGCATACAGCCAGGAGAACTAACTAATCATGAACCAAGTACAGAAGTACTTCTTGTCTGTTTCTGGGTTCACCACTGAGCACTTGGAGGGCCCCTTCCCCCTCACTCCTGTGGGATGCTCCATGTGCCCCAGTATCAGGGCAATCACGCACCATGCCTGCTGCCTCAAGGTATGTAAAAAAACATTTAAAGCTGTCTTCTGATTCAAATCGAATCACTGTCCTGATTCAGGCAAAATCCGAATCTGAATCGAATAAGGCCCACTTCACACGCCCCTAGTGAGAATCAGCATCTCAGTAGCAAATGAAAGGTGGAGCTAAGCTGTGAAGGGCTTTGAAATAGATAGCAAGGAGATTATGTTTGACAAGTTTACAGATAAAGTCATAAGAAAGAGGCCAAGAAAGGGGTGAAACAGTCAAAGTGACAGACTAGAAAAATTATCTTTGCAGCAGCATCCTGGCTGGGTATCAGTGGGGCAGGACTGAATTTGTTAAGACCAGGGAAATGTGTATGATAGCAATCAGGATGATGGGAGATTGGATAAGAATTTTAGTTGTCTGAATGCACAGAACAGAAAAACTCTACAAGACTTAACTGTAGCTGGGCCTCACAGCTGGAAGAAGAAGAAGTTTTATCCTCTTTTTTTCCATCTCCCCTTGGCCCTTCACAAATGGACCAGAGAAAGGCACTAAGTCTAGCATTCTGTGTGGGACCTGCAAAGCCAATGGCATAAAACTGCTGAATCCTTACTGTTTAGTTCAAAAAGTCCGGTGGGACCATTGCAAGTTTTCTACAGAAGTGCTGTACACAGATGCTTTGTGGAGCCCTTAGTGTAAATTCTCACTGCAATGGCAAATTTAACCGACTTTTCAGTTAATGGAAAAGTATGTTAACAATCTCCTTAATCTTACCATGGGTTACAGACAATGTGAGCTTTGGATGAGCAGACAAAAATAGGATCTGGTCCATGATCAATGATATGAAAGTCCTAAAAATCAATTTTAAATCCCCATCTGCTTCACAGATGGATCAAATCCAGAAGTGCATTGAAAAATATTAAACAGCTATTGCTTAAGACTTTATTGCAGAAATTATTTTATGTATTATACTATCGTATAATAGGGTAATATTCTTTTAAATATTTTGTGCACCCATTAATGGTGCTCCCTTTATTCTATGCTTAGAAAACCAGCAAAATACTTGTATGTATACATAATTATGCTTTGTATGTTGTGTCTACTTAGTAAACAGTTCTTTGGACTGATATAATTCATTCAGATTACAGTTCTTGTCAGTGAAGAGCAACATGGGTCCAAGTCAGTGCTGCTCTAAGGCATGGTGTGCCCACTCTGCACCAGCACTAGAAGCAGTGCTAGGCATGCATGCTCTTCTCTTATGCTGAGGGCTTTGTTACATGGTAATTTTAGGCAACTCCTGGAGCTTTTAACCCCTGGCTTCACCACACTTTAACTATCTTACTTTGCTTACAGCACTCATTATGCAGCTCAAAGTTACATCACTCCAGGGCAGGATTCTCCCTGATCCATACTACCCAGTTCCTGTTCCATTAAGAAGTAGCCACTCCCCGCATCTGTGCTACTCAAATTGAAGTCCTCCAGTATCCTAGGATGCAATGGCCCCTCCCCTATGTGGTGTTTTTGCACACATCTGAAGGTGACAACAGCTTGAGGTGGGTTGGGGACAACAGGGAGTGAGGAGTGGGGGACTGCTGGAGCTGGTGTGCCAGGATGCTGCTGTGGGGCAGGCAGCCTGTGGCCCAGCACAAGAGAAAGAGGAAAGGTGCAGAAGGCAGTGCTGAGGATGTAAACGGTGCTGTGCAGGGGGTTGTGGTGCTGGCTCTCCTGCCCAGCCTGACAAGGCAATGACAGCTCTACTGCTGCCCAGCCCAGGAGCATTACACCGGGCGGCTCCACTGGTTTCCTCCTGTAGCACTGTGCTATGGCTGGTAAGATCATTTAGCAACAGTGGAGGCATGTGGCAGGGAGGAGGACAGGAAGGCACTGCTTTGTCACAGCAAGCCACCAACATGCTCCCATGCCAGGCTCCAGGGGAGGCAGGTCACATTGCTGGGAAGAAACCAGCAGGGCAGCACAGTGCAATGCTCCTGGGCCAGGCAGCAATGGAGACTTCAGTGCCTCAGCAGGCCAGGCAGCAGAGCCATGGCTGGCAGGAGCATTTAGCAGCCCCAATGGTGGTGGGGAGGCGGGGAGAGAAGGAGCAGAGGAGGGCACTGCCTCGTCCCAGCGAGCAACCAGCGTGCTGCCTGTGCTCACATGGGGTCCGGGGGAAGCAGGTGACATTAACAGTCACATGTTCCCACTCCTTCCTCCCCACCCCCTTCAATCCATCTCTCACACCCCTGCCCCTAGAGCAGGGATGGAGCCTGTCCTGGCTCACCAGCCCTGCTCACCAGGCCTCTAGTGGCAAGTCACAGCTGCGCAGGTGAGAGAGAGCCTTAAGCTTTTTACAGTATTACAAGGTGTGACTGCTAGCACCAAACTCCAAGCTAGCACCAAGCCAATCAATATTTGTGCAGCTTACAGTGTAAGGTGTAACAAGGCCCTCACATGGTTGTGCTGCTTGTGGCTCAGGCAAAGTGATTCTAGCAGCTGGTCCAGGCAGACTGAGCACAGCACAGCTGAACTCCAGTGTGTTTCTCAGTACAGCGGCCCAAAGAGTCCTCTGTAGTTCACTGATGCAACATACACTTTTGTGCTTAAAAATGGACCATCTTTGCACATCTTATATTTCTGCTCTCAAACCTCCTACTTCAACATGTAGCAAATTATGTTACAGCAGTAGACTAAATATCAGTGTTAACAATCTCCTTAAAAAAATTATGACCTATGAGATCAGTCCCACATTAGTATGAATTTTACCAGCCCAGATATCAACTGTAAAAGCCAGTTTCAGACCTGGGACACTCTCTTAACTTTGGCTCCAGTTCTCTAGACATGGCATCCAGCATCCTGTCAGGCATCATCACTCTGAGATTTTTTTTTAACTGGTTGGCATGCGCAACATATTTCCATGTACCCAGATACGGTGACCTGCTATTCTGTATTGTATTTCTCTATTAGGCAAAAAAGAACCTCTCTTTTTGCACTTATCTGTGAGATCTACATTTGCTTCCTATCAACTCATGCCTACAAGGATAAAAAGATACATTTCACTGAGGGGCACAAAACCAAAACTAAGCCTGTATCTCCACACAATTTAGATGTTGCAAAAATAAACAAGATGTACAGCTGTTTAAGTTAAAGTCTTCAAACAGAATGAAAAAGCCAGAATATCGTTTCTTAGCTTTTTTTCTTAGCACCCAGATACCCCATTTCCAATGTGACCACATGTGGGTATAAAACTGTAGGGGTTGCCAAAATCCCAGGAAATTATTTAAAATGAAGCAACTGAAGCTAAAACAAATCTGTCTGAGGTTTGACAGATTTTATTTTCAATTTTCATATCCATTTGAGTTCCCTCATTTCTGCCAGATGAACAACTCAAAACAGAAAAAAAAGCTGCTGCAATAGTGACAGAGAACGTTCAAAGGATAATTTCCATCCCAACCAGGGAAGTGGCCAGCAGTCTTGCAAGAGAGACTGTTCTTATGAGATTCCCAGCTCAGCATTTAGAACTAGTAGAATAGAGGTTTCTCCTTCTGCCAAAAAGTTTGCATCATAACCCTATCACCAGACCAAACTCTCCCATCAGTAGGCTTGTGCCAACAAAACAGACATATGCACTTGTGCATAGAATGGGAAGCAGTAGGACCAGCAACTGTGCACCCCCAGGGCCAGTGAGGCTGGGTCAGCACCTCCCTCTGCCACTCTCCTGCCATTGCGGGTCCCAGTGGCCCAAATTCTGTAGCAGCCCACTCCATGCCCAGCCCCAATTCTGTACATTTCTCGTAGCCAAGATGAAGAAGCTCTGCAAGCTGGATTGACCCTTTGAACCATATGACACCCCTACATTAAAGCACATAAGTAAAGTTAGGTACATGCTTAAATCCCAGTAGGCACATCTACATGTCGCCCTGCATTGCCATAGCGACATACTACATCGCTGTATGACACGTCATGACAACACAGTGATCACATGAGTCTACACGTGATCAGCAGCTACTTTGCCGTAGCAGCACACTTCCCTCTTTTAGCATGCTACTAAAGCGAAGTAGTGGTGAAATCTAACCATGTGCCACACACCCAGCGCAGTATGGGCAGTTACTACATTGCTTTAGTTGTACTAAAGGACAGTGGCATAGCACCAGCACTGTACAGCAACATGTAGATGCAGCCATTGAAATCAAAGGCCTAGGCAGTTGCTTAAATTAAGCCCTTTTTTGTTCTTTGCTGAAATAGTGCTTCAGGCTGCTGCTTTAGCAAGTCCTTCACATGTCACCTATTATAGATGGAATTGCACAAACCGAACAAAAACATTTTATAAAACCACAAATTTAAACTGACAATAAAGTTGCCGTTGTGGTATATGGAATCCGAGGAAATATGAAAGATGCTTTGCCGCATAAATAGTCTACCTACCATGAGGCTCAACCAAAATCCTATTAAAAAAAGTCCCACTGTAACTTTTGTGCGAATTCAGGTATAAGAATGTTTGCTTATAAGATCTTAAATCAGTTAAAATGTGATTATAAAGCCTTTATAGCACAAGTCCAGTTAGATCTCATTAAATAAATAAATATATATATGAGCGCGCGCGCACACACACACACACACACACACATATATAAAAACAAGATAAAAGGAATATGCTAACATTTGCCAAGTAAATTACTCACCATGAGTAATCTGAACAACTCTAAATTCCCATTCTTTCATTTGACATGGAAATGGTCTTTCAAAACATCCTCCACAATAGTATGATTATGAAACCTTCATCTTCTGGTGATGTCAGTATATTGGGCAGTAGAGTAAGTGGGACAATCAGTTATCTGGAAGCTGAAAAAAGAGTTTAATTGCTAGCAATCATGTACATCAGAGTCATCAAGCTTTTTCAGCGCATGAGGTGTGTACGTGAGTGAACAGGAGAGTGAGTGGAGGGGCAAAGGAGGAGAGAGGTGGGGAAGGGGGGGCAGAGGGAAAGCTCCCCAGGCTCACCTCACCTGAGTGGCAGCTCCTAGTGTTGCTGCTTTAATAGTATGTGCTATGATGCTGCCACTGAGGGACAGGTAGTGGCACAGGGGATCCCTCCTGATGGCCTATTTGCCCCCACAACCTTGGGGGCAGGACTGCCCCCCCCATGGGGGAAAGGGTTTATTCCACCCCCACCCCCAACCAGATACACTGCTGGGCATGGCTCTGCTGGGTTGTGCTGGGCTCTGCATGCTGTGGAAAGACTTGTGGCAGGGGCCACACTAGTGCTCTCTCTAACTTTCTCTCCACCCTACTTATGTTACTGTCGTTCCTGGTAAAACAAATCTGTTGAAATTAACACACTGGAATATTTCTCAGTGCCTAGAGATAGTTGTCTTCAAAAAAGCAAGTTGACGTCTTATGAAAAGTACAAAAAGCTCAGAATCCAAACAATGGAAGATTTCAGGAAGTAAATGAAAAACAGTCAGTCTTTCTAAATTACAACATAGTATGTTCACAAGAACAAAGCTCACTGACAGAACGGTTCCCCCATACAGTATCTCATTCAACAGATCATCACTCTTATGAATTCACGCTGCTTCAATTCTTTGTTCCTAATGATAACGTAGTTTGCTGAGTCATAGCATGCCTTTCTTCCAGTCTCTGAAGTCCCATTACTATCAGTGTCAGCTACTGCCTGAGTGACATTTTTAAAATATCGGTAGTTTAAACCATACAATTCCTTGCTTGCTTGGGATTTTCAGGTTTCTTTTCTTAAAGTTGATAATTCTTTGCTTTCACATATAATACCTTTCTTTCTAATGACTTGAAAATACAACTGAGCTAATAAGAAATTTGCCATAAATTTAATATGAAACAGGGTGAAAGTGCTTAGGTTTAGCAGTAGCTTTTACAGGTGATCAGAACATTTTCATACCAAAAAAAAAAAAGAAAAAGAAAGAAATTTGTGATTTTGGTCAGACCTACTTCTCAAGTAGAATAAAGCCTCCTACACTGTCAAGAGAAGGTGATCTGTCTTCTAGATGCTTTTATAGGTGGAAACTTTTGATTTCTACATCCCTTCACAACCTGCTAAACAGCAGTCCCTCCCAAGACCTAATTTCATCAATGCACTCTTTGTACAAAGTAGTTACATGACACTGTGGCAAGAACCCTCTCCTTGGACTAAGGACACAAAATGTGAAGATGTGCTAAAACAAAAGCTCTGATGTCTTTTAAAGAGTTCATGGATGCAGACTGGTTTGTTCAACTTCCTGAAAAAAAATAAACAGCCTTTCCCTTGCCAGTTTTGGACACACCTGTTATTTTTATTTCAGTAATGCCTTGAGGCTCCAAGTGAGAATGAAGCCCTTCTGCGCTGCCTGTTGTACAAAGAAATAGTCATTGTTCAAGAGAGCTTACAATCGAAATGGTCTATTGATAAATGGTGGAGCTGAAATCAGAGGCCGAGTCTCATGCCCAGAGTCAGGTAGTAAAACCAAGCTCAGGTCAGCAGTAGAACTGGGAATGGAAACCAGAGGTTTTGCCTCCCGTTGTAGGATCCTTTTAACTGGGTCAGCGTTCCCTATGGTATTTTCTCCAGCAAGGAATTGCATAACCAGATAGCATTGTAACAATGAGATTTAGTCTCAGTCATATCACTATTCATTCTTACAAGGGCCTCCATTTTTTAAAAGGTACCACATAGCTTTCCCATTGTCAGAGATTTGTTCCATGTAGGAAAAAAGTGGTACATACTTTTACCCATTACACATTCCATAGATACAGCTTATTTGTAAATGACTGCTGGATCTTATAAATACCTTCCTAACTTGGAGTACCAGTGGCAAGCAACAGCTTGTGGCCCCTCAGAGATTTGCTTGTGAATAAAACCAATTGATTCCTAGGGGTTCTGTTTAAGTGCTGTAACATTCAGTCTAGTTAGATGGGGGAAAAATCATGCTTGTATGTCTACTTGCAAATGGCTAACTCAGAAGCCTGTACTTGATTAGAATGCAGTTCTGAGAGACCATAAATTTCTCTACCCAGCATAGTCGCCTTCTAATAAGGGAGCAGGTATGTCATGGGAGGTTTTGTTCTTCATAAAATACATGACAATAGGAAATGAAGGATGATAGATATTCCAGATTGTGTGTGAAAATTGTTTCCCCCAGTACTGAGGGCCAGACTGTGACTCCTTTTACTTGCATTGGGCCATAATACCTTACTCTGCAAATCCCTTCATTGTCTTATAGTGCAATGCTGTGCTTATGCTAAGTGTATTATACTGATCCTAAATTTTTCACTTGTAACTTATAGCTGAGGTCCTTGTTCCCAGTTTTGGGAAAGGCTGGGAATATATATATATTGTCCAGACAAGTATGTAACTGCTGTATCTGCACAATCTCAAATGCCAAGACTCTGGGTGTTTGCATTGCATGGAAGCTCCAGGAAATTACAGTTTTAAGGTTTCTAATGTTCTGCGTGGCAGACCTTGATAATGACTAGTCGTTCTGGTTTCAGCTGGAACTGATGGTGGGTTGAAGCCTGGAAACATGAGTGAACTTTAAACAAGGACACTTCCACATGATTCTTTTGGCTGTTCTTGTGAAACAGCCCAAAGCTACTGTAGTCCATTAGAAAATCTTATTAGGCATGTTGGATTTCATGTTTGGGGCGTACCTCTGCCCTAGACCAGTGCACCATCAACTTCTGCTCTTATCAGCAACATCCTGTAGGCTGAAAACTAGGCATTTGAAGTGTGTCATCTCCCAGGATTGGGACTTTGTTCACTGTACTGCTCAGGAGTTAAACTCTGCTCATGTTACTTCCCAAATTCAGTTTACAGCTTAATCTAGAACTGGTTATTCCAAACTCTGTGCTGGAGGATAAAGCCTCCCTTTCTCTCCTTCCTTTTGTATGTGCTCCTGTGTACTTTTCCCAGACTAAACAAGCAACCCTGACCTGCAGCCATTTACTCTCACACAAACAATTAACTTGGAGCATGTGTCCTAACATGAATTCTGGCTCCACAACCACCTAGCATTCCTATGGGAAACAGCCCAAATTAATAACAGCCTTCCTTCTATAGTAGCTGAAGTGCCCTTTCTTAAAGGAGAAAGACAAAAACACCGTTTTTTCATAGACTAAAACATTCAATTTTAGACCTCAGATGGACTCCTGAAGGATATGAGCAATACAGACTACAATAAATACACTCAGCATTCAGCACCGGCACTCACTTGGTAGTGAACACTGTAGTTAAGGCAGAAAACTGATTTCAGTTATAACAACCAAATTTTCACAAGCTCATGTAGCTCAATATTCTGCTGCTTTGGTTTCTGTCCAAATTGAAGGAGGCTTTTTATTTTTCCCTTTATGAACCTTTCAAACTTTAAGACAGACCCCTTTGGCCATTCTAAGTTAGGTCAGAGTTCCAGGGGGGGAAACTGTTCACTTTGAAAAATGCTGGAGGGCTTAATCTGATTGATGGCCTCTCAAAGCTCAGGTAATGGAGGGTGTGGAGATGACTACTGTGGACCTTCTGGGCGTGAGTCTTGTTAAGACAGGCCTTTTGTTATTGCACCTACATTTGAAATGTACATGTATTAGTGGTTCACTTAAACAACCATGCAAATTGCAATGGCACTCGTCTGGCACTAACAAGAAATGTGTATCACCAGGAGATGCATATTTACATTCTTTCCCTCCCATCATGGGTTTGCTTATCCCTTCTCTTTCCTTTAAAAACACATTTAAAAGCTAGATATGAGACCTTTACATTCAGCCACATTTGACATTAGACCCACTGCAGCATCGGCATTTCCTTCTTTTTTATCACTCCAGAAAAAAACCTTTCCCAAATTTTGAACCAAATATCCAACTGCCACTTGTAACTTGCCCTTAATTGAACGGAGCTGCAGCTGTGGTTAGGACATCTTTATGTATTTAGTTAGTGCATATGGTTTCAGAATATTGTTTTAGCCATCTTAAGACAACGTCATCACTAGTGTGAAGAGCTTGAGTACCACCAGGTAGCATTTTGAATGGATGTGAGTCAACAGTGTGGGACCTGGCTTGAACTGGTCCACAAGGACATTAGTTGTCATTGTGAAGACCCCATTGGTATAAGGTTGAGGCACACTGACCCTGTCCAGTTTGAAAATCAGTTGAGAAGTGCCCAATAACAGTGCAGCCAGTTAAATCCTGGTTGACAGACTTAGGGTCAGAGATGATGCGGTGATTTATTGGTGCTTGTGCTGACCATTCTTCATGCCACTGAGTAAGTAAGGAAAAGTCAAAAGGTTTTGAAAGGATGGACCATACTGGGTGTCTTGAGGGAAGCCGAGCTATTGGTGGGTGGAATATGTCCTGGTGCACTGGCAGAGTAGGCGTATCACAGAGTCTGGCTAGTAAGATGAGGGTTAGCAATGTTACTGAGGATCGGTAACCATGGGAGTGGAGTGGATGCAGTGTGCCTGACACAAGATACGTTGTAGCATGCAGTTGGCTGTCCACTGGTTTGCTGTGCTACGAGCGAGCCCATGCAGAGGCACAATGATCTGCAACTGAATAACACAGTGCAAGAGCAGATGAACAATGTGTAACATAGATAATTTCCTCCTTTCACAGGAAAAACAATTCTATGTTCAGATTTAACTTCATTTCTATTTTACATGGCTTGGAGTAGGAAATTAAATCCATAAGAATCTATACCAAAAAGATTAAAAATGGAGTGGGTTGGTTTAACCAATCACAAAATGAAGAAAAGAAAAAAAATCAACCTGACCTTGAGTTCCTTGCACAGATTTCCTTAGTCTTTACTCAGGAAAACCCTCACGGAAATCAAAGAAAATAATTAATTCTAGATTTGGTATTATTTTAATGTAATGCCACATTTCAAGCAACATACCAAAAGTTAAAGGTATCTAAAGCCATCTTAACTGAGGTACAAGGAGCCACTATCACATCTTTTTTATTTGTAAATAGTCTCTGCTTTCAAAAATATGTACCAACATTACAATGAAAAAGTAACTCAGATACACAAAATCCTTCCAGCCACCAAATCACAATTGTAATAGGAGCCATCATATTTGTGATTCCTGCCTTCTTTGTTGTATCTGTCCAACATTGCTTTCACATTTTTTTAACTTGATATATTAAAATCCTGCTGCAGGCATCTTCTGATATCAGCCTCTTCCTATTTATCTTTCAGAATGCAAAAAAAGTGTAAATATTGTAAATATTAAGGTACAAAAAAATGAATTAAGGTGATTTTATGGATGTGATTAATATTCAAAAAGCCCAGAGGTTTCAGAGCAGAAGCTGACATTCTGTATGTTGAGCTCGGTTCTTTCTACATTCACATTAACAAAAACATGATGAGATTATTTTACTATTCCTACTAGTTGTGGTAGTGGAATTAGTACTCACAGGCTAAGCAAAAATGTTCAGAAAGTCCTGAGGCAGAATTGATCACACTTTTGCAAGTTTCTGTAAGTGGTGTAGGTCAATTCAGTCAGGAGTGAGCAGAACACGTGTTTGCCCTTTGGTTGGGGTACACAGGGCGGCCTGCACTGGCTGAGGCCAGCAGGTTGGGGGTGCCAGAGACTGGGCTGCCAGAGACTGCCAAGTGCAAATGAGTGGCCAAGCCACCCCTGATTGACTTCCAGGTACAGCAGAGCATGTCCCCATCATTGTCAGCCATAGGCATTACAGAGGGCAGGCAGTCCCTGGATATGCTCAGGGGTCTCTCCTGCACACCCACTCAGGGACTCCCATGCCCTGCCCCCACAAGCAGGCACAGCCCCGGGAGCATGAGTGAGCTGCAGGGGACAGGTGAGCACCTCTGCACCCCCCTCCTACCATCATCATCAGCCGCTATGCTGACTTGGCTCTGTGAGAGCCCAGGGTTGGGGTTGGCTGGATGCTCAGTTGCAAAACAAGTACTAGTATACCTCCTTGTGAGAAGGAACTAGAAGGAGCTTGCAAAGCACCTGGGATGCTAGCAGACAGCAATCTAACATGAATCGATAGGAGTTCTGGTACAGATGTTCGATTTCCCAGTCTAACCTAAATCGATTAAATTTGAGTGTGCATCGATCTAGGTCTATCTTAGACTGGGTTCCACCATATTTAAACCAGTATATGGGCATGTCTACACATCTCCATATGGCAACATTGCTACAGTACCTTTTGGAAGTACTAAAGCACAGTGTAGTATGGATGGTAACTGCACGGTGTGTGTGGCACATGGTTAGCTTTCTCTACTACATCCCTGTAGCACTGCATTATACCAGGGGAGCACACCATTACAGCAACATAGCTGGTGATCACGTATAGACCCATTTGATTGCTACATCACCATAGTGCACCATACAGTGATATAGCTCATTGCTACATCACTGTAAGACAACATGTAGACACGCCCTACGTGCATCAACCATCTGTATTGTTATGAGTTTAGACCGATTTCTGAGCATTTGTACTGATAAAAGTGTAATATCTGTACCTGGCCACAGTGTTAATACTTGTCCACACAGTGTAGACTCAAGCCCCTTATTCCAGCAGAAATGCATACAGCCTAGAATGAAGAGGAAGTTACAAAAGTCCTGATCTTGGGCCTGCTTGGTATGGGGCAGCCCTTTGGCTGTTAAATGTTAAAATGGCATAAGGAATCCTTTACTTACACCAACAGCTAATTGTACAGGAACACTTCCTTAGGCTACTAGCTTTGCACCACTGCAGGATATTCACAAGTACCAGGAAGAACCTCAGTGACACAGAGGCCAAGGTTTAGTTGCAAGCTCCTTCAGAAACATACAGCAACAATGTTGTATATAGAGAACAAAGGCAAATTATGGATACCCTGGAAACCTTTTCTGATTTTTCCATGTCTGAATAACAGGACTTTATTTTATTCTATCCCATACGTTTAAACAAGCATTTATACCAGTACAAAATGAGGGCCAAAAGGGTCTGAAAGACTGTCAGGTCAAAATAGAAGTTTTAGATTATCTTTTCATATATCTTAAAGAACTTTACAGATACCACATTAACTGAACCCCACCACCACCAAACTATTACAAGGTAGCTAAATTTTATCATGGCTACTTTATAGATGCAAAATTAAGTGACTGGCTCAACAGCTAGATAGGTCCAATCCAGAACCCTGTTCCTACCTGATTTTGTCACCCCTATTCACATTAAATTGAGTACTTCACAAGCAAAAATCAGCAAGGCTTTCTAATACATGAGGAGCTATTCATTCCTAATAAGGCTGTCAGAATCTGGCCAGTGATGACTTATATTTGAGGTCAACAAGTCTTAAATCTCTTTCCCATTTAGACTCCTGGAAGGTTTTGAAAACAATCTAGTAGTAATGATGCTACTTAAAGTAATGGTGTTACATTGATGTATACCATCTGGGGATCTTTCCCTTAAGTGGTCTGTATATAATCTGAAAGATTCGTGTCCTGATTCTGTGATCCATACAAAAGATGCCTACAGACACCTGTGAATTGGTAAATGCAGCCACTAAAACGTCATACTTTCATTTATTTTTATAGGAATTAACACTATAAGAGGTTAGCACTTACCTACTGTTTGCAATTGACTACAAACTCTCCTCTTCATTGGAGGGAACACTTTGCAGAATCAGGCTAAAGATAATAATGTATTGCTTTTTATTAGCCATCTTTGAAAATCAGACTCCAAAGTCCTAATTAACTAACATTAGTGGTTTAGTACCTCTTCAAGGAAAGCAATATCAGATCTGAATTCCAAATGTGGATATCTCTGCCCCAAACTGTGTTCAATCTCTGATAGAGTGTAGTTTGTGAAGACAATAATTAATTAAAGTAAGGTGCTTTCTTGGTAAAGTATCTCCATTCCATAAGTGATAAGATTAACTCTTTCCATAAAAGGAGAATGAATAAAATGTAGTAAGATGCTAAGAGGGCAGGTTTCATAGGAGGCATGTTTTATCTGTTCATAATGTCCATCTTGCATTTGATATTCTAGCTTTGTGCATGTAGAAAACCGAACAACAGAAAACAAATGTAAAAGCAAATATAGAAAATAAATGACCAAAATAAAGCCATAAATAATGAAAGGCCACATGGTATCCTGTCCCATCTGGTGCAGGGAACAGCAAAGTACTCTAGAAAACCCATATCCTCACAGAGAAAGGGACATAGGTGAGTCCCCAAGGAGGACACAAACCAGTGGCTTCAAGTTGCTGCAAAGTAAGTTTAGATTGTATACCCGGATAAACTTCTTCACTGTGACAATAGCGAGGCAGTGGAATATACTGCCTAGGGAAGCTGTGGACTCTCTATCGCTGGAGGTGTTCAGGAAGAGGTTGGACAGCCACTGGCCGGGGATGATCTAGGTGCTTATTTTCTACCATGAGTATTTTCCATGTCTTTGGACTTGGTTGGTTGTTCCCATATCCACCCCACTCCCTTATTTTTTCCTGCTATGTGTGTCAGGGTGTTTTTTAAGCCTCCTGAGAGGCACTGGGTGTTGGCTACATCTAATTTCATTCATATTAGTGAAATTAGACACTATTTCTGGTATCTAGTCCAGAAACTATTTTCAATTTCGATTTCGATTTAGCAGTTCAAATCTGGTGAAGCTTTGGTGCCATTCCAAACTGTGCCACCAATAGCCCATCTCAAGTAACCATAGCATAAACGCCTTCTGCTGTAAGTGCTCACACACCCTGGCTATAGGGCCCTTAGACAGATAGGTTGTAGAAGAGAAAAGAACAGTATGCATTGTACCATTTATAGTGTTTAGCATGCATGGTACATTCGCCTTAGAATATAAACAGAATACATGAGAGGGAAGAGTCAATTTGTAATGACATATTAACATTCCTTTCCCATCTATTCCACACAATGTACAATGATTGATACGTCTTAGTAGTTTAATTTTTTTTGTTGTAAGACAAAACTAAACATCTTGGCCATGACCTTAGTAAGGCATATTGGCCTGATTCGAATCTTACACTGGCTTTACACTGATTTAGAGTTACTCCTGCTTTGTGCTAGTGTATAGGGAGATCAGAATCAGACCCATATATGTTTCTACTATCAATCACTCTCAGTGTAGTGTAGTATCAAGATAAACAGGTTGATTTTTTTTTCTGCTCTGGCAACCATTGTGGTCTCCCTGTATAAAAGGTTGTGAGAGGACGTAGATTCAGACATGCTGGAATGTGATCTAATCTCCTCATTTTGATCTACACAAAATAAAGATGTCTTTATTTACTTTAATTTATGTACATTGTCTTTCAAAATATAAATACTTTAAAAGAAGCAGAGTGAAGTTGGAAATTGACAAAAAAGAGGACATTGTTTTAATCGTCTAATCAGCTCAACCTTTGCGAGAACAACCCTAACCCTTGGACAGATGCCAACAACTGCCATTTAGGTATTTACATCTGTTTATCCTCTCAGTCAAATGTCTTTTGTCTTAGGTTTGACATGGGAGTACAAATGTTCTGACCCCTACAAGCGGTTCTCAAACACTGGATAAAAGACGTATTTTCCCGTTTTCTAAAAGGATGAACACATACTTTTACCCTCTCTTATTTCTCTTTACCAGTTATATGCTTTTGAGGCAGTTGTTGACAAGACCTGCATAATTCAGTTTACATGCGTGACTAGCATTTCATGAGGGCTTAGGCTGGGCTTTGCAGATACGTTGTCAAGAGTTAACGTCCTAGAACATTTTTACAGTAAAAAACATTCCTTTGCCTTCCAAGGTTCCATAATCAGTTCAGCATTTCCCACTTAGAAGTGACCTCAGACCAAACCTATTTTTCCTCCTGGGGTTAGGGATTTTCATAAGAGTTAAAAAAATGTTATTGTAGTCAGATTCCATTTTAAAACACACATCCTATTCCTTGCCTTTATGTAAAAATCACTTCCTATTAACATCAATTGTATTTTTTATTGTGTCCACACATAATTAAAGAGACTGGACAGACCTTAGTAAAAAGAATCATCAGTAATTACAGTCTTCTTGGCCATCCTTTTCATTGGACTTACAGCTAGATCATTCTGCAGTCTGAGCTATGGCAGTTTGGCACCAAGAGATTCATGATTTCCACGCATCAGGGCAGAACGTCAGGTGGTGTCAATGGCTGTAGTTCCATCGTGGCTTTGAAGTTCAGGATCAATAACATATGTCAGTGATCACTTGAAAGCAGGAAGGCTGTTCTTTTGAGATTCAGTTTAAATCAAAAGTAAAACTACTTCTGTTAACTTAATAGGAACCTGAATGTCGAAGCTAAACTATTTGATGGTGTCTCTCTAAAATCAAATGCAAGTTAAAGCTTGCTGAGGAAGTTGAAATGAAGCTTACAGTTAGTTACAGCTGTAAAATATTTAAACTCTGGTCCCCTATACATGTGCTCTTAGGCTGCTCCAATGTACTGTAATTACAGCGTGTCAGAGCAGGCTTGATTAATCTAGTCTGGAGCATGGTAATTACGGCACTCCAGCAGACTCCAGTGTTTTGTGTATCGGCATCCCTGGGCTGAAAAATGGTGGTGGAGGTGCTTTAACTAAAGCTTGTTCACTTTAAGCCCCCACCACTATTTTTTAGCACAGGGCCTCTGATACACGTAATGCTCCAGGCACTTTATTTAGAGCGGCTCTCGGAGCTGCTCTAATTAAAGCACCTTCCCCACCCCCGGACCACATGTATAAATGCCCACTGGGTTTAACTGCTAATCTCCAGGAAGAGCTAGGTCCCTATAAGGTTCACTGGAGTTATGGACAATAAGTAGTCATACATCGTGTTCTGCTGTGTCAAGTGGTGAGGTAGAAAATAGGGCTAGGAAATCCACTTGTTCCTGGTACCTCAACAAGTATCTACTAGCGTTCCCAGTTTCCTGCTAAAATCAACTGGGCAAACTAGCATGTTCAGAGGGAAAGTGAATCATTTATTTAGTAAGATATTCCCAAGTCAGTTCTAATTTGCCAATTTTAATAAAACTTTCATCCAAACAATTAGTATATTTTTCAATCAATTCTAATAATGAGCCGTATCCAAATACGTGACTTCCAGCGAAACCCACACAATGATTCTTAGAGCTAGGTTTTTGAAACAGTAGATGCTGGAAACATAATCCTCAGTACAATGCAACTTGGCTTTTTGGTGACAAAGTCTAGAATTGAGCAAATACTTTAGCAAATAAAGTAACTGAAAAACATCTCTTTCCTGTTCACAAATCAAGACTTTATTATTTACTCATAATTTTTTTTACCAGCATTTGCATGATATTGCAAGGGTTTGCATGATTTGCAATATTCAGTTTTCACGTTTGGTTGGAGATGTAGGTTTCAAATAGAAATATTTCTTTTCTTTGCCCTTACTGGAGGACTCTTAGGATTGAGTTTATTGTGCACATTCTCTTTCAGACTGAAACCTGCTTTGGACACTACCGTAGTCTAAATAAGTAATATATTACTACAATTATGATCAGTTGCATTAAGTCTAGGTATAATAGAAAGTGGGTGCTTCTGAATTGTCTTCTGGCCCTGCTTCAGATAACCTATATTTAAGTTTTAAACTATGTCTCATTCTTTTCACCTGGCCTTGGAAAATAAAGTAAGGCCCATTGGAAGAACAAGCTAGAGTACTGGTTTTGGTTGTATTTATGGATGTTTCTTGACAGAAAACTCAAAGACAGAAACTGAAAGAAGACTGAAATTTAAATTTGATTCTGTACTTTTCAATAATTAGCAGGCACTTGTAGTATATTAAGTGAAAATGAAGAATTATATTAAAACTAAAAATAATAATTATGATCATTTATATAATCAAATTTGAACAATCCACTCATTGTGAACACTCTCTCACATGAACAGAAAATCCTTGCTCCAATATATTAAACCAATCAGCTCGTTTCTTTGGACAGCCACTGAAAGCAAATGGAAACATTGGGAATTCAAGTTTCTTAAAAAGTAAATATCTGTAGAAAAAACTGGCGAGGCCTTATTAAGAGATTTGTTTTTAAAACAAAGCCAGACTCATAAAAATTCTCATCTCATGCAACCAGAAGCAGTCGGGAAGTGTTTTTTTACTTGTAAAAACATGTAAGTATCAAACACCTACAATTTTTGGATCCCCATCGGGTTAGTTACCAGACAAAGGTAATGGGTTAATGCTAAAAGTGACAGGTTTATACTTCAATTAAAGACTGTGCAGTCTGGCTTATTTGAAAACTAACATTATTATATAAAGACACAGCTAGGCTCGATTCCAGGAAAAGCATGTTCTCTTATTTTATGGTCTAAAGTTGTGATCCTGCAGTCACTTACTACTGGGTGGAGTCTTAGTGGGCATCATACTCCTCTGATACTCACTTCTGTGATGCCACTAAACCTGCAACTGGGGCTTTTTCACACTACTCTCAGAGCATAACAAGAACTCACTCCAGAGCAGTGTACATGAGAATCAGTCCCACTGCCTTTAAGGAAGTTATTCTTCAGCTCTGAACTACACATTCTTGTAACCCCTCTGGGATTAATTATTAATCACTCTTGCAGGTTAAAGAACACTTAACGTTAGTGCAACTGACTTTAGGCCTTCTTACCCTGTGGGCATGACTACACAAGACAGTACTGCACAGTAGCGATGAGCTACTGTGTAGTAGCTTGTTGCTACCACACAGTAGTGTTGTTGGGCACTAGCTATGATGCGGTACTACCACACTGCTGCTAGTGCACAGTGTGACAATGGTACTGCAAAGTAGCGCTGGTTTCTGTGCAGTGTGCCACTCATGTAGGCATGGCCTGAGTAGAAAATTTGTAGGAAGTAAAAAGCAATAGCAGGAAATTGCAACTTTTTGAGTCAATGTCATTATGTTATTAAGACTCTTATCCTTATATCAAAATTACATGTCTTATTAAAAAAAGCTTGGCACAAACAACTTATATAAATATACATATGTAAAAAGCAACATGAAAAACTGGAGGCTTAACCAGATATAAATATATTTGAACCCTTAAAAAACTGATTCAAGAACAGTGGTGGGGTGGGGATTGACTGAGAATGCTTCCAGACAGACATAACAGCAGTGTGATAACAGGTGATAATACAGAATCCTTTCTTTTAGGAAGATGGTTTTGAAAGCTGGTGAAAACATACCCAGGTGGAACAGTGAACGTCAAGGTTAGAAGGAACCAAAACAGAGGATTACCATGGGTGTGAGCCATATTAACGCTTTGCAGAAAACAACAGAAGGAGGCACTGAATAAGTTTGCCAATAATCTGGCAAATTAATTGAATGATGACTGCAGTCATGGCACAGCCCTGTCTAGCCCGACCAAATGGTTTGCTTCATTGATGCCAACTTTGATATCAGGTACATCAGTAGCCTTTATCAGTTGTATCAGCATGTAGAGAATTGCTGAGACCTACAAAAGTGCATCACTTGGGAATAGTTAACACACTTGGTTAGGCATGTGGCCAAAATACAAGGGCCTTCAACCATCTTACTGGTGATGATATCTCAGAGTATCATCACACCCTGGGGTAGCATAATGCTTTTATAATCTAACTCATATACTTAAGATGGGCAAGACAGAGACTTTTGTCTGGCATTTAAATGCTGCCAAGCAAGATTTGCCATCAGCACAATAGTCCTGTAAAGCTTTCAAAAAAATTAAAAATACAAATAAATGAAAGCATGCACTGGACAAGATCCTCACTGACCATTCAGGAGCCCAGGGCACTGAGGAAGAGTGTGAATGGGAAAAAGGAAGAACGAAGACAGCTCTAAGTATATGCAGTATAAAACTCCTATACTACTGATAGGAGTTGGTTGCAGTCCCCGCTACAAGTTCTAGGAAAGTACAGCATTATTTCCCTGGCACAAGTTAGAGAAGTCTAAATGTTGCTCTAAATTACACAGACTGCCAGCAAGTCCCATTGCTGAGTATAACAGGATGGGCATCAGTGAGCAATGAAGAAAGTCCTGGTTATCCTCCCTTTGCTGCAGTTATATCTGCAGAACCTATACAGGTTTCCCTCACTTTATGTAGATTCTGTATGTGCAAATTCGCTCTTACACAATTATACCAAAAATTCGTTATATGCAAGGTAAGGTCACTCTTATGTGATCAGTGTGGTAGAAGCCCACAGTCAGCTACTTTCTGCAGTGCATTGTGGGAGTGATGCACACCAAAATTAGTCTCCTGTGTGGACCTGTGCTCCTTGCTCGTTATCTGCAACACGTGCTTCTGTAGTTGCCAACCCCATTACGAGAGTGCCCTGTGCTTATGTGTTGGTAAGTACCAAAATTGTCTTGTAAAAGTAGTGGGAAAGGGTTCTGGGGGTCAGTACAGTTGAGGTCTTGGAACATATCCCTATTTGTTAAATTGTAAAGTGGGTTCCCTTTTTGTGAATTCGAGTTATGCACCTTTTTCCAGGAACGCATGCGCAACATAAAGCAAGGGAAACCTATACTGGGATCCCATCTGTTTGTCAGCTTTTCTGACTTTACAGGTGAGTTCCAGCAGTGGTGCAGTACTAGAGTCTCACCTCAGCTGGGAATCTGACTCAACACTGATATTTGTTGGAAGAGAGCAGAAAAAAACAACCCTCCTCCCTCCCACCCAAAAACCCCCCAGGTAGTTTACCCTGGAAAGGTGAAAAAGTGAAACGTACATGATTGAAAAATTATTTATGAAGGGCATTAATGAAAACTGAAAATTATTCCTCTTGCTTCATACCTTGTCCCATAACAAACACACTCAGGTTCCTTCCATTAAGTTAAAGATAGCAAAGGAGGCAATAATAAAAGAAAATCGTAATCTTCACAGCACATTGGCATACCATGGAACTCCAAACCTCGAGAGGTCAAAGAGTCAAACAGCATAACTGGATTTTTAAAAGGGGTGGATGTTTCATGACAACTAACAATGTTTGAAGCTATTCAAGCTAAGAAAATAAGGATAATCAAATCTCATGCTTCCCTTTATAAAATGATCACTTCTAACATTTGAGAAGTAATTTTTCTTTCATATACTAAATGCACAATTGATAGGTGGGTTCTGATTTCTTTGCTTCTGCAATTTGGGGGGGTTGGGAGGGAGAGAGAGAGTCTTGCTTTCCTCTGATGTATTAGGTATTGGCTATCCTGGGAAGGAAAAACAGAATTATATGGACCACTATTTAGAAAACTGGCTCAGAAGGGAAATGAATAGTATACAGGGAGGAACAGCATAGATATCTGAGAATCTTAAAATGTTATGAGATGAAACTACATTTCCTTCCAAAAAATCTCCTTTATTTCTCTTTCCAGGATTGACCTGCTCATGTTTTTATATACCATATTCACTGTCAAAGCAACTAGTTTTGTCATTAATTTTAAAATGCAAATAGCTATGCAATTTTAGAGCCTTTTGGTCTTTCTCTCTGTTTCTCGCTCTTCTAGAGATACACACACATGCACTTGTACAGAGAGAAATCCTAAATATTTGTATTTGTTTCTCAAAGCTCTATGATGAGATGATGACTTGAATATTAAAACTTACATGGAAATTCTTACTTGGGTGAATGCTATGTTACAATTTGAATTCTTTGTGCACATGTCCAGAACATCTGCAACTCCATAGATAGACACAGGTAGGCTGAAAGAGCAATCAGTATGCCATCTGTGTTTGGCAGAAGATTTCTAACCACTTTGCTGCTTTTTCTCTCTCTTCTCTTCGTGTGAAGAGACAGAAGAACCCATGGAGATTCAGTGAGAATTTAAACAGAACATATTGAAGGCTGCACTGACAACTGTGGGTTCAAAGCAGATGAAAAGTGAGTGCTGGATAAACTATAGCACAATGGATTTGAGAGGGATCTATTAAGTGCCAGGCACAGACACTAATTCTACAGGGGCTTTGAGCTTGGACCCCCTGAAGCTCTACTTTTTTATGTAGAGTTTTATTATTCATAATACTTGTCGATTGTTGACGTTAGTCTGAGTGAATCTCCACAGTATTTAACAAAAGTCAGCAGCCCTTATGCACAAGGAAGAGGCAACCTAAAAAGTTCTTACTTCAAAGTAGCAGCTAATTCTAGAGAAGAAAAAAAACCCACATTCTTAACTGCAAATTTATCTTTAAAACATGATGGCAGCATCATAGACCATAAAAGATGAGTTTCTTTCTGGTATCAATCATGTTGATGTCAACCGAGAGGTATTTGTAACATCCATGGTAGTTCCCTTATTTCATGTAGCTATTCATGGATGGCCAGTTGCTTTCTATCACTAGTCCCCACTACCCAAAAAAACAACAACAAACCCATTTATATTTGTCTAATATTTAATTCCATCTAATTAACAAGGGAAAAATCAGCTTTGGCATAAATGGGCACTAGAATCATGCTCTTCTTGGACTGAACATTGCCTCTGGAATCTATTCTTTTTTTTCCTTTTCATTTGAGAGAGCATCTGCCCTGTTGAGGTGAAAGCACAAGGAACAATAAGCAGATGGGGCAGCGTGTTTTCTCCATAATTTTTATGCCAGCATCACAGACTATGGTTGTATGTTCCATATTTCTTAACCAAATTTGGAGACGGGACATAGACTATGAACACACACCAGGGTAAGGATGCTCTTGAAAAGGGGAAGAGAAGAAAAGACATTGCTTGCATATATCATTTTTCTAAGCAGAATTTTGTCTTGAGGACAAAATCAGACTATGGAAAAAGCCATACCTTATTCAAAATAGCATGACAGCCTGTCCTTTCATGCTCAGTAAATGTGAACAAGAAGCACCAACTGGCTGGCTTCTGATGCTCTTCTGCCCATGCTTTAAAACAGTGGTCTCCAAACTTTTTTGTTCGCGCACCCCTATCAGTAAAAAATTTTTGAGCACGCACCCCCAATATATGTATATTTATATAAATATAAATAGAAGTTCTAATATTTTCTTCCCGCACCCCAATGGATCGTCTTGCGCACCCCTTGGGGTGCATGCACCCCACTTTGGAGACCACTGCTTTAAAACCTTCAGACCGCAGCTCCAAAGAAATGTGCTCCAAGCATAGTGGATCTCCACTACCCTACATGTTCCTTGAATAATACTAGAATTTATCATGTAGCTGTTACATACCTGGAAGACTGTTAGAGTCTTTAAACATTGTTGATAAGGCCTGTGAGTTTTCAAAGGATTTGATTATAAAATAAGTATCTTTTTAAGTATGATCATGAGTAAAAATGTAACTTTGTAAAAGGAGCCAAAAAAAACAGTAGAAGATCAAGCCAGCTCTTGTTCTGCCTCATCAGCAAAATTGTCAGCTAAGTTCTCATTGCAAAATACTTTTTTTTTTATTTTGGTATGGCTGCTGATTTATTATTTATTTATTAACTGAGGGAGGCCAAAATCAAACACATAAAAAAAAAGAAAAGAAAGTGAAGCACCCAAGACTCATGATACAAAACTCACAGAATACACCGAGGATGCTCCCTCATCAACACACAGAAATACTTTTTCCCAAATAATTACTTTAATAACCCATAACAACTCAACTACACTTGCCACCCGAGACTATAAACGGCGCAACGTTTTTTTTTTCCTTTTCAGAAGCGTGCTTGAGTTTGCAGGGTTAGCAGTTTGAAAAATTATCTACTGACTTATGAATTAAGCACATCTCACATTAATACGAAAAATGTTGTGTGATGCTTTCCAGGGACACAGCAAGACATGAACCCTGCCCCGAACAGTATCCTGATTTAGTGTATGAACTTGTCCTGATAATCACTGAAAGGAAATAAATCTAGAAGGCCACAGTCTGTCTACCTACAATTTTTATCTACTTAGAATTTTAGCAAACTGCTCGTATTTGCATGGAGATTCTACTCTGATATTTCCCTCAGCCTGCGTCTGACTCTTTCTTAGATCTGAGAAAAGGCACCTGATGCTCAAAAGCTTGTCTATGAACTCTCCAACTACCTAGTTGGTCCAATAAAATATATCATAAAAAACCCTTGCCTCTCATATAGTTTTAAAGTAATTTTTCCCAGTATAGTAGCAGTATCCAACTGGCAGCCTACAAGTTGCATGCGGTCCACAAGTTAGTTGCAACCCTCAGGCACTTGACCACTTTTGCTCCCACTGCTCTGGATGCAGGAGCAGGCAAAGTCTCCAGGCTTCCCCGCCTTCCTCCAGGTTACACTGCCTGCCCCAGCCCAGGGAATGGGATGGAGCAGGGCAGTGTAGCACAGTGTGGCTGGGGGACCTGAGGGTGAGCCTAGGGGGCCAAGGAAGCATGTGAGATGGGGGGGCGGTGAAGGGAGGGAAGGGAGGGGCTGCATGCTACAGCAGCGAAGACCTGTGCAGAGGTGGGTGCATCATGGGCACATGGTGCAGCTGAGGAGACAGGGGTGCCACCACATGGCATACAACCCATTCGACCCATGTCTTGCCCTGGACCAGCCCTAGTCCAGTCACTTAGAAGATGGACAGACCTGCATTATAGCATGCATTTAAAGGGTCTACAGGCAAACATAATGTTCAATAAGGACAGACATTTCACATCTGGGACCAGGTTGTCAATAAAGTTTGGATAAGGAAATGAGTGAAAACATTTTTTAAAGACATTGAACAGGCTTGAAAATTGCTGAGATGTGAGCCCTTTTGAAAGTCTAGTCTTCATTTTAGTGACTAAATGGGAGTGAAGCTCTTTGAAAATCTGGATTAATTTTGGTGGCAGTCACTACTGAATGAACATGTTAAGACATTCTCCATTTGTTTATTTTTATAAAATATTTATTTTTGTCTGGATCGTTTTTTCCCACTTCACCCATTTCATGAACTCGGGTGTATATATAGCAAGGGCAATTCTTCATTGGTTTCCTATCTGCATCCAATTGCTGCTATGTAACATTACACAGTGCTACAAAAAGCAGTAAAAATTATCGTGTTCATATGAAAAATTCATAAATATAAGCTTAGTTTCAGTTAATGTATCATGTTGATCCCTGGCAACTGCCCAATTAAGTCAGTTTAAACATTATAGATTCATTTTAGAAAAACCACCCCCCTCCAAAAAAAGTTTCACATACTCTAAAATTGTACTGAGGCTGGAGAAAGTCCTCTGGACTTGTTAAACTTGGAGTCTTGCCAAGGCTCACTGGAACAGCAGCTGTTACAAGGGACCAACTAGCTAACAAAAAAGAAGGGGTGCAGAAAAGCATCTAATCAGCGGAGGTGTCCAGGGTCAGCCTGATAAAATTAACTTCTGCCTTTGCAGTTCTTGATTTTCATGTGCAAGGGAGATATGAGATGGAAGCATGGGTCTGTTAATTAAAACAAACTCAAATTGTATTTGATTTCATTCAGACCTTGACTTCAGCTCCTCTGGGTTTGTCCACTGATTGAGGAGGGAACTGGCAGATACTGAAGAGTTTCTGAGTGATTTTAAGTGGTGAAACATGAAGCAAGGAGTGTCTAGGCTGAACCTTCTCCAGCGGGATGAGAGCGCTTATTTTGCCAAGAACTGCAGCAACTTGCAATCCAAGAGCCCCAGTTTTACAACAGAACTTGAAACTTTCAAGGTTAGGATCCCAATTGGCTCTGACACAGTTCAAGTTCTGGGTTGCTGGCATCCCTCTCTGCCCTCCCTCAAAGATCTAGATATAGGGGAAAATGACGGAGTGCAGACTTCAATGTAGCTATACAGGAAATGTACATTTTAAAATTCAATTTGCCTTGAAAAGCAATGATTCCAAGTTAGGGGATAGTATTGTTTCATGAAAGACAATATTATAAATCTTATCAGAGTTGCATCAATCAACCAAATACAACTACATTCTTCTCTATATGATGAAATTCTGAGATTTAAATCCTAACTCCAGTCTTGTGTTGGCAAATTCTGCTGCTGGAATTTCCAGCAGAGTTGTTCAACTCTGAATCAACAGTGCCTCGCAATTTCTTCTCTCAAGAGCTGGAAAACAACGAGAAAAAGATTCTCGGTGCTTTAAAGTTCATATCTAACAATAGAAATAATCCTAAAAGGCACAGAAGAGGAAAAGTTGTCTAAATTATGGGAAAGCTGCATTAACTAGAAGAAGAAAGCAGGGGAAAAAAAATGAGAATGTAGTGGTTAATCCACATACTAAAATGATTATGAGCATTATGGTTAATTGTAGGGAAGCCATTTGTTTCTGGTGAAATTAGTACAAGATGGCTCATTATTTAACTATTGTAGAAAATGGGTAATTGGTTTACTTAACCAACTGTACTTTTACGTAGTTGTCATCTTTGTCCTGTAAACGACATTCAGCCCACTTTACTTACTCCATACAATTTGATTCATTTCCCTTAATATTGTTTCACAGGATCCTTGTGAATCATCTAATTAGGTTTCTCTCTTTTGGGTGAAAAATCAGTAATTTAATTTAGCCTTAATAAACAGCAGGCTGATGTTTACAATAAATCAGCTACTAACATTGTCCTTAATAATTGTGAATGGAATACTTTAGAACAGGCATGGACTTATCTTTTGCTTTTATTCCTTAAACTTGGACCCTGATTCTAACTGAGGCTAATGTGCATCATCTTACATTGTGGACCTCTTCATATAAGTTGACATATGAAGGGACCAGAGAGTAAATGAGAATCAGGCCATTGGTCTTCGCGCATTTGTTTTTTGTCTATACTCATCAAGTTTCTTTTTAAAGTGAAGAATGTACTGTTTACTTGAGCCATTTAAACAAAACCGAGAGTAAATAAACAGGATGAAAATGAAACATTCGTTCTGACAAAAGGGAAGAAAAGGCCATCATATTTTAGGCTAACTTTAGTCACCTTTTTTCCAATACCCTTATGTGAAATCCCATACCCATAGAAAAAAAATGTGACCTCAAAAAAACCCCTTTTGTTTTCAGCTTAGTAAAGTTATTTGCAGTGCTTTGTTTTCTGGAGAAATTACTGGAGATTAAAAGTAGTTAACCTTTTGGTCACATGGAGGATGCTGCCTATACTTACCCAACCCATGTGTACTATACAGAAAAGTCTTTTTTAAGCTTTTCTTGTGTTTTTTAGCCCTCACCTGCATCAGTTTCAATGGAATTAGACCAGGGATCAAGTTCATGCTCTCTGTATGCATATTTTAGAAAGACAGGAGTAAAAGATACATAAATCCAAAATATTGTATTGATTTATAGAATTTCATACTGAAAGGTCTGAGGACAAGAGCAGAAGCTTGATAGCAATCATGCATCCTGACACACACCAGTACTTAGAATCTACAACTTTAACCCAAGGGTCTCCAGCCTTATAAAACCATGCATTTCTTCTCCCCATTTTACAGACAGAAAAACTGAGGTTCAGACAGATTTAGTAACTTTTTAAGGCCAGACACCAAGAAGAGCCATCAACAGAACTCAGGTCTATCTATGGCAGTGTCTTATCAAGCAGACCAAACAATATCCTTGTTAAGTCATACTTCATAGCTGCCGTTCCTATGTTTAATTAATCTTTACTCCCTTAAGGTTAACAACACCCTTTGCAAAGCTACAGTTTAACATTACATATCACCACCTATTTTTCTGTTTATATAACTCAGCCACAAAAATATTTGCTCCAGGGTGAAAGTTGGCATAGCATCTAAATCTGGGAGCTCAGCGTGTGGTTTTTTTATGTTAATTCAAGGTGGGGGGTAGAGAATAAGAAATATTTAGCCATTTGTGAGAGTGAGTGAAACCCAAAACAATAGCAAGGAAGTTTACCCAACCCTAATTGCATTAAGAATTGACCCAAATCATAACCTAAATTACACTGGAAATGTTGTTTTTTAGCAGTTCTAATCATCATCTCTTCTGTTCTTCTGAGTTCAGCAAAACTGAAAATTTGATACAGATTATTTTTCAAAGTATTCTAGCTTGGTCAAACTCAAGTACTAGGGATGTTGTGAGAGCATGAAGTCAGCAGGATTTCTAGACCATAACCATAAAGTTTTGATTAATCTTTAGACGATGAGATGAATTTTTTGATAGTCTGAATAAACCTCTCAAGTAATATAAGAATAATCTATTCCTATGAGATAGTGGCCCCATATCTAAATATTACGTAGGCCATTAAAATCAGCCTTATGCACATGAGGTCTAATTAAATACACTTTTGAAAGTCATTGTTTGTGCTCCACTGTGGTGGAAGGGCTGTTTCACTGAGTGTGGCCACTGTTACTTTAGAGCCCCATAATGGAATATGTTTTTCTGTGTTCACTACTGATCTTAGAGCTATTGCCTCCTGAGATTATTCATGGAAAAGTATTCCATTCAACTAAGGGCTGTGTGTGCATTACACAGAGGTGGTTTTCAGGAGGTGTTCTTCATCACCCTTTCTTCTTCATTGCCCATTGTGGAAGAGCTAAGAGGAGGTTCAGTTATGACTATAAAGGGTTCCTTTACTGAGCCTTCAGGATACAGAAAATACCTTCCAACTCTTCAGATCACCAACTAAATAACTTACTGCTAACTTTTGCCATCCAAATTGATTTAGGCACTTCTCAGAAGAAAACATGGTCCCACTTCATAATAGATTACAGTCTTGCCTAGCCTGCACTGCCTGCCAGCAACAAATTCTCTCGGTACAAGTCTAGATTCTGCAGCCACAAAATGAACTGCCTGCACTTTATCTTCATGGTACTGAGGTGGGGAATGAATGCAGACACATGACTTTATTAAGGACTGAGAGGACATCTAAAACTCTCATGCAAGCAGGCTTTCATGAATTTTAGGTTCAATATTAATTTTGGATACAGGACCAAGGACAAATTTCAGCTAACAGGAATTTGTATATTTAGGAATTTGGAAAAATGGGGGTTGTGTGGTTTTGTACTTTAAAAGCCAATGATTTCTGGTATTTCTGGTTTTGTCTCTTGAATAATATCCCATCCCACTGTGAGTGTGAAGTAGGACCATGTGACATATATCAGGGACCTAATGGCTAATAGTGCTATCATGATAGTGACTTGGTTCACCAGAACTCTGGATGCAGAATATTTAACATTTACCACCCTTCAGTTGTAGCAAAACCCTCAGTTTTTACTTTTTTTACATTTATTTTAAAATGCATTCCCTCTCCTTCCCAACCTTTTCTGACTCATTCTCTCCCTCTCTATTCCCTATAGATAAGTATAAGTGAGCTCAAACTTAGGATAAGCTTTAAACATTTTTATTTTAGTAGCAAGTTTTTGGATATCCACTGTTTTATATTGTATAATTTTTAGGTTTGTATTAATTTTTACTGTTGTATATTGTATTATCATTTTTGTATTGATTTTTATTGTTTCATATGGATATTGTATGGTTTAGGCCTGTGTTTGTAAATAAACCAAAGTCATGTCAAGTTTCCATTTTATATGTCAAGCCTCCATCTTCTGTCCTCTGCCTTGACATCCCATGTTGCAACAATATGATTCATTGTACCCCACCCATGTAAATTGGTTTCCCGATGAATGAGAATGATTGGGAATGATTGAAATACAATGGTAGCAGGCCTCTACTGAATGGCCGTAATGACTGGGCCATCACCTCGCATTGATTCATCCAGGAACCACGGACCTCACCCAGGAACAGATACAAGACCAGCATTTGAAAGACAAAAGACCCTGCGGAACCAGCAACTTGACCATTGTACCCCACCATTACAGACACCCAAAACTGTACATCTCTGCATGAAGCACACATGCTCAGTACGTCAGGGGCTGACCCCTGCCTGGGCATGCCTCCTGTCACTAAAGTCACACACGGTCTGACCCTATAAAGAAGGGCAATGAAGACAGACCCAGGGGGAACGCCATTTCCATCAGGACCAGACCAGCTTCACATCACCTATCCACCCCAGAGGCCCTGCCAGTGACCCCTTCTGGACCACACCGAGCTGAAGGAGACCCCGACTGGCCATCAAGGATCAACTTCCAGCCTGGGATAGGTAAATATTACCTGCACACTTCCTCCTACAAGTTGGACTCTCTCTCTCTCTCTCTCTCTCCCTCTCTCTTCCTGGACTTCAGTGGACTTCAGCCCCTGCACCAAGCCTCTTTAACCCCTGCTGCCATTGTGTGTGCGCGTGTGTGGGGGGGGTTCAAGGGAACCAGTTTGACCTTGTATCACCATCTCCCGTGTTCAATAAAACCACTGTCATTTGCAACTCCGACTTGGGTCATGTTTTACTGAATCCCAGTCCCTTCCCTATCTTAAATTCAAGCCTCATTCTCTCTCTCTCTCTGCCCCAGTCCCCAACATCTCTACTGGTTTCCCGATCTCCTCCCAATTCCATTTCTCCTTTTCTGCCACCTCTCAGCCTCTCCTGCTCCTACTGCCCTTTCCCTGTGACTTTTTGCTGCTTTTCATGTGATTTTCTACTGTCCTCTCTCTGTTTTCAGGCTTCCCCCACACCTTCTGTAATCCTCCCTCCTCCCCCCACCCCTGCAGCTTCCTAGCTCCTCTTAGCTGTCCTTCAGTTTTCTCCAGCAGCTAGAGCCTTTCTCCAGCTTCCAGGACCTACTGCCCCTCCCTGCAACTTCACTAGCTGCCCCAAAGCCATCCTCTGGCTCCCCACATCCAGAGCCCCTCCTTAACACACACACTTTCCCTTAATCCCATTTTTCCCTCTCCCTACCTACCTTTTCAGCTCCCTCGTAGCTCTGGCTCCAGTCCAGCATTGCTTCCCTACTCTGCAGGCTTTGGGTGTTGTCTTTTAATCAATTAACCTAAAGCCCAAGCCTCAGTTCTTCAGCCCAGGCCCCTCTAGTCTACCGGTTCTAATCCCAGTCCTGGTGACTTTAATTTCCAGCAACTTTCACTCCTTACACTTCTACTTTCTTACCTTAACCTTCTCCCAGGTACACCAAGCACATACATACATACATATATACATATCACAATACCCAACTTAGGAACTCACTTGTGTGTATGTATAGGTGGGTGGTATGTGTGTAAATTAGTGAATGCACATATATATACATATTTACATATCATTGTGTGTGTGGGTATGGTATATGAATTAGTAATCCATGTATGTGTATTGGATGTGCAAGTGTTGGTAACTGGTAACTGATTCTGTCTAAATTTGGTGTGCATAGTGTGTATGGGCTTAAAATGGTGATAGGTGTGCATGAACCTAGACTCATTATTTTGAACATGTGTGTATCTGAGCTGCTAGTGTGAGTGTGTATGCCTAGTAGGGGTGTATGTACCTAGTGAGTGTATGTGTGCTTAATAATTTTTATGTGTGCATGTGTATACCACACCCTCTGTCTCACAGCACGATATTGAAATCCTGAGCATTGGCCTGACCCCTCAGGACAATGCAGTGACCTTCTAGAAAAAAATAAGAGCCCTCTTTCCTGCAAGAGGAATTTTTCTGCCTCCAGAAGAAAAAGACTTCATAGGACTTCACATATAGGAAGAGAGTCCCCTGTGGTTCCATGATAGAAGCCTTTTCTACCACACAGGAGACCTGGGTTTGATTCCCAGACACTTATACAAATATAGTCATGGAGGCACCAAACATCTGGACTCTGTCTAGTCTTTGGATTCTGTCTCAGTGGCCTAAAGGGAGAATGGAACTTCTGGGCAGCCTCTACTCTTCCAAAAATACATCAAAGGTCTGGGGGGCCCTCATGTGTACATCATGATCCAGGAGGATTGATGGTTGCCTCATATAGGAAGGCTCACAATTTCCCCTCCCTCTCCTTTCCTTGTCTTCTGAAAGACTGTGTTGATGAATGCATGCCATCCTCCTCTCTTACTCTTTGCTTGTTGGAAGGTTGTCCTGTCACTCATCCTGCCTTTCTGGGAGACTGGTGAATAAACTCCTGCGCTTACATCATAACATCTACCTTTAAGGAACTTCATTAAAGGACTCCCTAACTACTCATTTAATAGCAACAGCTCCAGCAAATGCTCCTTTGGGTTAGTTGTTGTCAATACAAATGCTATTTATTTAATTCTGAAGTAGATGTAAGGGGAAGTATAATGTAGCTAGACATTTACTGTGCGGGAATGTCTTCCAAGACCAGCTTTTTTTAAGGCAAAATTTAAAAGTGGGAAATGATTTAATGATTTACAAGGAAAGAAAGTACTGGTTGCATCACAGATGGAATACATAGTATAGTTAGTTGTGGAAAGTTGCCAAGCTACTAGAATGAGGAGGCTTATAATGAAAAAGAGTAAAATGAATTCAAAGGAGAGTAAGAAGGCAGTTTTAGCTCTCTTCAAAAGGCAATAGGAAACCAGTGGTAAGGGAGATGTTGGGTGCTTAGCCCTAGGGCTGGTTTTGTTCAATAATTAAACAATGACCTAGAAGATGGCATAAAAGTGCACCTTCAGCAAGTCTGCAAATAACACCATACACTGGAGGGTAGGTTTAGGATACAGAGAGACCTAGACAAATTGAAGGATTGGGCCAAAAGAAATCTCATGAGGTCCAGTGAGGACAAGTGCAAAGTCCTGCACTTAGGACAGAACAATCCCATGCACCGGTACAGGCTGGGGGCTGACTGGCTGAGCAGCAACTCTGTAGAAAAGGACCTAGGGGTCATGAACACTGCATGCCCCCAGAGGCTGAGGGGGGCACAGCGAGCTTCCACAGGTGACAGTGGCAAGTGGCGAGCTCCCAGAGGCAGCCACGGTACTGTCAGCAGTGGGGGGAGAGGGGGGTGGCAAGTGCTGACCGGCGGTCAGCAACCACCCGCAGAAGCTGCCAGCAGCATTGGCAGTGGCCACCAGTGATCAGGGACCAACCACAGACACTGCTGGCAGTGTCTGCAGCAAGGGGGTAGGGGGTGGTGAGCAGCAACCACCCACAGGCCCCGCCAGCAGCGCTGCTGGTGCCTTTTTGTAGGGGAGTGCACCGCCAAGTTCAGGGGGTACACGTGCACCCATATGCACCCCCTACATCTCTCCAATACTGGGGGTTACAGTGGACAATAAGCTAAATATGAGCCAACAGTGCGCCCTTATTACCAAGAAGGCAAATGGTATACTGGGCTGCATTGGTAGGTGTGTTGTCATCAGGTAAAGAAAAGTGATTATTCTGCTTTATAGTGCACTGGTGAGGCCACATCTGCAGTATTGTGTCCAGTTTTAGGCCTCCCACTACAGAAAGGATGTAGACAAATTGGAGAGAGTCCAGCAGAGGGCAATGAAAATGGTGAGGGGGCTGGGGGACATGACTTACGAGGAAAGGCTGAGGAAACTGGGCTTATTTAATCTAGAGAAGAGAAGACTAAGAGGGGACTTAATAGCAGCCTTCAACAACCTGAAGGGAGGTTCCAAAAAGGATGGAGCTGGACTTTCTCAGTGGTGGCAGATGACAGAACAAGGAGCACTGGTCTCAAGGTGCAGCAAGGGAAATTTTTGTTAGATATTAGGAAAAACATTGGAACAGATTACCCAGAGAGGTTGTGGAATCTCAATTCTTAAAGGTTTTTAAGACCTGGCTAGACAGCGCTTTGGCTGGGGTGATCTAGTTGGGGCTGGTTCTGCTTTGAGCAGGAGTTTGGACTAGATGACCTCCTGAGGTCCCTTCCAACCCTCATTTTCTATGATTCTATTAAAATCAGTGAGGGCTCTGACACTGACTTCAGTGGGACAAAAATTTCACCTAAACTCTCACTAGGAGAGTCCTACAGTTATTCAGTACATTTTTCTCTTACTACAAACTAAGAAAACAAAGCTTTTTAGTGTATATATTTATAGTTCTCAACATCAGGAATCTACAACAAAAAAATCCTTGAGATGTTGTCAGCTTTGCAATGTAAATGCTTACAGGCTCCCTTGTATTTTTTCTGCCTAATAACTTTGGATAACTTCCTGTTTACTGTCAGTGCATCTAATGCATATGTCAGACCAGGGCAGCACCAACATGATATATGCATTAGACACACACTGATAGCAAAGAGGAAGTTACTTGATTCTGACAGGACAAGAAAATTACCCACAAGTAGTAAAATATAGACTTGCCATGTGACTGTGCTCAGCTTCAAAACCATGTATCACATGGTGATAACATGAGAATTAAGGAAGTATGGGAGATGCTAGGAATGCAGATCTGGTTATCTTGTCCCTGTGCCCATACATCTTCTACGTTAACCTGCACACCTGCTTTAATCCCATCTACATCCTGATGTGCTGCTGAGCTTTGCTTTATTATTATTGCACATCGTATTCTGCAGCATTCAGCCTGATGGCTACACCTCTTGTGCCAAATATTATTTCTTTTAAGTGGCTGCATGTTACACCCACACAATCTATTTTTAATGACTCTTCAGGACCAAAATGCCTTCCCCCCATGCCTTTTCCCCCCACAGTGTCCTAAATACCCACACAACTGAGATTAGATGAACTACCGGAGGGTGGCGTAAGTGGAGAGTGCAGAAATCAGTGAAGCAGCATGTTTTACTTGTCACTAGTTCAGCATCCTTTCCTCAATGTACAGGATGGCAGTGCATTAAGAAAGGCTTCTCCAAAAAGATATTGTTTTAAGTACAACCTAGAAATATCCAAGTGCATCAGATGTAGTATATTAAGAACATTTGCCAAGAAAACAATATAGTGACATTGAAAAGCATTTTTTTCCTCTGCATCTGTTTGTAAACTAGCCCATGCATTTTATTCAGTTAATATGATGTGTTTATAAATTAAATACATTTTATTCAGTTAATCCCAGGTTTTGAAAGATAAGGCATCAGTTACAGTCCTATGCCTATATTCCTGCCTTTACTGAGATTTGCATAAATGCCAACTGTGCTACCTGAAAGCATTCTTGTCCTGATTTATGGGTGTGTTTGCATCGCTCACATCGTAAATCTTCTCTTCTAGGACACTTCTGTTCTGGTATTTATTGACCAAAGACAATTTGTGTTAAGAATGTTTTGAGATCTTGCCAGATATGCACTAGGGGATATTTGAGAAAATATTCAGTACTCAGGCAAATGAATCCAGGCAAGAGTATGATCTCACTACCCAGATAAAAATTTTGCCATAATATTTTAGTGCCCAGTTTTATTAAGAGAAAGCTATGTCTCCATATGCATCTATTTACCATAGAGTCAATTCATTTAGACCAAATCAAAATAAGTGCTGTAGGAAGATAATTCAGGCTAGCAATTGTGCCTGCCTTAGTGGACAAATGTTCTGGCCTAGATCAAAATCCAGCTGGAGTCTTAATATTGCATCTTTTCCCCATCCAAACAGAATGCAAAAGATGCCGGAAAAGATTGCCTTTTCATTATGAATTTGCAGTAGTTTCAATATCAAACCCCAGATTTAAATTGGAGCCTCATAGTGCTGGGTGTTGTACATATTAATAGGAAGAAATACTTTAAGTTAAACAAATGAGAAATAAAGGGTAAATATGAGCACTATTTAACAGATAAGGGTCTGTGGCACAACATTTGCACTGTGGTACTCAACAGAGCATGACTTAAAGGCACTTGGCCACACAGTCTTCATTTAGGTGCTTTTAATTAAGATTTACAGCAGCCAATGGGCTGAGCAGAAACATATCAAGAATGGAGTTTGCTCCCCACCTCTCTCTCTCTCTGTCACTAAGGGTACATACAGATGTTCCCAGGACTTGATCTATAATCACACGGCTTATTTTAAGCCATGTAATAATAGATTGGGTCCTGCCTGGGCAGACTTCACCAGTGCCAGGAGCTGTGTGGGGAAGGGTGTGTAGGATCAGGCAGTCTAGCGAGTCCATGGGAGGGTGCAGGGACTAAAAATAGCCCAGCCAAAGGTAAAGAGTAGGAAAAGCACAACCACAAGGTTGGGGCTAATGGCTGGGCTTTCCCACTCTCGAGCTGTACTCCAGACCTGTATAGACATTCAGTAGATCAGGCTGACCCATGCTTAATCTAATTTAGTTCACCTCCTCAGGTGAACTAAGTTAGATCAAACCGGCCATGTTCCCCGTCTAACATCCTGAGACATCTGTACAGATCTGCACTTAGATCAACCTAACCCTAGTTTGCACATACCCTTGGACAATTTATGCTAGGCTACAAGGATACTCTTCCCCTCCTGCTCAGGATTCATAACTCTAAATCCCTTCCTAGAGTTAGGCATCTCAGCCCTTCCTTTCAAGACTGAGAAGGATTCAACCCTTTCTTCAAAACATGTCCGAAGGAGGAGGGTATGTTACCTCTCAGTAGTTCTGTGGTTAGAGCATTCAGCGAGAAGGTGAGAGGATCTGGGTACAATGCCCTTCCCTTCCTTGGTGGATTCTAATCCCTCTTTCCAAGAAGATGGCATTAGACCATAGGCTACACTTTGGGGGACAGTGGAGAAAGGGGGCACTCTCTACCCCTCCTGTGAAAGTTGTTCCATTTTACATGGACTCATTAGGTCAAAAATAGAAAGCAAGATGCAAAGTGAATCTTGCTGAGGACACTCAGATCACAGAAGAAGGAAGGAACCTGGGTGCTAGTCCTGGCTTCAGTGAATGTTTATCTATTTTCTATAATGTAATCATTGGAGCAGATCCTGGAGCCCAGAGATCTAACATCCAAGTTGAGCACCCCAGCCTCCATGCCCAGTTGAGTACCCCAGCCTTGCTCAGTCTTGCTTCCTCTCTCTGGTCCAAAGAATCTTTAATTATTCTACATGAAGTAAGCAGAACAGTTTCAACAGGAAATATTCCAGAAGCACTCCACCCCAGAGATCTGTAAAGCTAGTACAGGTTTCCCTCGATTTATATGGTACATGAGTTCCCAGAGAATGGTGCATAAATCAAATTCACATGAAGAGAACCCACTTTACAGTGTAACAGATGGGGATAGGTGCCCATGGCGGTGAGGGAGGAAGGGAGTGAGGCTGGTACTAGGGAAGGGTTGTGGGGAGGGGTACCACTCCCGGGGCTGCACAAGGAAGCAAAGCAGAGAAAACAGAGCAGCACTCACCCAATCCCAGCTGCAGCGGCCCCAGGAGCAGCCATGCCAGCTGCCTGCAGCCGCTGGGCCGTACCGTGCTCTGCCCATCCCCCTGCACCTGGGCTCCGCTTATCTGCACTCACCTCTGCTCCTGGGCTGCACCGTGCCCTGGTGCAGGCAGCTGGTGTTGGCTGCTCCTGGGGCCGCTCCAGGATGGGCTGTGGCAAGTGCAGACAAGTGGAGCCCTGGACGGTGTGAGATGTGGCACTCACCCCAGCTCATGCTGGAGCGGCCCTGGGAGCAGCTGACACCAGCTGCCTGCACCAGGGCACAGCGCAGCCCATCAGCTGCTCCTGGGGCTGCTGCAGCAGGAGCTGGGGCAAGTGGGGACAGGCAGAGCCCTGAGGGGTTTGAGGCATGGTGCAGCCCAGAGGCTACAGGCAGCTGGTGTTGGCCGCTCCCAGGACCGCTGAAGTGGGGCCTGGGGTGAACGCCACACGCTGCACTGTCCAGGGCTCCACTCACCCCAGCCCTTGCTGAAGCGGCCCTGGGAGCAGTTGACACCAGCTGCCTGCACCAGGGCACGGCGCAGCCCAGGAGTAGAGGTGAGTGCAGACAAGTGGAGCCCAAGCACGGGGAGGGTGGGTGGAACATGGTGCAGCTCACTCCTGGGGCCGCTGCAACTGGGGCTGGGGTGAGTGGGGCCATAGCCTTTTCCCCTCCCCCCACAGACTTACCTGTTTGGGCAGGGTGGGGGGGCATCAATGCTGATCGCATAAGAGTAAATTTACTTTGCATATAACGAATTATGGGTCTAAATATGCTCATTGCACAGGAGTGAATTTGCATATAAAGAACCCACAAAACTTGAGGGAAACCTCTAGTCAGCATATTCTTCTGATACAAGGTAAGTGGGTTCAAAAGCCAGCCACTCAGACAGCGAAGGCTTTCTCCCTATTCCAGGTAAGAACTGTAACCACTGAGCTATTGGACCAACACTACCACCACCTCCTCTTCCTCCTTGAGCCATGTGGCACCTGATCTGCTAGGCATATTCTAACAGCATCTATCATATTCAACCCCGCAGGAGAAAACACACACACACACACACACACACACACACACACACACACACACACACACACACACACACACACTGTTTTGTGGCTCTTGATAGACAGGTTTAAGCCTGATATGAGTGCTGCACCATTCAGTACTCTGTAGACTGACATGCTTCTGGATATGCCCAGAACCTGAAGTACCTGGGTTCAGGTTAGGTGACAAGTAAGCAGGAGTTATAAGGATTACAATTTTGAACTTGGAAAAGGATGTTAGATTGGATGCAGTTGGTTATGCACTCTTTTCTTTTCTTAATTTTTTGTGCTTCGCCTTAAGTCAGCAGCAAAAACTGCACAGGAGTCTGTGGAAGAAGCAGGAACTGGATTCTGTTCTTCTGAGCATGGCCCAATCCCCTAGCAACCAGAACATCTTCCCTTTGTCATGAAATACTTCACATAATTTCACACCAACAAAAAGAATGAAGCAAGGGTGGACAAGGTAGAGACTTCATCACCCAGGGAGATCACAGTTAACAATTCTGCCATTGCCACTAGATATATGTAATTAACAACCATTCAGCAGACAACCCTGAATGAAAAGCACAAATAAACCTGGTGAGTTCTGGGTGTAACAATTTAGTTATCTTTCCAGAAGAAAATAATGTGTCTGTGTGTAACCTTTTAACTCTTTTTCTCTTTCTTCCTCTCACTTTTATACTGGATAATTATTTATTTTGTAGCTTAATTAGCTAATTATGCATGTGTTATGGTCCTTTTAAGAATGAAGTAACTTCATTTAGTTGCTGGTGGCATGTGGCTTTTGTTCAGCTTCTATGATGTGGGTTTATAATATAATAATTTTGTTATTTGCCATGGTCTGAGGTTGCAAAGGATACCAAACTTATGCTAATTGATATTTTAACTGTTAGGGATACAATTCAAAAAGAAGCCTCTGAATTAAAGACAGGCTGAGACTTAGGAATCCAGGTACCAGAGGGTCTATGCAAGTTATACATCAATTCACCTTCTGCACAGCAGAATCAATTGGATTTCCTTTGGAACTATTTCTTTTGAACTTTCATAGGACTGCAGGTAAAGGGAGCCCTTAAAATGAGAATAGCAGAGTCCTACACCACATTCAATAGTTTGGACCAATTTTTTTCATAACAAGCACTGATGAGCAGAGATCCTGGCTTTCTCTGATTAAAAAAAAATCCCTAATTTTTTTAATAAAAAAGGAAACCCAAAATCCACATTTTTCCATGATTAAAATGAAATGCCTCTCTCTCTCCTTCCCTCCCCCCATACACACATTAGTGGCGTTTCATTTTAATCATGGAAAAATGTAAGCTTTGGGTTAGTTTTTTAAATCTGAAAATTGGGGATTTCTTTTTTTATCAGAGACCCACGATCTCTGCTGATGAGGCCAGGTACTGACATTACACGTGTACCAGTATAAGTGAGCAGAACAGACGTTCACTACACAGAGACTGGTTTAAAGATGGCAGAAACTGGTCTGAGATTTTCCTCCCCTCCACTCCCCAACTCCGCACCAAATGGCAAATGTATGTTCTGTTCAGTACCAAACTAAACTATGCCACTTACAGAAAACTGTGTAACATAGATTGATTCCATCTCAGGCTTTCTGAACGTCTATACCTAGCCTGAGTGTCTTTAAAAAAGCTCAAGGATTTTCTCCTTTGCACCCTCACCCCCAGCTCCCATTACTTTGATATGTCAGTCTAGCCACAGCTCTCTACTAGGGAGTGAGTGCATATTGTAGTGGGAGTCCCACTAGGGGTAGCAGATTTACCTTTTGAACTCCAGATGATTTCTGGGCTCAAGATTCTGCAATTCTGATTGGTGGAACCCATCCACCAATCAGAAGCAAGCCAGGGTAAGCAAGCTATGCCTTTTCCCTGAAGGGAGGGGGTAAGAAGCAATCTGGACCTGGTTCAAGACTACATCCTGCCAGGTCCAGAGAACTTTTGGGGCGGAGCCCCTGAGAGAGAGGAGCTGCGGAGACAACCGTCTTTGGGACCCCACCCAAGCCTCAGTGGTGCATGGATCAGCACACAGTTCTCACGCTCTAGGAGCCACTCGAGGCGGCTTGAGCCTGTGAACCCAGCAAGTGGCTGGGTAGGCGGTGTGTAGATAGGCACATGGACAGGCAGACTTGGGAGCAGCTCACGGCTGCTTAGGCCCCACATGGTATGCAGGTTTGTGCATGGAGAGCTGGCCCTGGGAGCAGCTCAAGGCTGCTCAAGTTAGCCCCGACTCTAAGCCAAGTAACTGGTGTCCCACAGTGTGGCTCCACATTAAACTAAAAGAGCCAGTGTAAGGCCAGGGAACTAGTACCAGTAAGGGTTTGGCTCCCATGGAAGCATGCGGGATGCTCAGTGTGGGACACCAAGCCATTGAGAGAAGCTGGAGGCACCACCGGAGAGAGGCCTGGGGAAGCTGTTTGAGAAAATTATTCAGGAGCATGTTTGTGAGGGACCAGAAGGAGAGATCATGCTCAGGGGCAACCAACATGGGTTCATTTGAGGCAAGTCCTGTCAGACCAACCTGGTGGCCTTCTACAAACAGGTCACAAAATCCTTGGACGCGGGTGTCACAGTGGACATAGTCTTTCTGGACTTTAGGAAGGCCTTTGACACTGTCTCTCACCCCATTCTCATTAAAAAATTAGGTGACTGTGGCCTCAATGCCTACACAGTCAGATCGGTTTCAAATTGGCTGGAGGGCCGCGCCCAGAGAGTGGCAGTGGATGGGTCTTTTTTGACCTGGAGGGATATAGGCAGTGGGGTCCCCCAGGGCTTGGTCCTCGGGCCTGCACTGTTAAACATATTAATCAGTGACCTGGACGAGGGGGTGAAAAGCACCTTGTTCATATTCACAGATGACACTACGATGTGGGGAGAAGTGAACATGCTGGAGGAGAGGGACAGGCTGCAACTAGATCTGGACAGGTTCAGGGGTGGGCAGATGAGAACAGGATGGGTTTCAATACTGACAAGTGCAGGCTACTGCACCTAGGGAGGAAGAACCAGCAGCATACCTACAGGCTGGGAAACTCCCTTCTCATCAGCACAGAGGCAGAAAAGGATCTTGGAGTCATTACTGATTCCAAAATGAACATGGGCCGACAGTGTGGGGATGCAGTCAGGAAGGCCAGCCACACCTTGTCATGCATCTATAGATGCATCACGAGCAGGTCCAAGGAGGTGATCCTCCCCCTCTATGCGACAGTGTCAGGCCGCAGTTGGAGTACTGCATCCAGTTCTGGGCGCCGCACTTCAGGAGGGATGTGGCCAGCATTGAGAGGGTCCAGAGGAGGGCCACTCGCATGGTCAGAGGCTGACAAGGCAGACCCCACGAGCAGAGGCTATGGGACCTAAGCCTGTTCAGCTTTCACAAGAGAAGGCTGAGAGGGGACCTGGTGGCTGTCTACAGACTGGCCAAGGGAGACCAGCAGGCAATGGGAGACTCCCGGTTCCCCCGAGCACTAACAGGAGTAACAAGGAATAACAGCCATAAGTTGATGGGAGTAGATTCAGGCTAGACATCAGGAGGCACTACTTCACATTCAGGGCGGGTAGGATCTGGAACCAACTTCCAAGTGAAATGGTGCTTGCTCCTACCCTGGGGGTCTTCAAAAGGAGGCTAGATAATCACCTAGCCAGGGTCGTTTGACACCAGTACTCTTTCCAGCCATGGCAGGGGGTCGAATTTGATGATCTGCTTAGGTCCCTTCCGACCCTACTAACTATGAAACTATGAGGCCCTCATGGGACTGGCCACCAGGGGAGGAGCTTCTGATGCTTCAGAAAGGGCGCGTGAGTTGCTGGGGAAATGGACTTGGGAGAGGAGGGTCTGTCGCCTCCACCCTCCTGCACTGCGGAAGGGTATGTGTCTATATCCCAGGGCCCTAAAGGGAAGGGTCTCCAAGGAACACCCTGTCAGGTGCTGAGTGCACCACCTTATGTTGTGATTCTTGTTGTTTTGTACTCTAAAGGTTAGTATAATTATGGGCACTACTTACGAGAGTTTATATGGGTTTATCTGTCTTCATTGCCTATATGTGTTTATTGCCAATTATCGGAACATACCTGTATTGTTGCCTGTGTACGTCTATGGGTTTGGGACCTCAACTTACCTGGGTTATCTAAGTTGATGCTCATATGTGTTTATTGTGTTGATGCCTTGACTTACCTGTTCCAAAGTGTTAATCCTTATTCTGTGCAAGGGGGTTAATTATTGCATATGCTATGAATCACCCGGTTTATGTTTTGCATTCCTTTCAAGTGGTACAATATGTTGTTTGCAGGTTATTGTATATGGTGTCACATACTAATTTTACTGTAAATATTTAATGTTTCTTATTCATATTTATTTTTTGTAGCAATAAATTTGTCTATAGTTAAGTGTTTGGTTTCAGCCTGGCTCTGTAGAGAGGAGAGGGAACTGCTCCCAGGTGGCAGGCCTCTCTCTCAGCACTCTTGCCTGACCACCCCATCCCTTCTGCTGTGGGACAGCGTAGACCCCTGGGTGTACCTGGCCTACATAGGCTTGCTAACCTATTGAAGAGGTCTTTAAACTAAGTTCACCAGGAAATGAAAACAAAAGGGTGCAAACAGACTCAGGGAACTGGGGGTAAGGATCCCATGAGAGGAAAGAATCATGGAGACCTGGCTGTAGTTTAGAAAGACCATATTAAGGGCACAGGAGCAAGGTACCCTGATGCAATGGAAAAAATGGGAAATGCAACAGGACACCATACTGGCTAGACAGCAATATCTTAAATGAGTTAAAACTCAAACAGGAATCCTATAAAAAGTGGAAACTTGGTGATCATACTAGGGAAAAGTATAACAGTAACACAGGGGCATACAAGAAGAAAATCAGGAAGGCCAAAGATACAGCTGGCAAGGGACATAAAAGGGACAATAAAGAGCGATTTTTCAAGTATGTCCAAAGTAACAGGAAGACTAGAGAAACCATAGGTCCCTTATGGAATGCAGAAGGCAATCTAGTTACAGGTGATGCAGAGAAGGTCCAGATGAGACCCAGTGAGAATAAGTGCAAAGTCCTGCACTTGGAACAGAACATTTGCAGGCACAACTGCAGAATGGGAAATGAGTGGCTAGGCTGCCGTACAGCAGAGAAGGACCTGGGGTACAGTAGATCATAAGCTGAATATGAGGCAACAGTGTGCTTAGTCACAAAGAAGCCAACAGCATGCTGGGTGACATTAAAAGAGTGTGTCACTTGTAAATCAAGTGAAGTGGGTTTGCACTGTATCCAATACTGGTGAGGCCTCACCTAGACTACTATATTCGATTTGGGGCCCCACTTCAAGAAAGATATGGAGAGTCTGGACTGAATCCCACAGAAAACCGATTAAGGGCTTAGGACACAAGACTTATGAGGAAAGGTTGGAAGAGTTAGGGTTATTTAGTCTGGAGAAGAGAAGACTAAAGGGGGGAAATTGATAACAGCCTTCCAATACCCTGAGGGGCAATTATAGAGAGGATGAAGATAGGGGACAGGCCATAGGGAACAGAACTAGAAGCAATGGCCTCAAGCTGCAGCAGGGGAAACTTACATTGCACACGAGGAGGAACTTTCTGCCTATGAGAATAGTCAAGCATTGGAACAGGCTACCTAGAGAAGTTGTGGTGTCTCCATCCATGAAAGTTCTCAAGAGCAAGTTGGACAGACAATTGCCTGGGATGGTTTAGTCAGGGATGATCCTGCCTTGAGCACAAATTCCACAAACCTTTAAACAACTGTGTCATGTATGCCCAGGGAACCAGGTCAGATCCAATGGTGGAACAGAATGGTGACTGGGCCCACTGCTGGATAAGATAGTGGACTGGATAGTGATACCAGCAACTGTAGCATGCATCAGTGGTTCTGCTCCATAGCTTGGCTACAGTGACTTAACTAGGTTATGACAAATGGGGTAACTGCCCCAGGTGTCAACTTGTGGTGGGGGAAGGAGGTAAAAAAAGCAGCTGCTGTGGACACTGCATGATCGCAGAAGCAGCAGCTGAAATTTGTCACTATCCCTATGCCTCAGCTGCCTGGCTCCATCCATTTGCTGTTGCCTTGCTATGGTTATCCAGAGTTGTTGGGGCCACTCCATGTCCCCTTTCCTAAGCACTTACACAGGATGCTATGTTGCTTGTAGCTAAACCCCTTCATAGATCAAACAACACATTCATATAAGTGCAGAATTATTTGTTCCTTCTTTAGATGGCAGTTTAAAGCATAAATCACACACACTGATATTCTACACATTTCTACATGCTAACACATTCAGCAATTTACATCCGCCCCCCCCCTCCCCCCCAGATTATTTATTTATTCACTGGAAACTGTGACACCCCTAAGGAATACACAAGAAAAGTAGCATGACTCTTTAATAGTTCTCCTGGAAACCTTAACATTACAGTTGTTCCTACATGATCAACTTTGAGACTGAAATGTTGCTCTATGTTTTTAAACTTCCTGACAGCTTTAAGATTTAAAGGCATTTTTTTCTGCCTCTTTCCTACCTCCCATTCATATATTCTTCACGGTGGTGCCTATGCAATAACACTCAGTAATAAAACCCTTTCCCTAAGGGATCAAGGAAGGAAATTCGACAAGTCACTGCTTCTCCCCTTTCATTTTTTCTGTTTAGTTTGGATGGTTTCTGAAACGGGCTGGAATGCAAATGGAAGATATTTGGCAGGTTGACATTTGTCTGCAAAACTAGGCAACATGCCAGTAGCATGGAGAAAGCTGGATTGGGTTTACATAAAGTGGAAGCAGCGGTGCCAGAGCACTCCAACACATTCTCACGTGAGACTCATATGTTGCCCACTCAATTCTTCATTAAGTGTGAAATTCAGGACTGCTCAAAGAGCCCTACCACAAGCCGTTGAGGGCTTAAGAAATGCAAAGCCCCTGTGCATGCCCCACTGTGCCCAGGTCTGAATTTCATCCTAGATGAGAACTGTTTGCTGCATATGAGATGCTGTTATCAAAACTATTGTCTGCCCGTGTGATGAGACCAGAATATCGTCCTTCCACTAGGTGGATTACACTTCTTATGCTATGTAGATGGGACCATGTTAGATGCTGTGAGATTCTCATCCATTCTGGGTATGTAGGAAGAACCCATACGTTGCAAAGGGTGAATCTGGGACAAAGTCAAGGCTGATTGTCCTGGTATCCTTGCAGCCTTGGTGTAGAAAATATGAACACATAGTATTGGCACTGTGCTGGTTTCCCTTTAAATAGTACCATAGATACATTAAAAGGTAGGATCTGGGGTGGGATCATGACGGCAAATGTTTTCATTATGTATGAGCAGAAGCATCCTATGTTTCTTGATTAGGCTGTTACATATTTTCAGACAGAGAGGAAGTTAACATTAATTATTTTTTATGTTACATTCCTTTCTAAACCATGTACTTTATAACTCTCCATCCTAGCAGAAAGTTAGTCCTAGATGGGGAATGTTAACAAGTTAATCACCCTTATTTTGCATGTTTTGCATGAATGCTTGTTTGTTTGTTTGTTTGTATGTAGTGCAGGGGATAATATATTTTTCATTTCTAAAGGATGGCATGGTACTCTGTCAGAGAAGCAGAGGGACTCAGAGAACATGGGGAAGCCTGAATGTTAAATATTACCCTGTGAAAACCCCAGAGTCTGTTCACAGAAACTAGGGACAATAAGAGCTACCGGTTTCTCTAACATGAACCACCGCAAGGTCACATTAAGACTATTTTTTGGCTTCCATCAGAGGTCAGCATCTCCGTTAAATAAATTTCATTGCATTGTGCCTTGGATAAAAATATACTATTGAGTACCAAATATTGGAAAATATGCCTTTTCAATTAAAAGCCTTTTCACACCGCACATTGATGCCAAGGGCTGGGATAGGGACTTACTAAACAGTTTGCAAGATCAATCCACCAATTGTGTATTATCCCCTTCATGCATGTGCTTAACTCCCATTAGCATCAGTGGCAGTGGAAAGACTGTGCCAGTAGAGAGAATCGACCTTGTAGTCTTTACCTAAACGGAGATGCTTCCCATTGAAATTAAGGTGTTTTTAAGAATGCAGGGTTAACAAAAATACAGTCTACACAATGAAAGTGAATCAAATGTTTACATTATATAATTGCTTTTGCTTGCTTTGACAAGGAAAATTAGCTCTGTAAAGTGCCAGTTCTAAAATGCATACTTGAATACACTTGATGAGTATAAGATCCCTGCACACCTTAGGCTAGATTGATTTAAAACAAAATCACATATGCAATTTAGCTGAATTCCACCCCCCACACACACCCTTACAGCTGCTGTCAGAAGCCTATGAGTTGAGATGTTACCTCTGTAATTTGCAGAAGAAAGTGTCAAATGAAAGCAAATACATGCATTCAGCAAGATATTTATTGAAGGAAATTATTCAGGTCTCTAGAAAGACAATTTCCACCTCACCCCAAAACTTGCCTGGTTAGTATCATAACTCTCAATGTTAAGGGCTAAAAGGAATCACTGTCAGCCTCTAAACTAATCTCCTACAAAACAGGCCATAGGTCTCCCATGAACTAATTTCTTTACCCTAACCAATAGCTGTGGTTGCACCAGAGCGTATACAGAGAGCCACAGCCAATCTCAATTTAAATATTTCCTATGAAGGAAGATCCACCATAACTTGTTGAATTGTTCCACTGGTTAATTGCCCTTCATGTTAAAAATTTGCATCTGATATTTCTATCTTCAACTTCTAGTCAATGTTAGCAAATTTTGTCTGCTGAATTGAACAATAGTAGAACTGCTTAGGAGGTTTTCAACAATCTTTGGTCAAAAGCAGAGAAGACAATCATCTCAAATGTGAGATACCCAGGTTCAAGTTCTTGCTTTGCCTGAAGTGGAGTAGAAACTTGAATTTAGGTCTCCTATAACTCACAGAAACATCTGAGTTACTGGGCTATTTACTGGTCTGAGGTGGTTTATTCTGAATGTATTTCATTTTTATCGAAAAAATCAGTAGGTTTTGTTTTTGTTCAACAACAGAACTAAACAAATTTTGAATCCTCAAACTTTCTTACAAAATTGAATTCTTATTTTCCAGCAACCCTAATTATGAGATTTGCAGCTGTATGCAAAAATGGATGGATGAAATGGTGGCCTAATAGTAACTGAACATAATCTCTTTTGGTCATAAAACCTATATTAGAGACTAAAGTAGAAGAGAACCCTCTGTATTTTAAGTAGAGCATTCCATCATTGCTCACATCATTTACAACAATTAATTTGGGTGCTCAATGTAAAGAGAAAACAGAGGAAATAGGAAGACAGATTTACTCCATGACCATGTCTACACATATGCTTAACTGTGGTTTAGACTAACTCAATGCAGGGTAAAGCAGCACCGTCTACATGTGCAATAGGATTAGGCCGCAGTAAACTAATTAATGCTACAGTAATATAATAGTTGGGGACAGTACTTTCTTATGCCAGGATAATGTACTCCAATTAAACGCATGTGTAGATTGCACCCAGTCAGCCCAGCCAGTCAGAGGCCAGACTCCTGCCTGCCATCTAGCCACACGGTTCACACTTTCAGCACCCTCATGCCTCAGCCAGCTCCTCTGCTGCCTGACACTGCCACTTGGAGCCCAGGGCTGACCCCCTCC
>NW_017728947.1:94913576-94968369 GCF_001723895.1 Crocodylus porosus
TCCTCTGCTACCTGCCACTGCCACTCGGTGCCCAGGGGAGACCCCCGCCCTCCCACCCTCCTATGATGCCTGCCAGCCTAGGCCTGCTCTGCCCCAGCTCAAACTGCTGCTGTACCAGGTACATGTGTATCTACCCAGGAGTAGTTTACTCCAGCTCAAACAACACTGGAATTTATTCCTTCACATTAATTGTACATGTAGAGGCATCCCATGTGTCAGATATTCAGCTAGTGTAAACTTACATGAATTCACTCTGAATCAATAAAGCTATATAACTGTACAGATATCAAAGAAGAGATATGTACACCAAGGATCTTGCCCTATATCTCTACTATTTTATTGGTCTGATTCCTTTCTTTTATGCTTCTCCTCTCCTCCCAGGCATCCAGTGAGCAGCAACTTTTAACAGAATTGACAAGATGGTCAAAAAAAATTGAATTTTGACATTTCCACAATTGTTATCCCTATTTTAGTGACAGCTCTGATGGCAGATCCTTTTTAACTCTCTCTGCTCATTATTTCATCTTCCTGCTTAAATTCAGTATGAACATCCATGAAGTTCTTTCAGGTCCATAGTTGCATGAAAATGTTAGTTGTCTAGGCCTCAAAGCTTAGCCAGCAACTTTATCAACAGAAGATGAAAACATATCAGTCCTTATTTGTGTAAGATTCAGGTCTCGTCTTCCATGCACATTTGTAATAAAATTTGATTCAACGTATATAGGTATCATAACTGCCCGGAAGGATTTAACATGACAATATAGAAGGGGGAAAAAAAAAGAAAGGGAGGAGGGGTGGGAAACCCTCTGGTCATGCAAAGCTAAATAGAAAATTCCCTAGTGAAACTAACCAAAGAAAGGGAGGGAAATCCTTCTGAACAATTCCAACTACACTTTTAGTAACCAATTATGGGAGCAGGGGAGAGGGGGGAAAGTATTAGATGTTAAATTTTCAGTTACAATTGTCATGATATCTCAATGTTTAGATTTTTTTTTCACCTGCCATAAGTGGCAGTAGTAGCAGGCCTTCAACTTTACAGGGTCAGGCCATTAGGGGCAAACATGATCATTCACACTAAGCCAATGCTCTGTAATATCATACAAGGCAGATGAAGACCACTTTGGCATTTACTAGGGTTTTCAAAGACAGCCTGAAGTTTATCAGCAGATACAACGGTTTAGGGAATGCTGCTATTGATCTGGTCAGAGATTATGCCGCTTCCCCAAAATCACCCTATCATTACTTAAAATAGATTTCTTGTTTTCTTCCCTCCCTCTGAAACTTCATTGACTAGAATATGAGTATGAGAATTATTCACAGCTAAACTCTTCCTGATTTAGCGTACTTCTACATTGCAGGTTGATGTGCACTTGGGTCTCAGAATCTGAACTGGATTAATTCAGGTGCAAGTGTCCTCACACAAAGCAGTACCAAAGTCACCACGTCCTCATTGCTGTTTTGCATTTGCCAGGTGTGTATTTTGCTTTATATCCCTTACTTCTTTGTCAAGAGGCATTCTAGGAGTTTTACCTAGTTAGTTGTTTCAAATGTTTATCTCAAGTCAAGGACTTGTTTGTGCATCAGAGACAAGTGATGAAAAGGTGTTGGAGAACTTTCACTGATTATTTGGTTTTGCTTAAATCCTCACTGAAAATAGGTAGATCATAGACTAAGTTACATAGGTGCCCAGTCTCCTTGCACCATCCCAGCCAAATAAGATAGATTATGTTTGAGGTATTGCCAAATACAAGCCAGAGCATTTTTTGTTTATATATAGTTAAAATTTGGGTAATAGCTCAGGTCAGTTTAGTAATCTAGGATAACATTGTAATCAGACAAACCTTTAAAAACAAATAAAGCAGACAGGAGGAGGACAGAAAACTGAAATAATGAGCTCTGTATTTCACTCTTAGGACTGTGTTTCATAGCGATGTGGCATCTTGTTTTCTAGGGCTTCCTACAAATGCTGACACAAATGGTGAAAATTGAAAACAATGAGTGGGAGAAGTGTATGCACAACCTACACTATTTTCTTCACAGGTTTTGTGTGTGCACATTTCCTCCACAGTGTTTTGTGAAAACTCTCCCTAAGGTGCCACAACCTGAAAATTATTTGAAGCTTTGTTTATAATATATTTCCTGAGAAAACAAAGTAATGAAAAAAAGAAAAGAAAACAAGTCCTAAATGTTAGGAAAATCTATTAAAGAATTAGTAATAAAATGAACTAAGAGGGTGGAGGAGTCACTGATTATGCAAATCAGGACTACATATTGACCTGTGACATCTATGTGGGCCTGATTACATCAGTATGATTACAGGGAGGCAAATGGACAGATAAGTAATCCATATATAGAGTTTAAATGGGGGGCTATAGTATTCCCTAGTAATTTATAAAGATAGCAAAAGATACTCTCCACCTCCTTTCTTATCAAGGCCTGCATTTTCAAATTTGGATGTTTAAATCAGTGATTAAAGTGGACTGACTTCCAGAACTGCTCAGTACCTATAACTTCCCTGACCTATTTTTGTAACCATAAGGTTTCATTGCCCTTCAATCTTATTGAAACACGGGGATGAATTAACCAAATGAAACCTCTACAATATACTTCTGAACCATAACATCCCTATTAACAATTCAATACCTACCTCATGGTCAAGAGTAAAGTTATGGAAGTCAGAGTTATGCTGAATAATGAGATCCTATGAACCACCAGGAAACAACAGGAGATACCACAAAGCTATATAGGAGAACTTCAGCTATGACAAAGGAATAGCAAAGGCAAGATTCAAGGAGTCTTGAGGGTAGAAATTATAAAAAGGTGAGAGAGGGGCAAAGACATCTCAGAAAATGGAGTATAGTCTCAAGAGTCTAGTACTTTTGCTACTCACAGCAAGAGTAGATGATGTAAGGTACAGAGCAGGGCAAAACTTGCCAAAGCAATAAGATACCAGGCCTGAGGCACAAAGATGTATGATGGGTAAGGGGAAAAGCAAGCATAACATACTGAGATCGCTAAATGATCTTCAAAAAAGCAAGAGATGGAGACAGTGAAATTAAATCAACCTGAATCAAGATAAGCTGCTACCAATTACAAATACAAATAACACACTGTAAAATAATGATTCAAAAAGCAAATGTCACAATATCTCTCTAGTCAGACCATTTGAGAGGAATGAACCTAGAACATCTGGAATTAAACTAAGAGACTTTACAGGTCCAACAAAAGAACTAGTATCAGAATTGTTACACATTTTGGCACCTAATGATGCAGAGAGGCACATTTGAAAATCCCAGTAGGTGCCTAGTCATCTAACTCCCAATGGAAGATAAATACCAAGGTATTTTTGAAAACTTCATTAACACCTTTGACTGTAGATCTGGGGGTCTAAATGCCTTTAAAATAGGATCCAAGATCATTAGTTTAATGACGTAAGTGGACATATAAGCTTCAACATGCGATCTAGTGATTGGGAAACACAAAATAACATGAGTTGTGACAATGAAGGAAACTTGTCCAATGGGCCAGACAATGCAACTGCACATGCTGTAACAGCAACATTAATACATTCTGAAGAAAGTGAAAGCATATGTGAAACAGTAATTGCCCAAAGAGCTGGAAAAATAAAAGACCAAGTTATATTAGAGACAGAAGCAAAGCCAAGATGGAAGGATAAGCCTGAAAAAAAATCCACTGGTCAGTCAAAAGAGACATGTAAATTCAAGCTCCTTGCTGTAAAGCAAAATTTCATGCTTAAGGTAAGGAACTAGAAGGAATTGTGGGGTCATGTTCTATTCATACAAGTCAGTGGAACCATTCATCAGCCTAGCATGGCTGGTTTGACCTCCACAGAGACCGAGATGACTGGCCTCTATTTGGCCTTCTCTACTGACCTTCTGTAGCCACTTCCAGTTTAATACATACTTCTGAACTCCTAATGATCATAGACCTAGAGTGAGTGAACTAAATGTTGTGAGTGTGTTACCTCCCAGCACAACACATAACAGGATCCTATTTAAATGTGAAATGGACCCAGAGGAAGGAACAGGAACAGATAGGTATACATTATTCACTGACATATTTTTAAATGCATGAGTGAACTAAAGGAAGAAGAAACTTAAGTCAAACAAAGAGGTGAAACAAAACATAAATGTTGATATTTCTTCTAATATTTCTGTATTTTACTGCCTGTATTATCATTTAAAGAGATAATTCTTATTAACTGTAGTAAAGTGGACTGCCTATTATACAAAGTTTTCTCTTCATTATGAACTTATACCAAGAAATGCCAATATTGAAAGCCTATAGACTCAGATGAAGTTTCCTTTTGAGGACGGTGTAGGTATTAAAACATTACATATCAGGTTTGTTCCTTTGAAAGATCTGAACTTAACCTTACATTAACGTAGAGCATTCAGAAAGTCCTAGAAGTCATGGCAGGAATCAGAGAGATGGAACCTGACTCCCCTTTACTTTAGATTTCCATGGAAACAACTTTTTGTTATGAGATCAGGTCTTGGTCTTTCATTCTTTTCTTCGATACCAAGGTCAAACCACAATTAAGGTTTAATCATCTGTGCTGTTCTTATTTTTACTTTAAAAATGTAATCCTCATGGTTAGAAAAGCAAGAGAGTAAAATGTTGACTAACATATATTTATGAGTGTTCAGTAGCCTCAGATTTAACAAAATGGTGACAATTTATGTTAGGGAAAGTTATGCATGTTAAGTACCATTACTGATCCAGTCCATGTTCAGACAGCTGACAAATTACAATTATTTCTACATCTGAGCATATTTGAAATTTAAACTTAGAATTGGAAATACTAAGCATGCATAATCAAAGTTTAAATGATCAGGCATATGTGTTGATGAATTTTTTTTCTTCTCCTCTAAACCCTCCTGTAATATTAAATAAATCTTTTACTAGGTGTATCTGTTTGGCGATGAATAAAATAATCAACACACTTTAAAATCCCTAACACATTTGATTCACAGATACATCTCATTATCTTTTCTCTACAGGTAAGTTGTTTTATGCCTTTTCCTTGAAAAAATAATACTACAATAGGCGATGATATTGAATTTTCAACTCAACATTTTTTTGGTTGAATGTTCAATAAAACATTTTTTTGTCCTGTTAAAAACTGATTAGCTTTGTCTTCAGAAATTGGTGACTTCATGAGCATGTTTACACAAGACACTGTCTGTGCAGTAGCTGAATAAAACTGTGCGGTAGTGTGTCACTTAAAAGACATAGGTTGGAGCTACTGTGCAGTAACTCCGGTTACTGCACATTTATTTAGTACTTGCTTATATAAGTGCAAGTACAGTAAGAGCTGTGTTAACTGGCATTTTACTAACTGGAATATTTTATTAACTGGAATTTAATAGATCTGCATGGGGCAGGGCGGGCTGTCACTGTGGATTGGGGCTGGGGCTGGAGTAGCACTGGGCTTTTCCTGGCAGGGGTAACTGCGCTCCAGACAGGCAGCAGTGGTACTGGGTGCTGGGACTGGCTTGCCTTGCTGTCCAGCCTGCCCAGCGGCAGGACGCACATGGTGCCACACTGCTTTCAAAGCGGTGGCAGCCAGGGACAGAGGCAGGGAGCAGAGACCAGCCTGCAGCTGCAGCCTGCCCTTGCCCCATGTACAGCTAAAAGGAAGTAAATCAAAAGAAACATACCTGCCTGCTAGGCCAGCTGCAATCCTGGCTACACAGGTTATAACTCTCAGATAACCAGAATTTTTAGGTAACTAGCACACACACACCCCCCTTATGCCACTCATGCCAGATAACTAAGCTTTTACTATACTTCCTTATACAAGTACTAAATAAATGTATTAATGTATTAACAGTAATAACTGTTCAGTTGCATCTAATGTAGACACACCAACTGAGAAATAAAAAATAGATTTGGCTTGTTCTCTTCTGAAGACCCAATTAAAAGTTGAATTAAACATACTGTAATCAAAGAAAGAACATATTAGTTCTCTTATAGGACTAAGTGGAACTTTTTGTTTGGCTTTTCTTAGTTTTTGAAACAGCAAATGAGACTTTTTTTGCTAGTGTAACCCCTTATGTTATGCAAGTTTGGCTATGGTTATGTTCTATAATGGTAACTACGCATTATCTGTACACTTTTACTAATATGCATGTTTGGAGGTTTGAGAGCAACCCACATCTGTTTTTTACTGATCATGGGCTTGGATTTACCATTTAGTATTAAAGCATGCAACTGTAAAGGGGAGGTGAATCAGAATTGTATCCACCAGTCCTCCCTTCCAAAATTGTGATGTCTGTAGCCTGCAAACTCCAGAAATATTGATAATGCAAAGTTACACAAAGCTCTTGACAAGCCCTTCTTTCCCATGATTCTAGGCTTCTAACTCAATACTCACTGTGAGCTGTCCAGAGACCTACAGTGGGGTGGCCTTCAGGTTTAGTGAAAGCCTCCATGTCTGCAGGACAGGAAAGGTTGTGGACAGGAGTTATTTTCTGAGTGGCTTTTTGGTTCATCAGATTTTTCAAAGGGAAAGTGTGTATAAGTGCAAGTCCCAATCGTGGTTTTTGGTAGAAATATAATGCTTACTTACTGCTGAAATACTTGAAAATCCTTGAGCCTGTTTTTCAAGTTGGTGAGAGTCTAAAAGAGCTGGGATTGCACAGACAACTTGAAAAGTTAGCTGTGGTAGCAGAGTAGTAGCAGCCCAGTGGTGGTGGTGATCCCTGCTAGTACAGAGGCCATGATCCCTAGTGGAAGCTGCAGTGACCCCTGTCAGCAGTAGGGGAGCATCAACGAGCACTGGAAGTGGCAGCCAAAGCAGCAATCTCTAGCAACGCTCCCCAGAGGCCCAAGCAATGGTTCCCAGCATCATACCTTACAGTGCTCCCCAGTTGCAGAATGGCAGCAACTCCCATGTGGGCCTTCCTACTCAGAACCTGCTACTTTGACTGGCATAGCTGGTAGAGCATGCAGATGGCAGCCCTGGGTGAGTCTTCCTTCCCAAAAAAATGGGCTATGTAGTATCTTCCTGGGTTGGTTTGCCAGTGACCAAGACTTATCTGTTTCAGGTTTCAGTTAAGGCTTAATAATTGAAGTTGTATATTTGTTCCCTTCTCCTCTCCCCACCCCCCCCCCCCTTCCCTCCATAATAAACTTGGTCTACCAGTGCTTGTGAGTGGGGGAAGTTTGTTCAATTAAGAAAAGCCAGTTAAAATTTGTTCTCCCAGGTTTCTGGGGGAGGGCTTGAGCCAGATTTTAAAAGGTTGCTTTTAAACCCCTAAATTTGAGCCTGGCCCTTGTTATTGCTGTCCAGTGCCTGGCAAAAGGGTTACACTAGGTTAAAAAAAAAGGTGGGGGGACAGGATTCTCATATGTCCTAAGTTAGCCTACCTTCATTAAATCAGTGGAGTCAGATTGATTTATACCAGGTAAAGATATATCCCAATATAGGTGCACTTTAACTGGGAAACCTTCATGAATTTATAAATTATTCAGCCTTACATCCAACGTCTTTCATGATTAACAGAGTTGTCTCATACTGTAAATGTTGCTGTTTTTCTTGTCTAAGGAGATATTGGTTAAAGTCATCACATGGAAAAAACCAATATCTTGATATAAAGGAGTTCACTTTATTTCCTTCATAGCTATTACAGAATCCAGCAGTGATAAGGTATTCAGAAACCATACAGCCCAAATAATATTAATATGCAGAGGTGGGAAATAAACATCAAGTTACTACAAAATCAGCACTGTCCAGGCAGAAACTTGCATCTCACAAAATAAATTACTTGTAAAACTAAATGTCTATATGAAATATTAAAGTTTAAAACCATTCTGTATTACCCATTTTAAATACAGTCACCCAACTTATGCTGCTTCTTCTCCAACCATATCTGAAAGTGAGCAGGCACACTGCATCAATCAAAAGAAGACTGCAGTGAGAAAAATAATCCCCCATCAAAGCAAAATACATAAATACATAAATATGGGCAGTGTTACATAAAATATCAGCAGTACTGGAAAGTATTTAAATGAGTATTTAAAAAAATTAAGGGTGTTCCCCCCACCCCCTCCCCAACCTGTGCTTGTTTTATTTGGCAATTTAAGAGTCTGGTTTATTAGGCAAATATTTATGGACTTGACTTTAACCAAAAGCCTGTCCACAGCTGCACCTGAGAGTTACTCCAGCCTCAGATTGAAATAACTCTTGGGGATCAGCAAATTGTTTGCACAGCCACGGAGGGGGAATTAAAAATCTTGTTGAATCAGGATTAGCAGTCCACAGGAGGAGGAGACCTCATTTCCATAAGCTCTTCATCTCCCAGGCTGCTTCTCAACTCTCTGTGGCCTGCAGACATGTGCGACCCAAAAAGAAAAAAAGAGAAAAAGGGAGGAAAAAAAAAAGAAGGGAAACAAATTAAGCAAGACTCCAATTCCTACAGATACCCATTCTTTCTTTTCCTTTGGGATGGGGCACCCTCCCTGGTGCACACTTCTGAGCATACAAGGTGGCAAGTAATTTCAACAAGACAGGCTGTCGTTGCAGCTAAACCTTTGTCTGCCTTATATCAGCATCATCAAGCAAGCTCAGTATCCCCAAGAAAATGAGCCATGGCTATTTCTTCTTCCTGATTAAATCAAAGTATTAAACTATGTAACTCCATCGAGTTACTGATCTTCTAGTCTCCTGGTCTAAGCAAGCCATCACAACAGGCCAGACAAATATTGTAACTTCAAGAAATCTGTAGCTAAGGATGATCCTACCTTGAGCAGGGGGTTAAACTAGATGAGCTCTTGAGGTCCTGTCTGTGCTATCTCGTAGGTCAGAAAAAGGCAGGGAGACTTCTTGTTCTCAATAGCTCTTTATTGCTACTGTTAACACATACACACCAAAGATGGCTGACAACTTCCTGTTGACATCCTTATGTCAGCCCTCAGGATGGAAGTTAACTTTTACTACTACATCCCCCTTTCTCAGAAGACACTTAAAGGATTTCTAAAGAACTCCAAAATTATCCTGGGAGGACAGGTTACAAGCACATAACTTTTTTGTGAGTCTTTACCATCAATAAGCCTTTTCACTTGAAGTGGATAGGTTTACCAATTGAATGAATTTGGTGGAACTGACGCACTTCCTGCTTTAGTACAGTAATATGGAATATGGCGGCAATGCTCTCAATTCTTATGGAGAAGAGGTGTCTCCACCCAATGTGAACAAAGGTTATCCACCCTAGTCTGGACAGTGCTTTGTACTCCTGCATCTGGAATTCAAACTTCCAGCTGTGGGGAAAGAGTAAGTACATTTCTTGAGGCATTCCTGGTGTTATAATTCCTTTATCAGTTTATCTTTCTCACAAAATTCCTGTGCATCAACAAGTTTTGGAACCAAACTCTGTTCTAGTTGCTAGAATTGTATGGAGTTGGTGACTCATAAGCAACAAAGCTGGACTCCATTCAGGCTCTAATGGTATTGAATGGTATATCAGGAGAGCCTTATAGCGATCTTCATTCTTCTGAAGCAAATTCTTCACAGTCCGTACTGCATGTTCTGCTTCCCCATGGGAAATGTGGACTGCTGGTGATATGCTGAAAGTCATACTGGGCTGCAAACTGCTTAAATGCAACTCCAGAAAATTGTGCATCATTATCTATTCTTAAAACGGTCATATGTATATACTCTTCAACACCATTATAACTGTCCCAGTTGTGGTGTTTTGTAACTGTACCATCTTCAAGTAATGGGACTAATAGTTGATAACAACAGTGAGGTAAAGAGAACACTTCCAGGTCAGTAAATCAGCTCCCAGTATCTGCCTTGGATAATCTGGTAATTTATTCATAAGACATGGCTCTACAGGGACTGGTAGGTGTTCATCATAAACCTTACAAGAGCCACTGAGTTCTGTATGTTATCACTGACCGAGGGCCACCAAACTGTGTTAGGAGACCTGGATTGACATCCTAATGAGCTTCATGAATCTTCTCTAGGATCTCATGGCAAAGAGCAGAAGGTATCAGTCCTCTGTTGCGGAATGTAATCCCTGACAACATGGAGATTGAGTTTGCCTTGTTGGTACCTTGCCAGCTCACAGTCTTTGACTCTTACTTGAGGCCAGCTTCTTGAGTTTCCTGGATCCTTGTCTGTAATGAAACAGATATGAGTACCCCCTCTGCAAGAAGATCCATGCAAATGGTGACATCTAACTCTTGGAGGAGTTTTTCCAGAGACAGTGGTGTCTGTAATGATGCCCAAGAAAGAGTATCAGCTGTATGTAACTTTTCCAGAACTGTGTACAATATTGTAAGTGAATTTCAGCATCCTGAGATGAAATCTCTGGATTCTCAGTGGAAGCTCATCAAAAGGTTTGTCTCCTAACAGGGACATAAGTGGCTTGTGATCTGTTTGTAACGTCAAAGTCAGGCCAACAAGGAAAGTTCTGAGTCACTCACATTCCCATGTAACTGCTAGTGCTTCTTTTCCTATTTCTACGTATCAAGTTTCACCTGGAGGAAGTGCTCTTGACACAAAGGTAATAGGGGCCCAATAGCCAGCCTCTTGATGTTGTTGTAACACTCTTTTAAGTCCATAGGATAACATTTCTGCTGCAATATGTGTTTCTCTTGCTGGATCATATTAGGCTAGTGTCAGAGATAAGCTGAGTATTGATTTTATCTCATTGAAGGCCAATTGTTGTAGTGGAGCCCAGAACCATATGATCTTGTCACTTAAATGGTCTCTTAAAGATTTTGTTATTGTTGCCAGGTATGGCCCAAATATGTGGCCATTCCTAAAAAGCTGCAGAATTCTGGGACATCCTTGAGTTCTGGTAACCTCTGAATAGTTACAACTTTGCTGGATCTGGTTGGATTCCTTGTGGTATGATCTGATGTCCAACAAACATGGGCTGAAAGGTAGTAAAAGTGCATTTTTCATTAAGTAGACAAAGTTCTTTGGGTGAATCTGATATCTTTTATTAGACCAACTAAATAGTTGGAGAACAATTTTTAAGCAAGCTCCATTTCATCAACCTCCTGGATACTAAAAATCATGGACTAAATAATGACATTGGATTTATGACACATTATAACCTGCCTGACAGCTGACTTCCCAGGTATCTCTCCACTATTCATCCCCCTTCTCTCCCCCCTACCTGCCCCCACCCAGCCTGTCTCTCACCCATTGACTCCTCAATCTATATTTTCACTGACAGCCTGTCTTGTATGCAGACCAGACTAGCCTCTGGCTTCTTTACTTTTCATTCCACCCAGGAAGAGCATGCATCAACTGCTGAAACTTCCTTTGCCTAACTAAGGGTTTTTGAACCCGAAAACTTGCTTAAAAATTGTTCTCCAACTATTTAGTTGGTCTAATAGAAGACATCAGATTCACCCAAAGAACCTTGTCTGCACTCTGGCGTTGTGCGCCTCAGTGGTCGCAAAAGCAAAAATGTCATTGACATGACAAAGAACACCTTCTAGGTCATTCAGTATCTATGATATCTGAAACTGAAAGAATTCAGGAGCTGATGAGATCCTGAAAGATAACCATTTAATCAGTATCATTCAAATGGAGTGATAAAAGTTGTCAGCTTGGATGATTCAACAGCTAAAAGAATCTGCCAGAATCCTGCCCTAGCATCCAATTTTGTGAACACCTGCAAGTTGAGCTAAGGTGCATTCCACTGAAGGAAGAATGTCTTTCTTAGCACACAATTGTTCAACTCTGTGAAGTCAACACATATCCTAATCTTACCACTGGTTTTTGATACAACCACCTTCCCAGAACACTAAGACGTAGGTTCTTCACTCTTTGTAATTACTCCATTTCTTCCATTTGTGCTAGTTCTTCTTTTACTTTGTCTGTTAGTGGCAAGGGTACTCATCTTGATGTAGTTAATGCATATAGAACTGCATCAGCTCTTAGGCATATCTTATATTCACCTGACATTTTTCCAAGACCTGAAAACATGGATGTGTATTTGGTTCTGTAGTGCTGCTCCCAGGATTTCTGGTCTGCTATTTCACCCAGCCGACAGACACGTTGTAGTGCCTGTATGGCCAGTAAGCCAAGCAAAGTCACAGTAAGATTACAGATAACAAACTTTCTGGTCTATAGTTCTTTGCTTCACTGTAATTTTTGTATTGAAAGATCCCAGTGCTTTGAGGGTAAAGTCACCTTGTCCCTGTAACCTTTCAGTAGGAGGAAGGAGTATCCCATCCCTATGTTGGCCATACTAAATATAAGGTGTAGCTGGCACTGCCACTCCTGTATCAATTTTTAATGGAATTGACTGTCATCCAAACTCCTGGATCTGATGAAGACTCAGTTCTTCTAATAACACAGTACAATCCTCTGAGTCCTGTTCTGTGACTTCATGGACTCTTGTTGTTGAGCAAAAAAACTAAAGCATAGTGACCTTTTTTTTTACATCATCAACATATCTCTTCTTTAGCAGGACATGTAGCATAACCATGTCCAGGGATTTTACCACACCAGCAATAAGGTATTTTCCACTTGGTTGTTGCTGTGGGTGCCAGTGGGAGAACTCTTTTGTTCATTGTGCCTTTCAATTTTATTTATTTTTGGTTCTAGTTTCTTAGCAATGTGCATTGCGTCCATATTAGCTAATGCCTGTTTAGTATATGCCTCTACCACATCAGCATATTGCTTTTTCTCTGCATTTGTAAAAGGCAGTGACATCAGAATTTCTTCAGCCTGATCCACCATTGAGTAGATGAAAGGACTTCCTTTTTATCCAGTGTCAGACTTTTTATCCAGACTGGACACTTCCCTGAAGCAGTTAAAACATCTCATCCATCTAGGCCAGATTCCAGAGGATTGGAAATCAAACTGTCCTGGAGGTATAACTCTAACTACCCGCTTTGTCTCTGTGGCCAGCTTCTGCCCTAGCTGAACTGAGCTGCTGCTGGAGCTTGGCCTGTCATTTGGGAATCACCCAATTTATGACTGACCACTACTGACACCATGTACTATCTCATAACTCAGGAAAAGGCAGCGAGACTTCTTGCTCTCAAAAGACCTTTACTGCAACTGCTCACATGCTCACACATGCATGCACATGCACACAGCTGACATCTTCCCATGTCATCATATCAGTCCTCAGGAGAGGAGTTAACCCTTACTACTACATTGTCCCCTAACTTCCGCATGATTCTAGGCTTCTAAGTCACTCATGGCCTGTTAACCACAGCACATTTGCATATATACAGACATAATTATTTAAATCCAAAACAAGTTACATAGCTATAATGCAACCTGCTGTCTTTTGCATTAGATGGGCAGACAGAATTGGTTGGGTTCAGCTGCAAAGAAACCCTTTAATTAACAGAGTCTTAATTCAGAAGTTGCATGGTCCTTGTAGCTACATTAGCTTTACCAGAAACATCCTCCCCACTCATGGTGAAGGGCTCCAGAGCAGCTGCAGCTGGCCTAAAAGAGAGATTCACTGGCAAGAGGAAAGTAAGCCTCCAGTAGATCCCCAGGAACCTTGCTAAATTTCTGGGAGAGAGGCTCAGTGTAGCTCCATCCTCTCCTGAAGGCTCCTTCTCCAACCAAACTGAACTTTACTTCTATTTATGATGAATCAACACCCAGATAAATATAAGCTGATCATGCCCAATATGGACCCTAACTCCAGAATGTTTTATTCTAGACTTAAATTGGAACTGCCCGCTCATGCTGACCAGGGGCTTTCATCTAAGTCTTACTGATTTCAAAGGAACTGCTCCTGAAGCACGTATTGCTCACTCAGCACAGATAAGCAGAACAGAATCAGGCCCTTAATGAGTATGAATGTGTCTGGGAACCCAAGAGATAAAAGACTTATAAATTAACATTTTTCACTGGTTACAGTCTCCAGGGAACCAGGACAACACAACACCCTTCAGCATTAATTGGAGGTTAAACTGCTAAATCTGTACAGTACAGTGTGTCCCAAACTATATCCAATACTGTACTTCTCTGTGTTAATTTTAGCTGTTATAAAATCTGTCATTGGATGAAGTAAGTAGAATCAAAAGTAGAAATCAATGTTTGAAAGGCTCGAAAGATGAGAAAAATCCCACATGTCTAAGCAATGTGGTCACCTCATTTAACCATCCTTTTAAGACACAAACTCTGAGACTTCACTAAAGCTTAGCAGTTTGGGGATTATTCATGTACAACTCCATGACATATTTTCAATAAATAGTGCAAATGAAAATTTGGCCCATTTTCAAAGTTGGTTATTGTGTATTTTTAACAACAACAAAAAAAAAACCCTTATTTATTTCTTTGCTATTTGATGGAAAAAATAATTTAGAAAAATAGTTCCCTGAAGTCTTTTTGAGAAAGAGTTGCTTTTGTCATTGCCAATTTTAGTTGATCATCTAAATCATATGGACATCAATCCTGCCAACATGCATACACTTGCTGAACTTTAAGAATCTGTGTAGTCTATTTAAGTTCCTTGGGTGTGATTCTGTGCATTACCTCAGAGTCTTTAAATTACATTGCCTCCTTCCTGAGCTTGAATTTTTCTGGGGGCTTGAGAATTGCTTGGCATAATGTAGATAACCCTCAGGTCCTACCTAAATTACAGCAACACTCCCTGGATAACAGTGTTGCCAATCGCCCTCCTGCTGCAACTCCATTTGTGATGCATTTCTTCCACTACACCTTGCCCACTGTACCCACTACACCATAACTCCTGAGTTGGCCCTATGACAGCCTTGCAGCTACTTTTCCCAATGTCTGCACTGAAAGAATACTGACCTAACTGAATCTAGGATTTTAAAGGTCTCCTAATGCTGCTCTGGAACTATTATTTGGAATTAAGTGGCTAGATTTCACCCTTTGTATTTTACTGTACCTCTCCTCCAAGTACATATCCTCCTTTAATTCTTTTCTCAAAGCATACCTTTTATCAAGGTCCATCCATTCTGGTGGAAGATTATTAACAACTGCATTTGTCCTGCCCACACCTTTACGTTGCCCTTTGCAGTGAGAAGGAGAATGGAAGAATTCACACAACTCCCAAAAATTCTTGTAGCAACTCGTCTCACTCCCTGTCTCATTGCCTGGTACTGCTCAAGTTGCTTCCACAGAGTGGACATTTCTGATGAAAAAAGGGTGCACTGTGCACCCTCTCTACACTATTTCTGCTTCCCACCCCTTGAAACAAATGCATCAGGAACAGCTGTGTGATGTGCCTGGCCTCTGTGAATGCACAAAATCATGTAAGCCCCCAAATCATTCCAGAGCCTACATTACCTTCCTATTAAGATACCAGAGTGATTGGTGCTCTTTACCTACCTAAAATAGATAAATTGATAGGTTATATTTTGTAGGTTACATGTACTTCACAAAGCCAATCTTTAGTATGTATTTTCAGATCGTTCTTTTGTTGTCTTTAGAAACTGTGCAGTGGCATATTACATTAAGTACAAACTGGTGTTGATACTCGGAGGCTGTGCCCACTGTGTCAGGATTCGAAATATTACCACAATCAGCAAGTAAGGAATAAGATATGACAAGGAGTGTGATACTGTAACATAACAATGTACCTCGAGGGACACCTGTGAGGGAGAAGGTGAAACTAGTGTTTTCAACTGCCCAAGGTGTGATTTTTATCTCAAACTATAATGTAATAAGATGTGATAATAAAAAGGCATAGGACTGAAACAAGCCATGTCTTTTTTTAAATGTCAACCTGTTTATGCTGCATGCTGTAAAAAATGGTATGCAGTTTCCTGCCTTCTAGAATACTTTTAAGAGTTAGTGGCTGTAATGTATCATCAATAACTTCCTTAAGAAATCCATTAGCAGTGGATTATATTTTCCTCATCTGGGGTCTAATCCAATTGCCTTTGTGCACCACAAACTGCCTTATTGACATAAAAGGGTTCAGAAGTCGGTCCAGTTTTACTTTGTTTGTTTCTTTGTTTTTCTTTTATACAGTAATCAAACCAAAATGTTTTAAAAAGGAAGTCTATCGCACTTGTTACATATTCTTCTCTGACACTCTACCACAAGTATGTCCCTATATCAATTATTAACAAATCCCCAACTATTCAAACTATTCAGACCACGCAGATTATTTTTAAAACATTCTAAACAAAATAAAATAGAAACAAAATACAAAAGCTGAGGAAATTAAAAGCATAATAAATAAAGCATGGATAGAACAGAGAAGTGGCCAAAGGCTTATAGAGCATGAAGATTTGAACCATCAAACAGTAGAATGCATACAGAAATAGATGACTGAAAACTCTTTGAGGGCAGATATAGGGCCTGATTCCCTAAATTAGGGCTTCTTTGTATACCAAAACAGAAACAAGATCCAAAAATAACTTTAAAAGATGAACAAACCACAAAGATATTTTAAATGATATTTAAACACCCACTATGGGTATGTCCAGATGATCACACACATGCAGTTTGGGCTGCCACAGGCTCATCTGTGGTGCTGCAAACTGCATGCCCAGTACATGCAGGCATTCACTATGCTGCTAAATTTGCAGTGTGACAGGCTTTTTTGACACCAGCATATCCCTGTACTAGAAAAAAGCAGGGTGGTGCACATGACGGCAGCACATGTCACCTGAAACCAGAGCCTGACCGGCCAGAGCCATGCTCTGGCTAATGGCCAGGCTCTGCCTATCCAGATTGCCACTGCTAGAGCCCCAGCCTCCTGTACCCTACCCAGGGCAACTTGCCAAAGGCCAGAGTGTGCATGCAGGGTCTTCCCCCAGGGACAACTAGCAGTGGCACAAATATGCGCTGTTTCTAGTTGTCCCCAGGTGACACACATCAGGACACACCCCATAACTCTTTAAGATACTGAGCACTTTAGCTCCCGGTGAAACTTCCCTTCTAAAATGGCTTTCCCAGTAAATCTCATGTTTCTGTTTATTTTCATATTTTAATTCAAGAGCTTTCCATGTTTTATAAAAGGTATTTGAATAATATGAACATACATAAAAGGAACATTGTCACAAATGGCTCAAAAAGAACATGTCTAGTTCCAGTGTTCACCTTTGGTAGGATCTGGGAACCTTCTCTTTCATTTTTATTAATATAAAAACAGGATGGGCCCTGATTCTTATTTTCCTCTGGACTATGTCATAAGTGTCTTGTAGGTCTTGCAGGCAGGATAACATATCTTAACAATTTTGGCAAATATAGTCCAATTAGCACAAATGAAAAAACTGAGGCAAGAGGACAGAAGGCTGTGGAAACAAACAAATGCTATATGCCATCCTTTGAGTAAAGAATGTTTCGTTTAACTGTTTACATCCCATTGAGATTAGACATCTCTCTCCAAAGGCATCCTGTTATTGACATTGACGGTGATTTGGAAAGGCTCTTTTAGGCACATTCTGAACTAACTATGTGAATAGTTCCACATACATGTAATTTAAGGGTACTTTCAGACCTGGGACCATAGTAATTTTAGTCTTCAAGCTTTAGATTTAATCCTTCTTGTTTATTTTCGCTTTTAATGAACTGTTCATCCTGTTCAACATGCTGCATTCTTCTACCCTTCAGTGACATTTAGTTGCATCTTTGCTCTTTATAATTCAGCTTACTTTTCTTGCTCTTTCTTCCACACTGGGTTGTCATATTTCCTGTTGGCCTATGTAAGATTCATTTTGCCTAATTTTGCAAGGTTTTATTTCTCTTCCATCTGTACTACTTACTACACATGAAGCTAGACAAAGTTGGGTTCACTCAAGTACTTAAATGAAAGACTTCCATGGGAAAAAAAAGAGTAAGCAATATTTGCAACTCAGCTGGTGGTACTGTTCCTTTTGAATCAATATTAAGGTAGTACTCTAACATGATATTTTGAGACAACTGTGCTTATGGGGCTATTATGTTTTGGACAGAGAATACAATGGAGTTCTTGATTTACAAGCCTTCATTAAAGACCTTATAATCTTTCACAATGAAAAGAATATTGTTCCATTGTTATGTCTGTATTCAAAGTTATATAATTTTATTGTGTCTACCAGAATATCTCTTGTAGTTTCATTTGGATACATTATCCGTTTTTGCTTTCTGACTTAAAAATTAGTACAATGAGTACTGCGACAATGCATAGCATACGTATAAATAAATTTCAGTTTCAGAGCGAAGAGATTCCTACACACACACACCCTTCAAGATGAGAGGCAGTATTTAAATGTAAAACATTGCAATATTATTATGCTTTGTATGAAGGACGCTATATAAAATATTAATGCATTTCATTAAAATGACTCAATGTCAATATGTAGTGTGACTGCTTCATGATTTCTTATGTTAGTAGGTGCTTTACTTGAAGTTATAACTTTACATTATTCAACCACAATATTCTCTGTAGTAAATGTATTGTCTCTGTTATCAACTTACTTATATCCCATGAAAAACCATTGCTATGGTGATGAGTATTTTATAGTACAGGTTTCACCTAATTATAAAACTGTTCCCAGGAAGATGAACTAACATTACTTTCAATTGCAAAATTCATTTTTGAAATTAAAATAGATGCAAATAAGTGTGCCATAACCCATTCTCAACTGACACTATTTCTGATTGATAATTATTTTGGAGTATTAAAAATGTCTGAGGTAAATTTAAAAGTTATTGCAGTTGATATTTAAGAGGGCTTATTTTTATAACTCTAAGGTAATGTGTACCTTTGTTATATGCTGATGGACTGTATGCTGTTAAAATGCAAAAGTTACAATGGAAATAAAATGGTTCTATTTCTAGACTGAGCATAAGATCATGCAGAAGAAAGATGCAAGATCTGGGTTTATTAAGCATTTATTTGTAAATAGCATCATCCTTGGAAAAATGACATATTTAGTTCTCTGACTTTATTGCCACTTCCACAGAGCTCAATGTTTTTCTTCAAATCATTATGATTATTATACTCAGTCTGAGCATTTGACACCTGCTGTTTCAAAACTTGATCACAAATGTTTCTGAATATATATCAGATAGTACAGATGAGAGAGAAATACTCCTACTACAATAATGTAAGGAGATTATTAAAAAAATGCTATTTCCAAGTAAGCAAAATCAGTCAAAACAGGTATCTGGAATCTGGAAAGAATATGGTATGTGCATTCAAAGTCACCTGGAAATTATACTGGTACAGTAAAAAAATCCTGCTAGCAGAGAAAATAATATTCTTTGAATCCCCTAACTAACTGTCTTCAGGAAAAGTGATGAGACTAACAATAATACAACTGATAGCAAGGTGGTAGAGTGGACAATATCAGAAATACTGACTGAAAAAGAATGGGATATCATTAAATAATAATGGGTAAGAACAACTGGTGTAATCTAGTTATGCTATTAGATCTGTAACTCGGAAAAATAAAAGACAGTAATAATGATTGTTATAACAAGCGCAGCTTGGTATTTAAGGTAATCTGAAAGGCTTTCCCTCTCCTTCCCATTAATCTGTTTCTTCTTTTTCCTTTTATTTATGAATGGGTGATGCAGTGTTTTACCTGTAAAGCACTGTAAAATACTTGTTTATGAAAGATACATCAGTTTATAAAGCAAAATAATAAAGTGTACCATCTTGATTACCTGTTAGAATACAGTGCCATCTTTTTATACTCTGGGTTTTCTATAAATTAACTGGGAACTCAAGTCAGCAAGTATTTAAATATTTAGCCCTTCCCAGCTCAGTGAATCATTTAATTATATGTGTCAAAGTATTATGTGTGTCAATAAATCCATATTTAAACAAGTGCTTTGGTGGATCAGCACACAGATCCCAACACTATGGACCTAATCTTGCAAAATCTTGTCATTAGACCAAAATTGCATAAATTAATGATGTGTAAAGCTAGCTGTGGGGGTTCAGGTAAAGTCCCTAAAATTAGTACCTACTCACTGAGCTAGAGGTAGCAAGGTATCCCTCCTTTTGATGGAACAAAATCAAGATCTTAAATCTGACGTATCTGTGGAGAGATGAGGAGGTGGTCAAGTTTGCAAAGTCTGGACGGGATCATTCTGATCCATTAGTCACCCAATCACCAATTTCTGGTCCACCTCCAATTTATGGAGAGTGGCTAAATGCGTGTAGTGCATATAATGAGGATTTTTATTACATATTCATATGTAATGTTGCTTTGTAGGAGGATAATATATTTTTGTGGTTTATATGCATTTCTTCAATTAATGGACCCTCAAAATCAAGGATGACATCCGTCAGGCTAGATGGGTCCTTAGGTGACTGAGGAGCCTGATTCTAGATGCATATATCCTTTGGCAATGGGAACATGTTGTTGCGTGGGGGAGTGAGATTTGCAGCCCTGGGTTGGTCTCCTTCTCCTTCCTCTGCTGCCACTGTTCCACCTTGGTACTGAGTCACTGGGCCTCTAAGTAGCATGCACCTTGCTGGACCAGGTGGCACCACATCAAACAGTCAGCAGCTTGCTCCTCCCAGAAGTTGCTGTCAATGCCTCCATGCTTAGGGCAACCTTGAGCATGTCTTTGTACCATTCCCTTTAGCTACCCTTTGAGCTTTGGCCAACGGAGAGCTTGGAGAGGAGAATATGGCAAGGGAGGCAGTTCTCAGACATCCTGGCTGGGAAATCACACCCAGCAGGATCACCATTTCTGCATTACAAATCCTGGGTTTTGCTTTTTTTGTTTGAGGAATATAGGACTAGAATAGAACCTCTGGGCTCTCAATCCCAGTTCCCTGCTATAATGTTCTTCCACTCAAAAAAAAGTATTAAGCTCTGTTTTAAAAGCCGCCCCCCCACTCCTCTTGAAACTCCACTTCTCAAATAGTTAGAAACTTTTTAATTTCTATCTTAAATCCATGTCCAGTTTATATTTGTTTGAACGTTTGGGGAATAAAATAAAAGACTATTCTACCACCACCAGCAAAAAAAAGAAGATTAGAGGAAAAAGTGGGGGGGTTACCTTACCAAAATCTGCTTCAGGGAGAGAGGGGACATTTGGAAAATATAAAATATACTAAGAACCTGTTCTGTTATATGGCCTTTTTAATGCACTACGGCAGTATAGGAGCATGATGGTATAATTTAAAATTAGATTGCATTATTGGTTATAAGATTGTTTATTGGTTATTAATTAAATCACTAAACCAAACAAATATTTTGCCATCCTTTGAAAAAAAATCAAGGTACTATGAGCTACCTCTTTCCACAGGATAAATAGGCATAACTCCATTGAGGAAAGGAATTTATACTAGTTGAGAATATGCTCCTAGAACTGATCAAGCTTTAACCGATACTAACATTTCACGGCACCTCTAGCCTTGATTAGAGGGTGTTCTGCAAAATAACTGCCCAAATACCTCTCCGTGGGAACAAAATGTTCTTCCTTCTCAAAACAAAGTGGGAATCCAGCCTTAAAAGTCCCACAGCTTCCTAGGATGGAGCAGATGAAAGGCTATCCTGAAAAGGTCCCAGGTCTCTCTGCGTTCCTGTGACCAGACGGTTCTGTTTTCCAGCACAGAGTAAATCTACCCCAACAATTAATACCGACTGTTTTCCTCTGTCTGTCCTCAATATTTCACAGTCCTCAACATTGGCCCTACCTGCTGGGTTCGCCAACATTTCCTACTCACAGATCCCTGGCCCCCAAAAAGCAAGTGCATGTTCTGAGAGAAAAGAGAATCCAACAAGAGAAGGAGATAGGCTTCCTGCAAAGGCCCTGTCCAGATACACATGCTTCCTAAAGAAAAATAAAGCCAAAGGACTTTTGTTTTCCTAAAAAATATTTTAAATGTATTATACTGTTTTAAAGCTTCAACTGAAACTCATACAATTCTTTAAGTTTTCCAGTAGATGAAAATGCTCATTAAATTTTTCATGGCATTCAACCTATAAGGCAGCAGTGACCTGTGGCACAGCCTGTCTCTGTGTTTGGCACAGAGCAGATGGAGGAAAGGGTAGGGCTCTGGATCAGAGCAGCAGATCCAGAAGGGTACAGGGACTCGGGGTTGGTGCTGGCTCAAAGGTTTGGCCAGCTGGAGCTGTGGTGACACCAAATTTAGTGTTCTCATTTCACAGTGGCGACAGGATTTAGCAGCACTGGCCAATGAGAGTGGCTGATTATTAGAGTGGCACTTCAGACTTAATTTGTGCTATGCTTGCCCAAAGGCTAGCAACCATGGCCATCAGATAGGCTTAACACCAAGTAAATTTTAACTCCTACTTATTTACAAATTCAAATTAAAGGAACATCTTTCTTTTTTAATAAAAATAATTATCTAAAGATTGTATAAAATTTGAACACTGTAGAATGCAGGTGATATTAAAATTAAAATGCTGCATTTTCACTGCGATAGTCCTGAAAACATAACACAGGTCATAAAAAAAATGTGCAATGAATCAACTTGAAACACTCACTAGGAACTTAACGCACAGGTGTACTGATACCATGGCTTCCTATAAGAGCAGACTGCATGCTGAAAAAATATCTGTATCCAACTTTGTTCAAGGGAAGATCATAGAAATACATAAATATTATAAATATCTATGGCCCCTGATAGGATGCTCCCAATCTTTAAGGATATCTGCCAGATAAATAAGCTTGTCACACTGAACTCTTATCTTTTTTTTTCAGGCTGACAGTGAATACTGAAGAGTTCCTTTGACTTTCTAAGCCTAGGGAGGGAGAAAAGAATCCCATAAATAATAAGAATTAAAAATGTCAGCACCCAATCCTATTGATTTCAGTTGGAGTTGAGGGCACTCAGCACCTGGCAGGAGGCTCTTGGAACATCAGACGATCAGGCCCTTATGCAGAAGGAAATCTTTCATTGATTGCTCTTAACTGCAAATGGTGTCATTTCAGAGGAAGTAGCGCAGAATGTCAAATGCGTTACACTCTAGGCCCCACTCTTGCAAACACTTACGCATAAAGTAAATCTGCGCAGGTGAGCAAGCTTCCTGAAGGCAGTAAGCCCATGTGTGAGTAAGGTTACTCTTACATGGAGCTGGTTATAGGAAAGGACCTTCAGCAGGAAGTTTTCCCCACCCCTCCTCTGCCTGCACTAGCCACTTTCAGGCATCTGAACTACATGCGCACACATATTCCCCTCACAAACACTCCTGCAAACGTTCCATCCTCATTCCTTTCTAAATCATTTTCACATTATTTCCTTTTAGTAGCATGAACTTTCCAGTACGCCCAGCACCTGTCCCTTTAATATAGCACACAGGGTTCTTTCCTCCATACTGTACATTATCCTCATTAACACATATCAGTCAAAAGCACTGTTAATTAAACTGGCAAGATGATTACACACGCCTCCATGTGCCCCCTCAGAGCATCCGCTTGCCAAGATTTTTTTTCTCCCTCATCTAAAGTGGGTGGAGAAGGCCCTGAGTAAAGCAGATCCCAATGTTTAAAAAATATCCAAGTATATTGTTTTCTTTGAGCAAAATGCCCTACACATCATTACCACTGCCCCAAATAAATAAATGCAACACTGACACCAATCTGTAAAACTAACACATACATATTTGATCTGTACAAACACTGCATATAATGACATATCCTTGCAAAACTCCCTTACAGATACAAAATTCAAATTAGAACATACTACCCTTGGACTCGGCTAATGAGCGAGTCATAAATAATTGATTAAAGCTAGGCAAAACCCTATTGGTTTTTTGCTACACAATTTTTTCCTGGCAAAAAACTCCATTATTGCCCAAATTTTCTCCTCATTTCCCTTTCATTGTGAAATATTGGCTGGAAATGTCATTGGCTTCCATCAAATTTTCCATTGGTTTCCAAAACATCAACAATTTTCCACATAAAAATTCAAGAAACTTTTTTGAAAGGGTTTGGATCAGGCTCTTGGTAAAGAAAAGGGGGGGGGTTGGGGAAAGGCAATGGACTGAACATTTCAGCATTGGAAAATACATGCAGGCACCAGTGAACCCTAAAGCAATGATAACTTGTTTTCCTAGTACATGCATAAAGGTCTGATAGCTACAAGGTAAGAAATCCAACAATCTAGCAGAACACAGTTGCAGGATACTATGGGAAAACACTGTCTTCTGGGGGAGGCAACAAATTTACAGAAATCCACTACTGAAATTAAAACTATGTTTGTGCACTTCATGTAAACATTCATCCTTAAACTCACAGAAAACCATTTCAGTATTTACCTAGCTGTCCATTGTCCTACCGTCACCCAAAACAGACCTCTTTTACACAGACCAGATGGATCAGGAGCAAATTCCTCCTGAGAACTAGAGCTGAGTGGGGAAAATGCTTTTGCACTCCATGTGAAGTTTTACATACAAGACATTTTCCCCATCTCAAATCAGGCCAAGAAGTCAGGAACATTTTGTTCCCAATCCATCCTCAAATGTATAAGTTAGGATTGAATAAGTCAAAACTTTTATTTCAATCATTTTGAAACACTTTCTTGCAAGGTGACTTTTTAAAATGCTTTTCAACTTAAGTTAGCTAGATTTTCAAACCCCATAATCATTTTCAAAACAAATTGGACCAACAACTGAAATTTTCTCTTCTTGTTTTGTTTTTTTTTAATTGGGAAGTTCATAAAAACTAACCCCGCCCCCCCAAGGACAGTGTCTGTTTTGATGAATCAACATTTTTCCAATGGGAAAAATATCCTGCATCATTCCACTGAAAGTGGTTAAAAGAGCTATCAGTGTATTATGGAAAATTGCTTTCAGCCCACTACAAAATAGAACCAATTTCAGAATGACGGAGCTACTCTGGCAGAATGAAAAGCATCCCTCTATCCTTAAAGTCTCTAAATCTGACCCTTTTGTGCAGGTTTGTAACTGTTCACTTCTGGTTTTTGAACTTCAGAAAGGTTCAGTTCTAAGAATGAGTATCTCTCTTTTCCTATTAAATGAGCCAGATTCTCTGTCCTTTGTGCCAAAACAGACTGCTCAGAGGCAGAGCCATCAATCCCATTTTGTACACATTGCTTGAAAATATGTAGCAAAAGCTACATCTTTGCATCTATGGACAAACAGAGGCTGATCCTCAGCTCCAGGTAAATCACTGATTTTCAGTTTACACTTTTGAGGATATGAGCCTTTCACGTATTTATTTATTTATGGTATTTTAGCATTGCTTTACATAATAAGGCAACACTAAGACACAGGAGTTATTTTTTATAATGGTAATAAAAAATCCTCTCAATTTCATTTGAAACTTGTTTAAGATCAACATTTGCTTACTATGCTTTAACTGAAATGTAGCTCGGTTATGTGCAATCTGTGTGGAGATGAGAGAAAAAAAACCTATGTGGACACAAATATACACATATAAATGTGCATGCACTAGCATGCACCCAAATATTAAAAGGCATTATCATAAGTAATGAAGAGACTGAAAACCACCTGCAAAGTGGATTGCAGTTTTGCATCAGTGCAGAATTTATTACTTGACTTTTGCACTGCTTTAAACTATATGCCTGGCTTAAAGGATAGACTGTACTGGGGACACCTTCTCAAGGTGATCTTGGATTATTTTTGTAGCAAAGTCAGAGGACGCTAACCGTCCCTTTCAGTTTTGTCCTTGATTTTTTCTATCTTGATGTTTTCAATGTATTTGCAAGCCATGAGTATGCACTAAAAATACAAAGCCAAAACCGCATGGTCTCCCATTTCCAGTCCATAGTCATTTTGGCATCGACTTCAATAGGAGCAGGCTGTGCTGCACCCAGTAACAAATTCAGGGCTTAGATATGTATTCACCCACCAACTTGAATAGGGTGCCTCTTATGCCCATTACATTGCAGATACTGTAAATTAATTGAAAATTATAAAGCAGCAATATGGTAATGACGACAACAATGATTGCTACCTGACCTTTTAAAGCCCACTGAGAATTTGGATGAAAAACACAGTTAAACAATAGTGGACCAATTGATACTGTATTAGTGAAAAAAAAATTAAGTTCAGCCATACTAACCCAGTCAAGAAACACTTTGTTACTTGGAAGAGTATGTTCAATCTTAACCTGACGTGTAGAATTCTTTTCCACCGTGAACTGGATATTGTTCATATTTTTTACAAGCAATTTTTATCTAGGTAAGACAATAAAATGTTCAGGGGAAAATCCCATTTCAGTATTGCAGCTTCTCTGTATTTGCCCATTTGAGACTTATAGAAATGAACCTTTTATATTAAAATGCATACTAACTATAGTGTACAGTATTACAATGTGCACTGTATATATTAAAATCATACCAAGAATAAAGGAAATAGATAAGATTTTCAAATTTGGGCCCATCCATTGCTTTATATAGGCTTATTGGTGTTAGAGTGGATACATGTCCATGCATGCACTCATTAGTTAAGTACATGGGAAGATAATTCCGTTCACATGTACTGTGTATCTGATGATATTTTTTAAAATGAGATCAGCTGTTCTTACCTAACTTTAAAAATGAATTATTATTACTTTGCTCTTGCAAGTAGGTATGCCACACCATAGAGACAGACAGAAATGCATACCCAAGGGAAACTTAGGGAAAAAAAAGACATTCAGTGCAGTCTTGTATTTGTACACTTCAAGGGCAAAAAAAAAAATTATCCTGCAGAAATATTTTTATGAGCAAGAATAAAGTCATCCCTAGTAGGGATATTTTAGCAGTAGCCAGAGAAAGTGGGGACTTTCAGAGGTAAAGTAATGCCTCCGCCTTTGCCACTGCTTTAATTTAAACACTGGAAATCTGGCTCAGCCAATTCTTGGAGTGACGTTGTGATGTTTGCCTGTGTCTATTCCTTTTTTAAAAGCAGCTTTATTCCAAGTTACAAACTAGAAGGAAGCAGTGAGAATTATCAATCCACTCTGAATCGAATGCACTTCCAATCAATGAACAGAATAGCTTTAAAAACTTAGATCCAAATGCCGTGATTACAGCCTTTGTCTATAAATACTCAAGATCACCCCTGAAACTGACTGTCTCATTCTAGAAATGTTTTAAGTCTGGATGGGAACACAGATCTGAATTACACAACTGAGAAAAATAATGACTTTTTGGTAAAAAGTACTGGGCACTAAACAACATCTGTTTTTCTTCATTGTTTTAAGTCAGCTGAAAATTCAGGGGGGCCTTCATTGTCATAAGTCACAACAGCATGTATATATGTACTGTAACTTTCCTTTAGGTGTTTATTCTTAAGTACCTTTGGTACAGTCATTTGTTATACTATTAAACATGAACTAAATTTATTTTCCCAGGTAATTGGGCAGGGAATTTGCCAAGGGGAAAAAAAGAGTCAGCACAATCAAATTTCTTTGGCCTATCTACATGATACAAAGGGGGTGAATCATGGGTATAATATAACCAGAAGCAAGTTCTGTCTACCGAGGGTAACCCCATGCTCACAAGCTAGGGCCAGGCCAGCCAGATAGGCCCAAATGCCTTACTGTTAGCTCCACTCCATATCATCATAAGTGATAAATGGGCTTCATACAAAAAAATGACCCTGCAAAATATGAATGAGGGAGGGTCATTCTGATTACTTCTAGTGGGTGAGAATGAATGAATTATGGTTTTAAGCAGTAATGTAACTAGGGGTGGGTGACCAGGGTACCCACCCTGGGCACCAAGTTAGAGGGAGCACAAGAACAGCAGCTGCCCCCACTGCCAACCCAGCCTCCTCAGCTGCTAGTCGAGCCAGCACTACTGACCCTGCTGCTGCTGCCTCCCAGGGCACAGAACCTCCTAGCTGTAAGGCCCATTACAACACAGCCCTTAAGACTAGTTATCTTCTTAAGGGCTGTGTGTTAAAACATTGTGAAAGTGCCCAAAAGTTTTTTTTTTTAAAAAGTCCAACACTACCAACTAAACTCTGTAGCACCACCCTATAGAAAGAGTGGAAACTGTAGGTTTGATAAGCCCCAACAACACTGAAAGTGATTTATAATTCTCTGAAGTGCGCTGCGAGGGATACAAGTCTTAGCCTGACCAATTTTTCTTCCTTTGAAACCTACTATAAATATATGTTTATGCAGCGAGAAAAAACCTCTTAATTTCACAGAATTACAACTCAGAAAAAACTAGGCTGGAGAAAAGTGTAACAAGCCAACTGAACAGGAATTTTCCAGCGAATTACAAGGGAAAGTACATTTCAAAGGTACCGATAGAAAACAGAGCCGAACGACATGAAGGGACTTCAGGCATGTAGGCCATATCTGCCATCTGTTAGATTTTCCATTTTTACAGGGCTTGAAAAAGGCACTCGCCCACTTGCCAGGAGTGAGTGGGAAACGTTCTCTAAGGAGAAGAGGCAGGAGTGGCAGCAGAGCGAAGTTTATAAGAATGCAATCCATTTCCCTGGGAAATGCTGCTGAGGAAGAGGAGCAGAGGCTAACGTGGTGCAGAAGAAAAAAGAGTATTTTCTCTCACCACTGCTGAAAGGTGGATGTCATATTAGTAGTAAGAGACTGACTGTGGCTATGTAAATAAGCCAACAGATGGGGTTTAAGAAAAAATTCTCCTTTGTCTCAGACATCTGAGCCTGGGCATTGCCAGCCGTAGAACGGTCAGTTTGCTGGACAACTGTTCTGATCTAATATGGCAATCCCTTCCCTCTTATATTCCAAATGATTTAAAGTGTTATGAATGCGGGAATGACTATACTAAGATTCTGTTCAGGCTCTGAGCATGTTGGGTGTGAGTGGAAGGTTTCCAGAAAACTAAGCTGACTCAGACTCAGTCGAGTCCTTTTGCAGTTTAAAAAATGCTGTTCTTTTTCTTTGACAAACCTGGCTCTTGATCATTTAATGAACAATTTCCCCACAAGGTTGAACACGGAATACTTAAGACAAAGTATAGAGAGGCAATTGTAACAAAGCAAAACTTTGTTAGATTTGTGCAAATGTTTCAACTTTCCTGCTCAAACAAAAAGCTAGAAAAAAACCTGATTTATACACGGTGAAATATTTTGTTCAAGTAAAAAAAGTTGCTTTGTTTATGCGTTTGTAAACTAAATTCAGGTTACTAATTGAAACATTGCATTAAAATACTTTTTATTCCCCCAACTGAGACAGTTTGATACATCGTACACAAATTTTCAGATTATTTTGGCCAAGCTTAATGTGCATTTTTCAATAGAAAAAAAATGTGCTAAAAACATTGCTTACAGTTATTCACAATGGCTCTCAATACTATTCCAGGAAAAACTTATGGTTCTATTTTAGTTTTCTGATTCCTCAGTGGCTTCAAATCTACCTTCCTCTGGAATTGCTCTACTTGGTACTCCTCCGAAATGGGATATTATTACTAACAGGACCAAGGATAAAGCACATTCTCAGTTGAAAAGCCATGAGAGGGAAACCCCTTATCACTTGAAACCAAACTGAATCCAAATTTTATTATCTTGCAGCACAGTACAAGACTCATCTCTTTATACAGACCTTATCCTGAGTCTGTGACAATGGGTACAATAGAAATGAATATACATTCTGTACACAGGCAATTCCAAAGTGGAAGAAGACTAAAGTCCAGTATGTGGAGTGTCAGCAGCCAGATGGGTCAGAAAGAGAAGAGAGTGATGCCTCAGGGCTGACTTTTTATTTAGACATTGGTCCAACATTGGTGGCATCCTCTCTATTATCTCTGTTGTAGGGAAGGTTGTAGAGTTTGGGGAGGCAGGGGGTTTAACTTGTTTCTAACATACATAGTGAACATGAAGCACCAAGTCAATGTGTTTGTGAAGATTTGTGGCAAATAAAGCTACAGAAAAGTCACTTCTTGTCCTTTGTTCTCATGATCCACACTGTGATATGGTAGCTTGTTGGCAGAAAATATGTGGCAGCTGCAGCTTTGTTCGAGAAGAATAAAGTGGAAGGGGCACTCAGTGAGATATACAGCCTCCTGAGAAATATGATGGATTCTCCATCATACAAAGTTTTTAAATCAACATCATTTTTTAACAGATACATTCTTAAACAACCAGAAATAATGGGCATCATGCAGAAATTATTGGGAAAAATGATATGACCTAACGATTGCTTCTGACCTGAAGACACATCTCCTCTTAGTTTGACCCACCTGTCCCGTATATGTTGGGATCCACCCGGAGGTCAGTCCTGGAGGAACTGGAGGATGGAATGCTTGCGTATGACCTGTGGCAAACCACACATGCTACCAAAAACACTGAGAAGGACAAGTGCATCACTGTACCTCACCCTCCCCATGAAAGAATATGGCACATTGCAATATATTTTTGTGGGTAAACAGAATGGAAATCCCTGAAAACATACCAGGAAAAGTTACTATGGTGAAATGTCCAGCCTGACCCTGAATGCTCACAAAGTTGAGAAAAGCTTGTGAATATTGATCTCAATGGCATTTGAGTTTAGACTCAGATAAGGGCCCAGGAAATATTGCAAAGCACCCAGGTGGTCTAAGAAGCTAAAATCATTGCCATTTCTGTAGACCTTCAGCTTCAGAATTTTAACACCCCCTCCCCCCCAAAATTAAAAATAATGGGCTGGGATATCATTGCTTTGAATTAATTTCTATATCCTAAGCTATTTAAGTGGCTGAACCACATCTGGTGCTTCGGTTAGATACATTCATTCCTTACAAAACCTGCCAAGTTTCAATCTTATACAATTATCTGTTATAAAGATAGAGGCACCTATAGACGCAGATTTTTTCCAATGTACGCACACAGCCAATTTTACTGTAGAGTGACTAATATCTCTGGATCATTAAAATATTTTTCACTCAGTATATTCATAACTATAACTAAATGTGTGCATTAAATTACATTGGGTTGTTCCAGAAAGCAGCCTAGCAGTTTTCATGACAGACAGAAATAAAAGGCAATGAAATTATGCTGATTTTTAAACATAATTTTCCAGTAGTTTAAGAAGAATAAGTTTTTCATTTAAAAAAGCCAGCAGGATCAGCAGGCAACTAAGTTCTGTTTTAGCTGAAAATCAGTGGGAGGGAATATAAAGCCATATTTTTTTTTCCTAAACGGAACTGGAGCAGCAGCAAAGCTAACAAGTTGTAATCAGCCAAGATTTTTTTTTAAACATATCGCAAAAGAAGTACTTTTTAAAAATCCATATAGCAACATGGCAATTGCAAAGCACATTTGTTTCAAGTGTTTCTTCCTGTGGTACAAAGAAGGCCATATCCCAGCAAAGGTAAAAGGGAGATTTTCATAGCCATTTGCAAGTATAATTTGGTTTATTCCGTTATAATTTAGAAAAAAAAAAACCCTCAAGAGGCATCTGTCTTGTTGCGCCCATCCCAAAATAAAAGCACAAAGTACAAATTACTCATCCCTCCTTGACAACAGATATCCATCGTCTAACATGAGGATTATAAACCTGAATTCTTCGACCCCTCAGTCCAACCCTTTGCAAACTGAGGGTGTGGCTAGTGGGATTACAATTGCCTTTACTGCCCGCTATGAAGGTTAACAAATCTAAGCAGTCACAATCCACATGAGAGAGTACCAAATTCAACAACCTGCCATTAAAGAATGCTCTGTCAGCTCCTTTCTTCCATTTGCAGGGCCTGGACACATCCCATTGCCGATTGCAATATTTCCATTGACTTCAATGGGCTTTGGATCTGGCCCCCAATGACATGGTTCCCATCTTCCTCATCTTGAATGAGGGGGAGAAGCAATCCCTTTGGTAGGCAAATCACCAGCCATTTAGGGCTTTATAAGCTAACACTGACATCTTAAAATCTCTCCAGAAACTTCCTGGCAGTAGGGCATATCCCAAAGTCATGAAACGTTATTTATTAGGCAAATATAATTTTGTGCACAATCCTCAGTTTGCAAATAGCCTCAAGAGTACAAGCACCTTTTCTCTGTTTAGGAAGCAGAAAGACCTGCCAACTTGCACAAGGTCTATGAGCAAAAGTCAGTGGCAAAGCATGAATGAGAATTCAGGAGTTCCTATTTCCTACCCACTCGACTACATTGCCTGCCTAAAATACAAAATGTGTGCATGCAAACCAGAGGTACACAAATCTACAGGCACAAAACTGGAAGCTTCTTCTGAAACACTCTTTCTATGCTGTTTATATTAAATTTCTGCCTTTAAAAGTGAATGATGATGATATCACAAAAATGAATGATAATTTTTCTGTTTTATCACTAGCACGCTACTTGGCTCAGGCTTTTGACAAAATACATTGGACCACCAAAACTCTCAAAAAGGAGAAACAAGGAACATGGGGGGAAGGTTAAGGGGGTGAGGGGTGGATACTTCACATTTAAAAAAACAAATTAAAGGGACATTTATCTCAAATATTCATAAGGATGTAAGGGAAGTAACATGCTTATTTGAGGTTCTTTTATAACTGTCATGGACATTTTATTAATAGATTCATTATCCACAAGGCTTAATTTTAGGTAATTTTATCTGTTGCTTGAGGCAGTCTTTACCCTACTGATGCTGGGAAACATAAGGTGTCTGGAAGTTTAACACTACCACATGTTTACTTAATGTATGGAAGATTTGAAATCTGGCGTACAAAAGTGCTCAGCCTTGTGATAATATTAGACTGAAGTTATACAAGAACCTGAACTTGGATTCACCATCGCCACTATTCTGCTCAAATTTTAATCCAGGCTTAAATGTTACATCTTCTATTTTAACAAGAATTCAGATTTGCAAGTAGCTCTAATCCGGGTTTAAATCTGCAGCCCAGGTCCAGGTCTAATTTAAATTGAGCTTAAAGAAAAAACACTTAATAAGCTAAGGCCTGGAAAATCACTGAGAAACTTCAGAGTCACTGTTTTCTTACCTTATGCTGATCTTATCTCCAACAAGAACATCCATGGCTTTGGGAAGGAATCTATTGTTTTTCATCCATCATTTCTGTCATGGTGATCGAAGACAGTGAGCATGATACGTCGCAAAAATAATTCCTGTTGTTAGGATTTAGTCACAGAAAGGTCAAGAAAGAGGCAGATGATCTCCAGATTTGATATTTAATTGACTGCAGCTGTTCTATAGTCCAGGGAATAATTGCCATGTAAAAGAGCATTAAACTATAGGCTTTCTGATTCCCTTATTCTGACAACAGTATTTGACATCATTAAGGTGCACATCTGACCTGCATGGCTGACCAAACCAAGCCTCAGGTCACTTTAATTATTAAAAAGATGAGTAAAATCAATATCATCAAGCTGTAGCAGTTTATAGGACAATAACCAGTTACACATAGTATAAATGTAGATAACAGCTTTATATTTATTACAGCTGAGTTAAATTCATGGGGGAGGAAGAGTGAAATTGCATAAAAGTTTGTTTTTAAGCCTTCAATATTCAACTTTTTAATGAAATTTTGATAACCTTTATAACCCTTGTGAAACCACTTTTCTTCTGAAATGTCATGGCAGTCAGCTTTAGCAGTTTCTAGCTTGTAAAGAAAAGACAGAGAGGGACATATTAACCAACAAGCAGTTTACTCTACCGACATGTCAGTAATAGTACTACATAAACCGACACACCAGCTCAGGTACAATTAGGGACAGACATGCATTCCACTGCCACACCTCAAAGTGATATATATAGGGATCTAGGAACATTCAAAAAAGTACACATAAATCTAATGAATGAAAAAGGTTCAAAGCATAACTATAAAGCTCTCCTTGCTGTTCAGTCTGGCAACTAGAAACTGCTATATGACATGCCAGACCACTTGAAATAAAAAAACAACTCTTTTCAATATTCAAGGGGCGCATCTACACATGAGCATTTACTATGCAGTAACCAAAGTTAATGCACAGTACGAGCACATCTATATGTGCACACCCACCCTGCACAGTAAATATGGTGGCTTATGCCAACTTGAGTGTAAATTTGATACCTGCATCATTCAGGTATCAAATTTACACCCAATTATTTACTGTGCACATATAGACACCTTACTACACAGTAGCTCTGTGTGTGGACTGACTTGGGACTAACTTTAGTTCCAAGTCAGCTCTCACACAGTGTTAATGCTCTTTAGTGCCTGTACATGTAGACGCCAGCTTATTCCCAGTTACTGCACAGTAAATTTAAACCAGTAGATATGCACATGTAGACATACCCAAAGTGAATGAACATGAAGATTTTCCTCAGATTCTTCCCCATCAGTCTCCTAGAAGATGAAAATGTGTCATCATAAAACTCAGTTTAAAATTCTGTGTTTCATTTTACTAGTTTGGAAGAGTGGTGCCTTGAATTTAGGCATGGAAACTGAAAAAAAAGTTTTAAAAGCCCTTACAGGTTTCCCCTCACTTTATGTGGGTTCTGTATATGTGAATTTGCTATTATGTAATGACCCTTTTTACCCTGAAAATTCTTTATATGCAAGGTAAATTTGTTATATGCAAGGTAAGTTTTCAGGAGAAGGGGGAGGGGGAGGGGTGTGGTGCAGCCCAGTGGCTGCAGGCAGGTGGCGTTGGCCATTCTTGGGGCTGCAGCGGGAAGCAAAGCAAAGCAGAGGGAACTATCAGTGGGTGCAGGGCCCAGGGGGCTGCTGCTACCTGCACCGCCGGAAGGTTGTGAGCTGGGGGACTGTGCTGGACTCTTCCGGGGGGGGGGGGTGCCCCCAGATCTGCACGCAGGATGAGAACAGGCTGCTGTTGCAGGCTGGAGCCAGTGGCAGCACCGGACTCTTCCCGGCACTTAGGGCAGGCACTGGCTGTGCTGGAAGGGGGGCTGCCGCAACCCCAAAATTTGATGTAGCCTCCCCAATCTGCCCTCCCATCACTACTGCCACACACCCCAATTGCCAGGAAGAGTCTGGTGCTGCCACTGACACTAGCCCACAGCGGCAGCCTGCTATCATCCTGTGTGCAGATCTGGGGGCATGCACCCCCCAGGAGGAGCCTGGTGCAGCCCCTCAGCCTCCAGCCCTCCCAGGGTGTACATAATAGCAAGAGCCATGCCCCCACCCCCCCTGCACCCACTCATAGTACCCTCCACTTTGTTCCCTGCAGCTCTAGGAGCGCCCAACACCACCCGCCTACAGCTGATGGGCTGCACCACACCCCTCCCCTGCCTCTTCCCTAGCCCCAGCCTCACTCCCTCCCTCCTTCACTGCATGGGAACCTATCTCTATTCATTGCCTTATAAACTGTGTTCTCTTTATGCAAATCGAGTTACACGGAGTTTTCTGGGAACGCATGTATGACATAAAGCAAGGGAAACCTGTACTTAAGTTAGCTTCATCACCTCTGACATGTACATTTTGGGGAGTGCGTCATATCCTAACATGGCATTAGCAGCAAACTGACTTAGCTGTCTCTCTGCTTGGCTAAACTTTCAGCTCTATATGATTTGGCAAAAGTTGCATCAGCATCAATAGACAGGCACTGATTTAAGACACCTGAAATCCTGGCCCTACACTTCACATTCATAAAAGGTCAATACCAAGGGCAAAATCCTTTGGTCACTAAGACAGGCAACAGCCTAATTGTTTTTGGTGATTTCTGCCTGATATACCATTTTCACAGCTCATGTTCAACCTGTTGAAGTTGTTATGACAGTAACCTTTTGCCATCAATTTAAACTGGGCTTTATAGTTGCTTGTTGTTGAGTAAAGAATCATTCTAGGTCTGTAAGTGATACCCCTCAAACACAAGCTTTTCTTTGCTCATAGACCTCTTGAAATATAGTACACAGCAAACTGCATCAAGATTAGAGAACCTAACTGTTGATAACTTACAATGATACCATCTTAATAAACTTTCCATACTGATTAGCCTGGGTATACAAGATAGAGATCAGTCCTGATAGCTGGAACATTGTACATAAGCTGGTCATCATTCTAAGTTAAAATGCCCATCTGTTTAAAGATTCTCCACTGATACCTAGTCCATTCTTATATGGCCTCCAGCTAATTACATATTAAGATTAAATTCAGTGTTGATACTCTCATATTTTATGTTATTCCTATATACTTGTTTTGTGCATTGCAAACACTGCAGAGTATGATGGTGCACCAATAGCCTTGACATCCCATAATCAGCAAGGGTAGATGGCAGCTGAGTTCCAAATTGCATGGTAACATTTGGTGAAAACTAGAGCTATAACTGGGACATGAATCTGAATTCAAGATTCTCCATGTTTCAGAAAGTTAGGCTGGTTCTGCAAATGTAGATCTACCCTCTTCCAATATTTCACTGATGCTTTCGGCTTCTGTTCCTGTCCCCACTTCCCACTCCTCCTCTTTCTCCCCTGCCCTCCAAACTGGAGAAGCGGTATAACCAACAAACCATACCCAAAAGTGAAAATGAATTAGTATTAGGAAGAGAAAGGATTTGATGGGAGGGTGATTCTTGTCTTACTTATAAAGATATAATTTAAATTTCAAAAAACATATTGAAAGCTGCTGAAAGTGCTGCTAGACTCTGCATTGCTCCTCCTTAATTCTTCTGTCATGGAGTTACTTCTGGAATATTCCTAAATAACTGCTTTTATTATTTCCTCTGATTTTCTTACACACAAATACACTATCTGTCTATCTAGAGTAACCTTAGAGTTTGCAGAATGTAGATTTTAAAACACTCCAGTTCTCACTGTGCATCTTTGTCTCATTGGTTAATATAAATATTGCCTGATTTGAACTTAGATGCTAAAATAAATGTTTTATTATTACATCAGGTAGCCTCAGAGCTCCTTTCAATATTACTGTTTCATACATTTCCCTTATGTTGCCTTTTTAACCACATACCAGTGATTGCCTTACACGCAATTCCTACTTTTTAAAACTTTAACAGTTGGTCCACAAACCATTCGAAAATTAATAGCATTTCAAACCATGGAGAAAACAGTTTGTACCAGAAAATAGCTAAGGTGAAACAAGGTCTTTGCTTTTTCCAGAAAAATCCTTCACTCCAAAATATACTACTACTGATACACTAACACAAGTATAATAGTACTGGTCTTTTGTTCAAAGCACCAGACTGGGAGTAGGTGCATTTTGAGATTCAGCCATAAACTTCCTGTGTGGTTCAGACAAGTTGTTGCATTTCTGTGCTACAGCTTCCAGTTTTGTACAATGGGAAAAATATTTCCTCTATTCAGAGAATGGGATTTCCTATTATTCTGCTTCTGAGAAACTATGCTGTGCTCTCGCTTCAAGACCAAAAGGAGTCTGTCTTCTTGACATTTCAGATCACATTGTAGCTTCTCTTTATGAGTTACTGTTTCCTGCCCTTTTGCTTGTTTTAGAAACTTGACAGAACTTGACTCTGTAGTAACTTTGTATCTGTGTTCTCTTACCCCACGGTAGTTGAAAGCTCAGCCAACAAAAGCTACCTCTCTTTCACCAAAAGGATATAGTATTCATTTACCAGCAAATCAGAGCATGCACATGGACAGTTTCCATGGAGTAGCCAATGCACTGCCAATCCCACCCTCTTCTATTTTGTGGAAATTTGTTCGTGTTCCCATGCCCCAAGAATCCTTGGCACTACAGTGTGCAATCATTTATTCCTGCTCTGTCCTTATTGTGTGTCCTTCCCCCACAGTAATCCATTCTAATAATTTATGACCTCATAGTTATCCTACAAATGGAAGTATTTGCTCTGTTAGGCTTACAACCAATAGCATCACTATCCAGGAGTTTTAGATACATTATCACTAATTTATTTCAATCCCATATCATGTTTGTGCTTATATCTATCAAACACCTGGCTCTGCCACATATCCCACTCATGGGACTAAGAGCCTTTAGCTGTGCTTTACTAAATGCTCTCTTTTCCAGTCCCTGTGGTTTCTCTTTATCTCATTCCATACTATACCAGGTGTTCCACCCACACTAGCTCCAAACCTTCCAGGTATAAAAGTTTTTGTGTCCCCAACTTCCTTTAGGAAAAAATCATTTCCATGCAGTCCTTTAAACCCTACTTATCTTAGCCCTGGAGGCAAGCAGACTTCTGTGTAGCTCCAGGAGCTTCATGAATACACCTTGTTTCTCCCTCAGTCCCTCAGCAGTCAACCCAAGTCCAAGTTTCACTCTCTTCCTCTTCTATCCTGATTTCCTCCAAAAAGTATTTTCTGCATGCCATTGTCATCTCTTACGAAGTTTGTTTCAAATTCCAACCTGCTGTCTCAAGCTTGCCACCAACAAATTTCAGGCAGTACTCCTGATTAATTTATTAGCATCTGCGTGAGACCATGGTAATAGAAATTAATCTTAAAAACTTCAAAATGACTGTCTGTTCCAAATCTTTGTCGCTTCAAAGTTCTTTGTCACATACAGTATTTATTATGACATCATTTATGAGGTTTATCTTGACAGAAGGAAAAAAATGAAGCAATAACCATGTATCATTTTAAATTGCTTCAGTTTGGTGGTTCTACTTTTTTATGAATATCAAGAAATGTACACACTAATGGAAATCTGTCCTGAATATGAAAGTATTTCGACTGGCAAAAGGTGATGAAAGAATTGCATTACTAGAAATGTCCAGTTGCCACTTAGCAACTCAGCTCATCTATTTCAAGCAGGCATGTTTGTCAGAAACTAGACTTCTTGAGACAAATTAAATGTGTCACAGTTGTCCCTTCAAGTTACACATATTGTTATTTGGGGTTTGGCATAGAAATACTCCTTGATGGACTTAAATGCTAGAATAAGGGCCAAAGGGCATCCCTATATAATATAATACAGGTTTATCCTTTTGCCTGACAAAATCTATTGTTGACACCAATACTGGACATTTTTTTAAAAACTCCACCTTGACAGACTATATCTGTTCAAGACCGTGGATCTGATTTTTATATGCAGTGTTTTTGTCATTACACCTGAATGTGTCATGATCTTCAATATTAGAGAAGATAGACATACATTCACTAAATCTTAGGGCTGTGCGAGTCTTTGGATAGAGCTTTGGATCCAGAGAAGCTTTGAACACTTCAGGGTCCAAAGCAGCACATCCGGGTCAAAGTGCTGCCTTGTTCGGCTTCCTGAAGCACTTTGGAGCCGCCTCGGGGATCCGGCCATAGGGTATAATGGGGAAACAATAAAATTTCTATAACTTTGTTGTTTTTTGTTCTATTTGGATGAAATTTTCAGGGGTGGTAGATCCTGCAAAGAGAATGAAGCCTGCCAAGTTTTAAGAAGATCAGTGCAGGGGTTTGGGTGGAACAGCATCCCAAATTCTTAAAACCTAAACCCATGTGATGTCTAGGTGTTACAACATAGCAGGGTGAAAACTGGAGGGATGGTACCTCTTGCTGAGGCCACAAAGCCTGCCAAGTTTCAAGAAGATTGGTGCAGGGGTTTCAGGGAAACTGCTCCTCAAGCTGCAGATAAGCAAAACTGGTGCCATGGGTGCTGTGGGACTGACTGTCTCTGTCTTGAGTTGGGGAGGGGACACACTGCTGCAGGTCTGGCTGCTAAACTGCTGTGCTTCCAGCTACCAGTCAATCAATCATGATTCACTCAGGGACCAGGGACTCAGAGACCAGCTCAATACACAGGACCTAGCTACTACATAACAACTTAACAAGCATCAATTGGCACCTACAAAACTAGGCTAAGGAGAGGAGAGAATCAATACAGACAATCAACTGCCCAAAGACAGACACAGTCTTGGCAGGAGTTTTGTCCATCAGCAGCTAGGGGTGCAGGGCCCCAGAGCCCCCCTGCTCTAATCTCCTCGACAGCTGGCAAGTATCGTGGCCACAACAGGGGCCACCATCCCTGCAGCTGTCACCCTGCTGCACCTTAACACGCAGTGTCACCCATGGCATGAGTTTTGCTTGTCCGCAGCTTGGGGTGCGGTTCCCCCCAAACCCCTTCACCAATCTTCTTGAAACTTGGCAGGCTTTGTAGCCTCAGTAAGAGCTACCAACCCTGCAATTTTGAACCCCCTGTGTTGTAACACACAGCCATGACATGAGTTTGGCTTTCAAGAATTTAGGGTACAGTTCCCCCCAAACTGGTGCACCTATCTTCTTGAAGCTTGGCAGGTTTAATGCTCACAGCAAGTTTCATCCAAATCTGACAAAAAACAACAACGTTATAGATATTTCATTGATTCCCCATTATACCCTATGGCCAGATGGCCAAGGCAGCTCTGAAGCTTCAGAGCTGCTTTGGCCGAATCAAGGTGGAAACCTGGTCCAGAGCTCCGGATGGGATCGCGGCCATCCGAAGCAGCCGGATCCAAAGCTGGATCAGATCGCTGCTGACTCACACAGGCCTACTAAGTCTCCTCCAAAGCAGATTTAAACAACTTCCCTAACTTGACCATTTGAAAAAAGGCCTCTCAACCTACAGTTTGGATGCAGAGGAAAAAATGTGGTTGTTCTTTGTGAACAAAGTTCCCACAAAGTCGTTCAAATGCACTGGAGAAAAATGAAGGTGACAGGCCATATTCTTTTTAGGACAGACTGTATAAATCCTGGGGGTGTGATCCATCCCAGACTGTCCTGATGTTCTCAGAGTTTGCAAGCTTCACAATGGGTTCTGCCTTTTCCTTGTGGCCTTGTGCACTCATTGACATGCAGATGCATATCTTCTGCATCTGCATCGCAAACTAGACAGGGCCTTGAAGAGGCTGTTTGAGGAAAGACACTTATTCATCACAATTTGGACCATAATTTAAGTTTTGTGACGGAATATGAAAGACTTGACTGACCAGAGAAGGGACTAGCATTTCAAAACTAGGAGACAGCATACAAAATGGCACATAGATACTGGTGGAGGAAAAGCATAAAGGAGATATTGAGCATGGTACCACTGACAGAACAGAAGGGACAAAGTGAAAAAGCATGACTGGCAAGCACAGATAGGTAGGCAGGATTTTCATCTCATCAAAGTATTTAAACATCATAATGTGGAAGTTTATCATACAAGAGTATATAAGATCTTCCATATTTGTTTAAACTGACTTCCGGTCAAGGCAACTCTCATGTATCTGCCACTGACTCCAGGAGGGCAGTGAACCCCTCCATTACTGCTTGCTTAGCTGCTGAGCAAATGGTGGAAAAGAGTAAAATTTGTTCCTGATTACTGCAGAGGATGCAATCAAACTTAGGTCATGAAACATATAATATCAATGGTATGCCCATACCTTGAATATAGCTTGAACTTCTGGTCTTCCCATCTCCAAGATCTAGAACTAGAAAAGGTACAGACGGGTAGCAGGGATGATTCAGGGACATGAAGAGAGACTAAATAGGCTAGGACTTTCCCGCTCAGAGAAAAGATGAGTGAGGGAGAAAATGATAGAGGTCCATAAAACAATCAAATAGCATGGAGAAAGTAGAGGTTTATTATTTTACCATCTCCCACAATACTAGACCTAGGGGACATAAGTAAATTATTAGGAAGCAAATTGAAAACTAACAAAAAAAAGTTATTTTTCACTGTGTCCAATTCATTTGTGGAACTCATTACCTTAAGGTTCATAGATTGTAAGGCTGGAAAGGACCTCATAAGATTGAGTCCAGCCTCCTGCACCAAGCAGGAATGACAACTGGGGGCGGGTGACCCCAGCAAGGTGATCATCCAGTCTTCTCTAAAGATGTTGATTAAACAAATTCACGCAGGATTGGTCCCTCGGTAGGTATTAAACATGGTAAATCCTCCGAATTAGAACTTGCTGGGCCTCTAAGTCGTGATGTGCTCGAAGCTGTAAGGGAAGAGGAGCAAGACAGAGAGATCAATCTTGATAGGCCCTGCATAAAATACTCTCCCGTTGACATCTACTCTGTGCCCTTATGGGATACAGAGCTCTACTGTGCTAGATCTGTAGCCCAACCCTGTTTAGCATTTCTTATGATTTATCTGGATTAACTTAGTTTTAATTTCTGTAAAATAGTGTTTGTGAACATAAGAGTATCTACTCCATTTTACTTGAACCAAATTGCTTCTCTTGCTGACATTGTGTGGTAATGCATGCTGTAGATTGTATATCACAAGCTCATTCAAATTTTAACACTACAAAAAGGAGGTTTAAAATTTCACAGATCTTATAGAAAGAAGGCTTCTTGGTGATCTAGTTAGTATTTCCTGCTTGCCTTAGCTGAAAGAACTGACTACTTTTGTGGTATTTCTGTTTTTCCACTGCCAGCCCTGAATGAAACTGTGCAATGCAGATGATATATTTGCGTGAAAATTAAAATATACTGAACACACAAAAAGTAGTAAGCCTCATCTATAATGATCAAAATTATGCTCTTTATTTCCACAGACCTGTAGATCTCAAAGCTCCCATCATTCTATAGGAAAGGTAACTGATGTGAAGCCAAATTTTCGGTAACAATCTCTGATTTTGTGCATGCAAAGAGAGACACCCTGGGACTGATGTTCCTAAAGGCTGTGCACTTGTAGCTCTCTTTGACTTCAGAAAGACAGGCTCAGCAAAAGTGTCATCCAATCTTCTCTTGATTAGGGGAGTATGGATCTTGATTAGGGGAGTATGGACTTCCTTCAGAAACATGAATGTCAAAAATCAATTACCAATTCAAATTCTCAAGTTGAAACAATATTTTCAAAGCATTTGAGTTACAAATGAAGCAGCACACTGGTTGACAATGAAAGAGTTAACCATAGCTTCAGAGTAGAATTAATGGTCAGTGTCAAAGGTCAGAAACAGAGAGACAGCATCCTGGAGACCAATACCCTGCTGGGCATAAACTTGACCTCCTGCTGACCTGCAGCTGTCATAGAGTCCTAAGAGTCATGGTCAGGTCCAAAGTGAAGCAATCTGACCCAAGAGCACAGAGTTACCATGACAATGACCTCCAGCTATTGTTTATTGACTGGCTTCTCTATATGCTTGACTAGGCCTCTGGTCACTGGTGAAAGATGTATTGATTATACATTAGTCTGCTAGGACTGGCCGGCATCATAACCTTTTAGGAAACGCATACCAACTCTCGCACATTATTAGGTTTGGCATAATTCTAAAAGGACACATAGAATAGTTTTATTTCACCTGGCAGCCATGACATTCACTGATCTGAAGGATATAATCACAGAAACCGAGTAAGATAGCAATGTGAAATTTTGCACAATAACTGAGCGCTCCACTCTGAAAATATACATGCTTCTTTCTAACATGTCTTCATCAAATTTAGCATCCAACACACACTATCTATACATATTTTCTCAATTTATGTCAGCCAAAACCCTGAAAGAAGGGCATTTAAAAATGAGGGCAACCAATAACGAAAACCAAAGTAAAAGTAGGATTTCTTTTTAACTCCTTAATTGCTTTCATATCATATTTATGCAACCAAAGAGTTAAAAGAAGAGGATATGTTGCCTCACATTTGTTTGTTTCTTTTCAATTTTCAATTTTTTTAATGCAGTATTGCATTATGGTTCTTTTGTTGTTTACTGGGTATTTACAGATAGCCCCATATTTGTAAACCATTGGTTGAAAAAGATTTAGTACAATAATAAAAAATTGAATATAAACAAACCTAAAAATGTATCAGTTTTGTATATACATGTAGAACTTGAATAAATGTGGCTTTTGGCTTCTCTAAAAAAAAAATCAGATCAGAAACTTCTCTATATTAATTTAGACCTAAATACCAATCTGAATTCTACATGAAAAGCAAGTTTAGAGAAATACCAATTAAGTCAAAATTACAATCATCCCTTTAAAAAAAAGCTATTACTTTTTGAAAATAACAATATGCATTAGTTATCTCGATTTGCTTTGTCACTAAAATTCTAAATTCTGAATAAAATTTAAATTTCTAAATGATAAATTCTGAATAGGATTTGTAAATTCTATACCAGTTAAGGAAAACATCCAGTTTACAAAAAAAGGAGTCAAATTTTGACTCACTGATAACACCCATATAAATAGCACAAAATCTCATTTGGGGAATACTACATCATCCAAGGACATTTGTGAGATGATGGAGAGAGTATTGATATAATTTGCCTCAGGGGAATCCATTTGATTCTCTTAACCAGTTAATAAGATAATACATAAATGCATATACAGGATCTACAGGGTGAAGGAGAGATATAGGAAGATGGAGATTTAAGTGTTCTTATTTCAGCTTGTCCCACCTTAGTGTATCCTACAGTGATTTAGTAGGAACAGTTAAAGAAGGACACACTTTACAGAAAGTTTAAATTATAGTTAATTGTGTTAATTTTAGCCCTATTCTAAATGTGCTCATAGCACATTTATTGATTGTAAACAGAGTAAATTTAAAAAGCTAAACCATAAAGGCCTCAGGCCTACAGCAAGAAACATAATATATCTATTTAGTAGCAGCATATCATTAATTCTAATTAAAACCAAAAACTATACTAATAGTATACGGGGCCTAAAAAGGTGTTGCTTAGAACCAGGTGTTTGGATCCTGGTTGAATGGCATGTCTGAACCACAGCAGTGGTAAAAATGTTAAGAAAATCTGTGTTTGTTGGGAAAGACATCTTTAATATGAAAAGCCCTGCATGAGGGCTGCACTGTGGCCCAGAGGTATTCAAGCCAGGGCAGAGAAGATAATCTCTGCCTGAATGATACTCCCTCAAAAACACCTAATGCCTTAGGGCTTGAGGGAGAGGAGGAAAGCTCTCCTTTGCTACATGAGACACCATTCAGCATCTCTGTCAACACACAGAAGAGATAAGGCTCTCTCTCCCCAAAAAGCCCCCTCTGGGTGCTGGCACAATAAAAAGATTTGAGAGGGGCAAAAAGGTAGAGCATTAGTTCTGCAATTGCATGGTGGAAAACATGACTTCCACTGTGGTTATTAGCTCTCCAGCCATATTAGCAGGCCCTCCCAAGTAACTTACTAGGAAGTCAGAGGGGGATAATGAGCTAGTGGAGAAACAGTTCCCAACAAGCTGTTCCCTTCTAGTAAACCAAACGCATGAATAAGAGATAACATTGCGCCATATACTCTGACCTCTAGGAGGATGTCCACTTCCAGCTCATACATTCCCAGATTTCTATCACATTTCAAAATATAAATTTACTATCATTTCACAGCTGGAAAATCCAGCCCATTAAAAGAATGGGAGTGTGAGAGAGTGAACACTCCTATGAGTATAGGAATAATCAATTTATCTGGTATGAAACCTAGTGGGCATATCTACACATATATTTATGCACACCTAAACTTAATGGGTATTTATACATGTACCTTTGTCTCCTCCAGTGCTCTGGAAATCCATTAATTGATTAACTGAATCTGCAGAGCAATTAATTTCAATTGATTAATTGAGTTTTGATTAATTGAGTCTGCAGGACACGTGAGCTGACGCACCTGGTGCTGCATTGCAAGCATTTGTAGAAACAGTGAAATGTGCATCAGCATGCAAAAAATGGTGGCGGTGCGCTTTTGAACTAAAATACCTTTGATGTCTGAACACACGCAATGGAAGCAGCCTGGTACAGGGTTGCTCTGCTCCCCTGCAGCAGCCAGAGGGAGCCCCAGGCTCCCCTCCATGCTAGTGTCGGGGCTGGCAGAGAGAACAGGGCTGGTCCCCATGCACACAGTGCCCGGAGAGCTCTGGTGGCTGCAGCAGCAGCTGTCTCCTGGCCCTGAACAAATCAGGAGGGGTCCTGATGTGCACAGGGCCAAGAAACAGCTGCAGAGATCTCTTGCCCCATACACATGGGTGCAAGCCCTGGGTTCAGCCTGGGGCTGGCTGGGACCTGTCCCAATTGGGGGCAGGTCCCAGTCAACTCCCGACCGCAAGGAGAGTGCTCCACATAGCCCAAGACTGGCTGGGAACTGTCCCAGTTTGGGGCAAGACCCACCCACCCCTGGACTGTGTGGAGGATTCTCCATGTAGCCCAGATCTGGCTGGGACCTGCCCCAGATTGGGACAGGTTCCAGCCAGCTCCAGGCTCCGTGGGGAAGCAGGGAGCTCCCAAGTCTTGGTGCTGCTTGGTTCCCAGCTCCTGTGGGACGTCAGGAGCTGAGCAGCTGAGCAGAACAGGGATATGGGGCAGGGAGCTACCCTGTCTTGGTACTGAGTAGTGTCAGCACTGGGGGAGTTCCCCATCCCCTGTGGCCCCCTAGTATAGGGGCTGACCTGGAGAAAGTCTGCTCCCAGCCAACATCTACACATGTGCTAGTTAGTTAGTTACTATCCATAAATACAAGTAATAAACAGCCCAGTAGACTAATTTACTGTGCAGCAAAAGTGTGCATGTATAGACAGTGATGCTTTACTGTGCAGTGGATTAGCCTACTGTGCAGTAGAGCATCTTGTGTACACACCCACTGTGAACAGTTACAGTTAATGCTGTTTCTTGCCTGCACAGCACTCTGTCTTGCCACTACAGGTCTGGTGATCAGGGCCATGGCTAGGAGGCAGGACACCTGAACTCTATCCCCGCTGGGCAGGGTGGAGGAGGATGAGAGGCTAGGAGTGGTGCATCCTGGGATGCTGAAGGACTGCAAACTGCTCGTTTTGTCTCTGTAAAGCAGACTAAAGTTACTAGAGTTAACCCTCACCTGAGGTGGCATAACTTTAAGATAAGCAGAGGCCACTTAGTATGATTTAGTGACCCTTAACATGCAGGTACTCACATTTTAAGTGCCCTTAGTATGGTCTAAGTGTAATGTGCAACTTCACCCTAATTTAGCTTTCTGTGAAGCACCAAGTGTGGAGCGCCATGCCTCTGTGACTAGACAGCGTATGTTCACTGAACTAGCAGTGTGCAGTGTAGACATGAGTGGTATATGACATCTCCACATCTCACTCATGTGAGATAAGTACTGCCAATATGGCATCTTGAGCTTTGTATACGCTAGGAAGAGCAGCCTAGAAAAAAATGTATTTATTCATATAAGATCTCTCACCATAAAAAAGCCCAATCAACATTTTGTGGATACAAACAGAAATTGATTAAACCACTAAAGATTGGTAAAACGCAGCCCAGATGTAAATCAGAGCAGAGTCTGAATATTTCTGCTGTTTCATCAAAAAAAAAAAAATCAAAGCACAAGGCATTAGGGGAACTTGCAGTTTGTTCCAAAGTAAAGTCTGGGCACTTAACTAGGATGTTCTAGAATTCCCTTAACACTGGGCTACAAGCTATGACATTTAATCATTAACGGTCATGGTCTATCACATTAAATAAATGGAAGTGTACAGTATATATATCATGAAGGATAAAATGCACTGAACGTCACAGTTTATATTAAATGTTGCTTTTATACTACAAGTGATATTACTGGACTAGGTGGGAAATATGAACTAATCGAAATATATTTTACTAAGCCATAATTATAACATAACTTGATTATAATGTCATATAAGTTTTACACAAATTACCAACAAACAAGTTAAAAGCCTCAGAAGTTGGGCGTGGGAGAGCAAGCAGAGAGGACTGAGACAGGCAAACTGTCTCTAGGAGTTCTCAGGGAAGCAGCTACTTTTTAAATTAGAGCCATGCAAAGAACTGACTTTTTTCTTCTTTTGCAGTTCCAAAAGGATTTTAAAAAAAAGTCAACACAAGTGAATACTTTAAAAAGTATTAACCCATCAAAAGACAAAAAAAGCCACTTTGGATCAGCCAAAATATTTCTGGTTTGGGAATTTTTAAAACATTTTAATAATTTAGTGAAAGGGTTAGATACATGTTTAAACAAAGGGTAATTTGGCAACTACCTTTTGTTTAAACATGTATCTAACCCTTATCTGAAAACCTCCAGAAGGATCTGGGCTTTTTCATGTTTTTATAACTACAAGTATTTGGCTAAATCACCATGACATTGTAAAATGTTCTAGTGGACATAAATCTGCAGTTTTTAGGGGAAAAACTGTTTTGGCCAATAAATAAATAAATAAATAAAGCTACGCAGTATACTTGAAATAGCCCTTTTGAAGAACAAGTATCAGTCTTTCAGACCTAGGCCTTGCATTCTTATTTATTTGTTTCTCAGATTTATATTGTGGCCTGCCCAACGAAAGCTCAGGGCAGATTACAGGAGAGCAAAATAATTTACAAAAGAACAAGCAAACAAGAGAACAAAGTAGGAGAAGTAAAATAACTTTTGCATTCTTGCTCTGTATCCCCTTACTTTTGCCCCCTTACTTTGAGGCTCTCCCATCCCCCCTTCAAGCTCCATGTTGTTGCTTCCCCTTCTACATAGGGAAATCCACTATCCCTACTTGTCCTATGAATAGAGAAAGATAGATAGCTACATTGTTCTGAAGTTATGCAGGGCAGGACAGCGTGGCTTAGAGACTTAGAGGTGCCTCTCTGAACAAGATAATCTCTATGCATACATACATTCATATCATCCAGGACAACTTTCTCAAGTTTGTTTTCCTGGAAAAAAAAACAAAAACAAAACTGACTTGTCCAAAAGTTCAAACAAAAAAGCAAAGAGCCTGCATTGTAAATGCTGGGTAGCTGAGGGACCTTACAGCAGGCAGCCCAGCAGAAAACTTTGCAGGTTTTATTTTTTTAATATTATTATTATTTTAAGTGAATGTAGGCAGGGAACATCAGGGGAAGTGGGGGCAGGATTTGTACCATGTACAGAAGAGACCTCAAAAAACATCTTGACACCCATCTTGTTGGGGTTATCTAATCCCAGCAGCCTTTCCTGCCCAAGTGTAGCAGGGCTGGACCCAGTGATCTGTAAGGTCCCTTCCAGCCCCTAACAACTATGAAACTTATAAAAGCCAATAACCCATAAAGCAACACAACCATTTGAACAGTAGCTTTGCCTGCTAAGCACATGTTCAAATAGGAAGGTCTTACAGCACTTCCAGAAGATGTCCAGGTCCAGACTTTGACAAGCATCAAGGGAGAAGTAGTTCTGGAACTGAGGGACATCTAGCTGAGCAGGCCCTCATGGGTTTTTGCCAACCAACCTGGTCACATTGATGATACTTCCAGGAGGTTGTTCTTGGAAAATGTATATGATCTTGGTGGGGCATAAGGGAGAAGGCAGTCCTTTGTATCTGTAGGGTCCAGGCAATTTAGGGCCTTAGAGATCTAAATCAAAACCTTGAAATGTACCTGCAAAACTATTGGGAGTCAGTGTACTCTGGAGCATGGGAATTAAATACTCCTGGCAACCCACCCTCATCAGGATAATGGCTCATCAGGATAACAGCTGCGAAGTCTGGACAGTTATCCAGGGCAGCCCCACATAAAGTACACTGAGAGCCTGCAGTAGCCCAAATCATGGACTGAAACTCAAAATTTGTCTGCATTGTGTCCAGAGGCAGTCCAGTACAACACTGAACATCTCTGGAGACTTGCTCAAAATAGTCAAGAGGTTACTGATCAGGGCACTCATGTGGGACCTGAGAGATCAAGACTAAGTTCTTCGTCTGTCTAATGTATGCCACAGATTGGTCCCCATTCCACATGAGATTCTTGATCACCGGATTATCAGCAATGCTCTGGTGCAGTTTTCTCCAGAAATTCTGGAACCAAGAAATCTTTTATAACAAAACTGTTTTCTGTAATACACCAATTTCTATGAAAAACTCCCAAACAATTTTAATGGCCATTCATTTTGAATACTGGTACAAAAGCTCTCTAGCAGGAAGATAGTTGTTTGTGGGTGCATCTACACATGGTATTAGCACAGAGCCATAATATCCAGAATGTATTGCTCCAAAATGCCATGTCTTCATATGTGCCCAGGACTGCGGCATGTTGAGCTGAGTCGGAGCAGCTCCGCAGGACAGCCTGCCAGCCTGGGGTTACTCTGACCCATCTTAATGTGTTGTGGAGGGGTGGGCCAGAGCATAAGGGTGCTCTCTCATGCCCCAGCCAGCCCCAGTGTCTACACATGCATTGCTACACACTAAAGAATGCAGCCGTAGTCTAGTACTTGTATTTACAAGTACTAACCTGCAGCAGAGTTAATTAGCTTCCTGCAGCCTAATAGGGCTGCACATGTAGATGTTGAGACTTTACTGCGGAGCCAATTAAGCAGTTCTGCAGTAAACATTTCATACAGAAGCACCCAGCAAGGAACAACTGCCTAGCTTATTTTTAAAGTCAACAGTAACTTAAAAGGAAATAGTTACAGATCATGCTCCTAATGGAATGCATAGTAAACCTCACCCCTGACTTTAATGGAAGCAAGATCAAACTCATATTTAAATAAAAGCTGAATGATTTCAAAAAGCTAAATCAGATAAATTACATTCTTAGAATAGATTACCCCCCTGCCCACCTAGCACTGCAGTGCAACCCGCATTATTTCTAAATAAGTGTATACTCTTCTTTGTACCCGGATGCTAAGATTCAAATAAAATTGGGGCCTATATATATATATATCAGTATAGTAAATAACTACACACTCTACTGAAATTTCAAGTTACATTGCTAAAACTTTTTATTAGGCTGTAATTAGGGTTGCATTTAACTTTTTCAGATGTTAAGTGCCGCTCACATAATTTAAAATATAAATGCTACTAGCTAACCTGAAGGTTTGCTATAAATCAAACCTGCACTGTATAAAATCTGTTATTTGTATCCGAATGGGTCAAACAGAAGAGATGCCCTCTCTAAAAGAGCTGGACACCAGGTTCCCCTTTCATTGATCGAGGTTTCAACTCTGGGTGCTTGAGTTTATGACAAAGGAGTTCACAACACCACTGTCAGGAAGTCGATAGTTTGATAGATACCCTATGCAGTTGGTCCTGTCTCTAGCACTTTAACCACACTTTCACTCTGACAGTTATTACTGCGGCAATAAATTCTTCAGTAAAACAAATAGGCTCTCTCTGTAAATGTATTAGTCCAGGCACACTATTTTACTTAATAAAACTGCAAGTCTTAAACAGGTAACTACCCTAGTAAATAGACCAATATATTAGAAAGAATCAGGTGTATAGAATTGTGTGTGTGTGTGCGCATGCACGCGCGCACGTGAGTTTTTACAATAAGAAATCTAAAATTCCTTTCAGATCAAAGTGCTCACTGTTATCACCTCTTTCAGTTACACTTATAAAATAGACAAATAACCAACAGCCATAACTTCAAAACTACCTATTCTATACAATGGTATAAGAAGTCTCCTGTACACCAAGGAACTTTTGAATATGCCTTAGGGAGTTTAGATCCTAAATCTCATGCATTTACACTGGGACTTTGACTCCTACATCATGTTGATGCTTTTGAAGAAAACTTATCATTTTAAACAGTTTTTACTTTATCCCCAGAACCTCCCAAAACAAGTAACTTCTCCATTGATGTCTAATCAATCATTACTGCATTTCTGTATGTGTCAGCCCTGATGCTGCAGGATATGGCATATTCTGGTTTGTTGTCTCAGAGATACTGTCTCCCTGTATGAAGACATTCGGTGCTGCTTACAGCAAGTCACAAGTAAAAGTGCAGACTCAGCCTCTGTTTCTCAGTCACAGGCTACCGTGGAGAGCTGGGTCTAAATAAAAACCCAAGAACTGAACATACCAGTAGTCTGGATCCATATGGCTTCTAGTTCATCTTAATTTAAATCCTTTGTGAGTGAATTTGTCCAATGATATATTTCCAATCATAACAATATAAATGAAAAAAAAAGGAGTCTCTTTTCTTCTAGTATTTTTGTTGGACATGGCATTTTTTCTGTTTGCATACAATACACCATCATTAAAATATTAGATACAGATTTATGCCTAAGCTAATAAACTAGAACCCCAAATCTTCTGTCTTATCCTCACCATTACAGAGAAAACAATGTACACAAAGAGCCCTTCAGTAATGCTTCCAAAGCCCTTGTGTCATTTAGTCAAGATGTCTTGAGACATCTATCCTTCAAAATTAAATGCATACCTTCTGAGTGGCAGTTGCCACAATTGAAGTGAGCATTTACTGCTCATGCTCAGCCATGCAGCTAACTGCTCTGTAGCTGGCTGTGGCCTCTTGAGGTGCAGGACAGTCACAGGAGAACACTGATAATTTTGTTTTACCCTGCAGGCATGCAATTTCTGGCTACATTGTGAGGAAATGTTGTGGAGTCCATGCTGAGATTGCTCTGTCTGTTACTCAGAGCTCCGCTGAAAGGAACTAAAAGGGCAAGGGCTCTTCTGAACTTCACAAGTCCCCCTGTCTTGCATGGTGGATCTTCAAACAGTTGCAAAATGAAGTCTATTAAGCCAGCAAGTGCAGAAAGAGGCTGTTAAACAAGCTTAAAATGCTTGCAGCATTAGACAATAAGAAAGCCTGTGTTTTAGCACAGGCAGCGCAACTGACACAGCTGCTAAAGTAAATGTCACATTCAACTCCATGTCCATGTTAGGAATGGAGATGCTCTTGTCTCATTGTCTCCCTACTTATGTTCTATCTCTTCCTCCAAACGGTATCATCAGTCTTCTCTTCATCCAGACATCTGTAATATAGGTATTCCATAGTCACTAGTCTTTCCTCCTTACACACATAAGGAATTAAACATGCCATAGCATTTGTTTAACTAGTTGTAAATTTGGGGAATGATACAATCGAAACAAAGGCATAGACGTACTTTATTAACATTTTCCTCAAGTGACAATCCTTTATAACTTAGAAATCAAATAAAGTTACCACTGGCAAAACAAAACTATATAGAAGTAGATATAGAAGTGCTGCTTAAAAGCGTGTTTATGGAGTATATGTGCTAAAACTTACAGCAATTTCAAAAAAGGTAAAATGCATCAATTTTGGATGAACTATCGGTACCTGTAGTAATCTGCATATAGGCAAATTGTGTTTCAGTATGTTTATTTCAAGGTCAGTGTTTTCAAATTTGCCCCTCACTTCCATGGGGAAGAAGGGTGGGGCAAGGGGAAAAAAGTTAGAGGGACGGAGGGCAAGGGTACTATCTATCCCCCAGGTTTATTTTTCCTGCTGTAATAGTGGAAGGGGGACAAATTCAAGGCAAATCTCCAATAATTAGATTCTATATTTAGAAAATTATAGCCAACTTATCATTTTTACCTATATAGAATCTAATTATTGGGAGGTAGTCTTACATTCAAGTAACTATGGTAGGGCTTAAAGGGGCCCTCACGAGGTCACCTTGGTCAGTCCTCTACTCAAGGCAAGATCATCCCTGACTAAACCATTCCAGTCAAGTGTTTATCTAACCTGCTCTTGACAATTTCCAAGGATGGAAATGTCTCACTGGGCAGGTTTTTACAATGCTTAACTATCCTCATAGTGAGAAAACTCTTCCTAATATACAACCTAAATTTCCAATGCTGCAATTTTAGGTCATTGCTCCTAATCCTGTCCCGTATGGTCACAGAGAATACTCTATTTCCATCTTTCTTATAACTTTCCTTCAGATATTTGAAGACTGTTATCAAATCCCCTCCTCAGTCTTCTCTTTTCCAAACTAAATAATCATAGTTTTTTTGGCCTGTCCATACAAGTCATGTTTCCCAAACTGCAATTCATTTTTTATTTTTGTTGTTCTAATCATTTTTGTTGCTCTTCTGGACTATTTCTGATCTGTCCACATCTTTCTTAAAGTGTGGAGCCCAAAACTGAACGTGGTACTCCTTACTGAATTGTATTTGATCAATTTTGGACCGTTTCTCTAGTTTGTTCAGATCATTCTGAATCTAGCACTACCCTCCAGCATGTCTGCAAACCCACCCAGCTTGGTGTAATCTGAAAATTTGAAAAGTGAAGCTATTGGACAATACTGAACCCAAGATAGATCTTGGGAAACCCAAATGTGATGCATTCTCCCAAATAGATACCAAGCCTTTGAGAAGAAAGAGCCGATCAGTTATATATCCTTTCAGCTAGACTGTATTTCCTTAGCTAATTAATGAGATTGTCATGGGAGACAGTGAAAAGCCTTGATAAAAATCAAGGTATAGCATAGCCACTGCTCTCTCCCCCATCTACAGAGGATGTCACCTTATTATAGAGGGAAATCAGGTTGGTCAGGCATATTTTGCTGTAACTGGTCATGTTGTTCTTTTCTAGATGCTTTAAAATAGATTCCTTGAATACCTGCTCCTTTGTGAGCAGAAAATCAAGAACAGCTTCCCTACTAACTGGCCTCTCCACTACCTGTGCCATATTGGCCACAACAAAAGCGAGAAAAATGTTAACAGAGCTTTGCAACGTTTGTTTTTTTTGCAAAATTTCTTCCTTGTAAATTCATGCAAATACTTTTTGTTGTTTTTGATAGCATCCAAAGCATGCATTTCAAATGGAATAAAAGGCCTAAGTGCTGTCCAGTATGTACCAGGCAGAGGGAAAACATCTTAGGGTTGCCATGCTCTCCCCTAGCACCCCCTACCATGCCAAGTTTGGGTTAAAGCATCCTCGTTCTCGCTCACCATGTCTTGGTCTTGTAAAAATTAAAAGGAAGGTTACCTCTTGTCCTCCTGGTCACAGTTCCTGCTACCCCAAGCCTTGTTTATATAATGAGGGTCTGAGCACCCCAGCCTTATGGGCTATGCATGGCTCCAACCACCCCTGTACCATGCCCCAAGCCCCACAGAGCTACCGGAAGTTGTTCGGTCTTAGCCGGAGCCCTTGTCACTCTCGGCACCCTCCGGCACTAGGGCTCTTCTGTGGCCCTCGCCACTCTCGGCACCCTCTGGTGCTCAGGCTCTTCTGTGGCCCTCGCCACTCTCGGCGCCCTCCAGTGCTTGGGCTCTTCTGCGGCCCTCATCATTCTCGGTGCCCCCTTTGCTCTGGGACTTCTCATGCTGCCCATGCTTGGGGCTTTTTGCTGCCCATGCTGAGGGCTGGGTCTCCCACTCTATCGTGGTTCCCATATGAGGCCTCCTCCATCCCAGCCTTATGGGCACACTGGAAGGATGCAACAGGCTACAATCAGACCTAGACAGGTTACAAGGGTGGGCGGATGAGAATAGGATGGGTTTCAACACA